>NC_034178.2:16472296-16785629 GCF_002021735.2 Oncorhynchus kisutch
CTTGCTCAGAACATGAGAACATATGAAAGCTGGTGGTTCCTTTTAACATGAGTCTTCAATATTCCCAGGTAAGAAGTTTTAGATTGTAGTTATTATAGGACTATTTCTCTCTATACGATTTGTATTTCATATACCTTTGACTATTGGATGTTCTTATAGGCACTTTAGTATTGCCAGTGTAACAGTATAGCTTCCGTCCCTCTCCTCGCCCCTACCTGGGCTCGAACCAGGAACACAACAGCCACCCTCGAAGCAGCGTTACCCATGCAGAGCAAGGGGAACAACTACTCCAAGTCTCAGAGCGAGTGACGTCACCGATTGAAACGCTATTAGCGCGCACCCCGCTAACTAGCTAGCCATTTCACATCAGTTACACCAGCCTTATCTCTGGAGTTGATAGGCTTGAAGTCAGAAACTGCACATAAACATGCTTGAAGCATTGCGAAGAGCTGCTGGCAAATACACGAAAGTGCTGTTTGAATGAATGCTTACGAGCCTGCTGTTGCCTACCATCGCTCAGTCAGACTGCTCTATCAAATGATAGACTTAATTATAACATAATAACACACAGAAATACGAGCCTTTGGTCATTAAAATGGTAGAATCCAGAAACTATCATTTCGAAAAAACAAAAAGTGTATTCTTATTTGATCTAATGGATGGCATCCCTAAGTCTAAATATTGCTGTTACATTGTACAACCTTCAATGTTATGTCATTTTTATGTACAACTCTGGCAAATTAATTACGGCCTTTGTTAGGAATAAATGGACTTTACACAGTTCGCAATGAGCCATGCGGCCCAAACTGCTTGCACGGAACGCGAGAGAAGTGACACAATTGCCCTAGTTATAAGAAATTCATGTTAGCAGGCAATATAAACTAAATATGCAGGTTTAAAAATATATACTTGTGTATTGATTTTAAAGAAAGTCATTGATGTTCATGGTTAGGTACATTGGTGCAACGACAGTGCTTTTTCGCAAATGCTCACCCTCTTGTCGAAGTAGGCTGTGATACAATGAGAAATTGACAGGAACCTCATTGATTATAAGACACGACATTATAAGGCAAGACACGCTAGATAAACTAGTAATATCCTCAACCATGTGTAGTTAATTGTGATTATGTTAAGATTGATTGTTTTTTATAAGATACGTGTAACGCTAGCTAGCAACTTACCTTAGCTTCTTGCTGCCCTCGCGTAACAGGTAGTCAGCCTGCCACGCATGCTCCTCGTGGAGTGCAATATAAGTCAGGTGGTTAGAGCGTTAGACTAGTAACCGGAAGGTTGCAAAAATTCATCCCTGAGCTGACAAGGTAAAAATCTGTCGTTCTGCCCCTGAACAAGGCAGTTAACCCACTGTTCCAAGGCTGTTATTGAAAATAAGAATGTGTTCTTTAACTGACTTGCCTGGTTAAATAAAGGTGTAAAAAAATGTTTTGATTTTTTTTTATGGCAAATCGGTGACCAAACATATTGATTACCGATTGTTATGAAAACTTGAAATCGGCCCTGATTAATCGGCCTTTCCGATTAATTGGTCGACCTCTAATACAAAGTAGGTGTGATGCCTTAGTTAATTAAGCAATTAACATCCCAACATGCTTAGGGTCATGTATAAAATAATTATTTTGGCTATCATGGCTATGCCCCCATAGGATGACAATGCCCCCATCCACAGGGCACGAATGGTCACTAAATGGTTTGATGAGCATGAAAACAATGTAAACCATATGCCATTGTCGTCCCAGTCACCAGATATCAACCCAATTGAACACTTATGGGAGATTCTGGCGTGACGCCTGAGACAGCGTTTTCCTCCACCATCAACAAAAACACCAAATTATGGAAGTCCTCATGGAAGAAGGATGTCGCATCCCGCCAATAGAGTTCCAGATACTTGTAGAATCGATGCCAAAGTGCAGTGAAGCTGTTCTGGCGGTTCGTGGTGGCCCAACGCCCTATTAAGACACATTATGTTGATGTTTCATTTATTTTGGCAGTTACTTGTAGGCGTATGTGTGTTAGAGAGAGAAAGAGAGAGAGAAAGGGGGATAAGACAGAGGTCAGTAAGCAGCACCATTTCTCTTCCTGCATCATAACCCCCGGCGATGTAGCCCAGGATCCCGAACCACCATGGAGCGCTCTCTGACTCTCTGTTCATCTCCCTCTCCCCATCTCTCTACCCCAATATAATCGCTCTCCCTCTACCCCGTCTCTCTCGCTCTCCCTCCCTCCCTCACTCGCTCTATCCTTCACTCGAACACTGGCCATGAATGTCAAGGAGGTTTGGCTTGGCGTCCAGCCTGGCCAGCTCTCTGCCCACCACCAAATCCCTGCCACGCTGCAAGGTCACACAAACCCTGCAGGTACAACTAAAAGTTCTACCAGTGAAAACATCCAGTACATAAAACTGCTGAGAGAGAGAGAGTGAGAGAGATGGAGAGACGCCCTGTTATCTATTAATTCTGATTGATTCCATCTGGTCCAATGTGTTACGGTCAAGCTGCAGGAAGATAACGTGTCAGAGTTCGGTAAGGTGTGTTTGGTCTTACTATCTTTGTGGGGACCAGAAGTCCTCACATGGATAGTAAAACAATTGGGGACATTTCGCCAGTCCCCATATGTCACGACTTCCTCCGAAGTCGGTCCCTCTCCTTGTTCGGCGACGTCACCGGTCTCCTAGCCATCGCTGGTCCACCTTTAATTTTCCATTTGTTTTGTCTTGTCTTCCCACACACCTTGGTACAATTGTGTAGTTAACCCTCTGTTCCCCACATGTCCTTGTTCGCTATTGTAAGTGCTTGTGCACGTTATGTCTGGTGTGCGTCGGGTTTTGTACCCATTTATTGATTGTTCTGTTTTCCTGTGGTTTTTATTATTAAACTGCGCCGTTGGAAACACAGTTTTTTCTCTCCTGCGTCTGACTTCTCTGCCGCCAGTACGCACCCCTTACACCACAAAGAAAAATACTATTTTAGGCGTAGGGTTAAGGTTACAATTAGTGTTTGGTTTAGAATTAGGGTTTAGGGAAAAAGGATTTTGAATGGGAATCAATTGTTTGGTCCCCACAAGGATATTAAAACAAACAGGTGTGTGCGCGGAGTTCACTGATCTCATCACATAAAGTACACTGGGGACATCCGGACAGGAACACACACACACACACACACACACACACACACACACACACACACACACACACACACACACACACACACACACACACACACACACACACACACACACACACACACACACACACACACACACACACACAGTTCTGTCTTTTCTTACCTCTTTGAGCCGAGGTACATGTACACTTCCTCTAAATGTCTTTCCTCCCTTCCATTCTCTAATCTCTCCCCTCAGAATCACCTGAAATACTGTATAATTATTACATTTACACAGGCTCTGTCTCTCGCTCTCTCACTCTCTCAGCACATCTGCCAACCACACGACAGCCATTTTGTCGAGTTTAAACCAGACCTGTCCTTCAACCCGTTCCCCAAATACCTTTCCCAGTACTATTCTATCACCCCCTAAATGACTCATTTTTATTCATTTACATCAATCTTCATGAGGAACAACTCGGTGCGACATAATCTCCATATTTAACACACTAAATTGCACTTCATCGCAATTTGGGGGAATTGGGAACAGGTGTTGTAGCACTACCTTCCATTTGATTCCATAGTAACTATATTTTCTAGTCAGTGAGGTGTCACTCGGCTGCTTAACCATGTGTTAAGACACCTCCAATCTTCATATTCAGAAAAATGGAGAATGAATCCACATCTGTGTGGATGTTGAAATCGCTACCTTGCGGTGGAAACCGTAGAGCCATTTAATGAAGCAAAAGTGAGACACTCCCACAGCTGGATGTTCCTTTTTAGCACATCGAAGATTTCAGAGGACTAGGACGGTGACAGAGGACTAGGAACGGTGACAGAGGACTAGGACAGTGACAGAGGACTAGGACGGTGACAGAGGACTAGGACAGTGACAGAGAACTCGGTAAGGACGTTTGTAGAGTGACTGATATCCATTAGACACAAACTTTGACTGACTCACATGAAAGCTGGTGGCGGTCGCATTGCAACTCGTGGACTGGGACGTGGACAACCTAAACCTTATGACATGTTTAGAAGTACTGTCTTTGGCTTGAATTTGATTGTATTTTGTCACATGCGCTGAATATCGTGAAATTACTGATAAGAACTGAATTACTTTTTAAAAACTGCATTATTGGGAAAGAAAAATGTACTGAAGAAATAAACTAGGAAAAATAGTAACACAACAAAATACCTAACAAAGCTATATACAAGGGGTACAGGTACTGAGTGCAGCGGTACGGGTTAGTCGAGGTAATATGTTAATGTAGGTAGGGGAGGGGTAAAGTGACTATTCATAGATTATAAACAGAGTAGTAGCAGAGTATGTGAAGTGTGTGAAGGGATGTTAATGTACTGTTTGTGTGTGTGTCCCCTGCCAAAATCTCCCCCCCCCCCACAAAATAGCACAATTGGTCAGGAACCCGTAAAACAGCGGCCGTCCCCTTCGGCGTCATTCCTCCATCAAGGTTATCATTAGGGCGTCGTCCCTGGAATCTTTCTTTCTGGTTAGGTCATGTGATGAGAAGGGAAAAAAAGTCTGAGTTTTTCCAGACCATGTACACCCTGACCTGGAGGAACTCTTGGCCACACATTCTCAATATGGATATGGTTTACGGAGCCTCCCCAGGTTCTTATCTCCCTGTACGAAAGAAAGTCTCTCTCTCTCTCTCGCTCTCCTTTTGGGTAGACAGATAGAGAGGGTAGTTATTCTGTCCGAGAGAGATGGAGAGTGTATTTACCTTGTCGTTGGAGATAGACAGCATATTTATTTAGGAGTTTAGGATGGAGCACTGTTTATTTAGAGAAGAGCAGTGCTGGCTGGCCCCATATTGCGGGGACTAGTGTAGTGTCCAGGGATTATTCCTCCACGTTCGAGTGAGGGAGTGATTTTCCATCAGTGGAACGGCACGTCCACACAGCAAACAGGGAGAGAGAGAGAGAGAGTCTGAATGTTCTGACTATGAATGTGGGTTGCCAGACAGGAGACAAGCAGCATATTGCCTTTCACCTGCCCTTGGGTTGCGACTGGGAACAAAACAAACACAAAGACATATAAACAGTGTTGTAAGCGCCATAATAAACTACAGGTCCCGTAACAAACTACAAGTACCTCCATGCAATTATAGAGCCACAGAATTAAATAAAACAATTAAGTTGATCACGCATTTCTATTAGAGCCCGACCAATTCTGATTTTAGAGTGGAAATATTCACCGATAACCGATATATCTTCCAATATTTGTATTATTGCTGGAGTCAGGGGTGCAACTTTCACTGGGGACGGGAGGGACATGTCCACCCCCCCCCCCCCCCCCACATTCTGAAATTACATTTTTGTCCCCCCCAATTTTATCATTGAAATGTGGTACAAAATGAGGCAATGGTGTAGTTTAGGACCATGCGGATGCCTCCGAGTGGTCGGGTAGGCTGTGTGTGTGTGTTTCTGACTGGATACAAAAATATATATAAATATATACTTAATTGCGCCCCTGGCTGGAATATATAATATTTATTTTAAATCTGTATGGATTGTGTGTAAAACAGCCCTACAAAGACACAGAATTTAGGATCGCCAGAATATATAATATTTTAAATGGAAAAACAGTGTTACACTCTAGTCTAGTAAAAGGAGGATAGGCTCTGAAGAATGAGCTGCTGGAAAACAACATATCAGTATTTAGCTATGTTTTCATCAATGGTAGGGCTGTAGCCGCTGGATTCTGGTAGTTGTCACATGAAAGGAAAAACATCAATAACAAAATTCACCGTTGGCACAGTGCTGCCTCTCGCACCAAGGGTTAGGGTTTAGCGTAGAGACATCCTGAGGATCCCAAATAGAAGTGAACTGTGTCAGGTACTCTCAGTGAACTGCATCAAGTACTCTCAGTGAACTGCATCAAGTACTCTCAGTGAACTGCATCAAGTACTCTCACACAGCTAGTTAGCTGGCTAGCTAGCTAGCTAGCTACTGTGTCTAGCACTCATCATGGAAATGGGGGTGATGTTTGGCGAAAACATGAATTTGGACCAGTCCCTATCAAGTGACTATGAACCCATACATGGTGACGAAGTGCTACTTTGTAACCTGCAAAGTTATTTTGGGTGTCCCAGAAAACAAAAAAGTATATAAAAGGACCGATATTAAAATGCTGAGAAAAAGCTCTGCAAAAAAGCACTTATTCATAGAATTTGACTTATTTGCGCTCTTTGCGTGGCTATGTATATAGGCTATGTATATATATATATATTTTTATATATATATATATATATATATATATATGTATATATACATAGCCTATATACATAGCCACGCAAAGAGCGCAAATAAGTCAAATTCTATGAATAAGTGCTTTTTTGCAGAGCTTTTTCTCACAAATACATTGGTAAAAGGCTAATGTCGGCCGATATTATCAGTCAATCGATAAATCAGTCGGGCTCTAATTTCTATGGATATAGCATTGATGTCGTCGCGATATCCTCATTTGGAGCCATCTAAGAGCAATCTAAGTTCATAACTCTACTTGATCTAGGGAATACGTCGGCATCGCTCTATCCACTTGAGGCGTTTCACTGTATTTAGCATAGAGGCTAATGTGATGTACTGTCTAGTACTTAAGGCAATGACTCATTATCATATCAACACTATAAGCCTCTGCCACATACCCCATGTGTGTAACTTATACCATTCAGCCTCCAGGCTGCCTAAGGATAACAGATCGGTTGGAATGCATCAGGTAAACACATAGGGTACCACTTTCCTCCCATTTGCCTCCCAGCTCATTATCCACGGGGCAACTGCGTCGGCAACCGGGTCAGGCCTCTATGGTAAAAGAGCCGTAATGGAGGGGAGCTGGAGGTAGTTCACAAGCTCCACAGACATGGTAACAGAACACAGAGGCCACATGTTCCATAGCGTTCCTCACCACTACACCGACCTCAAACAGTGTCAAAAGGAAACGCCCACTCAGACGGATGACTGCTGGGTTTCTAATCATACAATCCGCAGAGGATCGTCATCCCTGGGAAGACAGTGAAACATCAGCAGGTAGCTGGGAGACTGCAGGGATAATGGCGGAGCTAGCATTTCTCGCAGTGGGAGACTGCGCAAAAGATAACCTCCATTATACAGCCAGTAAGCAATCAGACGTCTAATTGTAGCTGTGAACACGTCCATAACTACCACGGAGGGGAAGAAACAACAACAAATGCAATTGATTGCAGTGCATGTGTATGTACTTAACAATGGTGGTATATACTGTGGTTTATAACAAGGGACATTTGCACTAGAAGTGCTTCATACAGAAAATACATATTGAGCTACTGTGCCAATCTACTACTGAACTACTTACTATTGAACAGTAAGTTAGATGGTTAGCAATGTACACCGGAATGTATATACATCTGTTTTATAAGGGACAATTTGACAGAAACAAAACAGTCCATACCTTCCTAGAACTTTTCAAAGAAACACATATTGAATGGGAACTGTAGTTTCAACGACAGGAAGGGGGCATAGGGGGCAGGGCAGACAGACGGGCTATTTTTGGCCCTGGTCCAATCACCATCACTCACTCTGTGGTGTGGGTGTGACCCTTCTATTTCCCAGGCCTGCTGGGGTATCGATCGGCATTACCTCTCCAGGTGTCTTACCCCTCATCAATCGGGCAATTTGAGAGGTGGAGAGAGAAATAAATCCGTAAAGAAAAACTTAAATTGCCTTCTCTGTCTCAGGGAGAGGGCCACTCTGACATTGACATTTTGAGTTGATGTCACAGGAGGTTGGTGGCACCTTAATTGGGGAGGACGGGCTCACGGTAATGGCTGGAATGGAATCAGTGGATGGGATGCTGGCCCATGTTGACTCCAATGCTTCCCACAGTTGTGTCAAGTTGGCTGGGCCAATACACACGGCAAAATGTTGAGCGTGAAAATCCCAGCAACGTTGCAGTTCTTGACACAAACCTGTGCACCTGGTACCTGCTACCATACCCCGTTCAAAGGCACTTACATATTTTGTCTTGTCCATTCACCCTCTGAATGGCACACATACACAATCCATGTCTCAAATGTCTCAAGGCTTGAAAATCCTTCTTTGACCTGTCTCCTCCCCTTCATCGACATGATTTAACAAGTGACATTAATAAGTGACATTAATAAGAGATCATAGCTGCCACCTGGATTCACCTGGGCAGTCTGTCATGGAAAGAGCAGGTGTTCTTAATGCTTTGTACATTCAGTGTAGGTAGGACATTGAACCATCCCATATCAATACTTTACAGTCTATACAATCCATACACATTTGTTCTACATCCTAACTATTCATTCTGCTCCCCCAAACTGTTGATTGCCTATGATTTAGATGTAATACAGTAGCATTGTGATACGGTACCATTATTGCACATAATTGCACTCATGTTCTGCAATTGGATAAACACTGATGCGTGCAATTACATTGCTCCTTTCGAATGGGTGTCAGGGGATCCATATGTTCATTAGGCACCAAACATATATATTTTTTTACTGAAACAGGTAAGGACTAACTTGACTCGCCCAATCAGAAACACGTTTAGTTTTTCCCTTGCAAAAAAAACAACCTTTTTCTACAGAGTGCACTAATAAACATGACTCGGTCTTCTGTCCCCAGCTAGTCCCAAGAGTCCATGTATTATGAGGAGCATGGGCTGGGACTGCTGATACAAAGTAGCTGAGGTGTTACACAACTAATTACTGGACATACTGCTAGACATTTATCTGGATGGTGATTGATGAGATGCGCTCATTGACTAGGACTTCATTATCTCTTTGTTGTCACTGCCATGACTTGCCAGGGTCATTATTGACCTGACGAAGGATTTATGGTCAGGAGATACAGTGCCTTCGGAAAGTATTCAGATCACTTGACTTTTTCCACATTTTGTTACATTACAGCCTTATTCAAAAACCTATTGAATTGTCGTCGTCCCCCTCATCAATCGACACACAATACCCCTTAATGGCAAAGCAAAAACTGTTTTTAGAAATGTTTGCCAATATATATATATATATATATATATATATATATATATATATATATATATATATATATATATATATATATATATAAATAACTGAAATCACATTTACACAAGTAGCTAGACACATTACTCAGTACTATGTTGAAGTACCTTTGGCAGTGATTACAGCATCCAGTCTTCCTGGGTATGACACTACAAGTTTGGCACACCTGTATTTTGGTAGTCTCTCTAGAGACGTTAGATTGGGTTCAAGTCCAGGCTCTGGCTGGGCCACTTAAGGACATTCAGAGACTTGTCCCGAAGCAACTCCTGCGTTGTCTTGGCTGTGTGCTTAGGGTCATTGTCCTGTTGGAAGGTGAACCATCAACCCAGTCTGAGGTCTGAGCGCTCTGGAGCAGGTTTTTAAATCAAGGATCAAGGCCCTTCTCCCCGATTGATCAGTTTGGCTTGGCGGCCAGTTCTAGGAAGACTGAAATGTTTCGTTACCCTTCCCCAGATCTGTGCCTCGACACAATCCTGTCTCGGAGCTCTTCGGACAACTCCTTCAACCTCATGGCTTGGTTTTTGCTCTAACATGCACTGTGAACTGTGGGACCTTATATAGACAGGTGTGTGCCTTTCCAAATCATGTCCAATCAGATGAATTTACCACAGGTGGACTGCATTCAAGTTTTAGAAACAGCTTAAGGATGATCAATAGAAACAGGATGCACTAGCAAATGGGCTGAATGCTTATGTAAATAAGGCATCTGTTGTTGTTGTTTTTTATACATTTGAAAAAAAATCTAAAAACCTGTTTTGTCATTATGAGGTATTGTGTGTAGATGGTGGATTGTTTTATTTAATTGTTTTTATTAAAAAATGTGATAAAAGTCAAGGGGTCGGAATTATTTCCGAATGCACTGTATAGAGACAGCTGATGGAGACTAGGGCTCTTGAATAGTTTTAAAATGCATCCTTCCTCTCTTAACATAACTATAAGTTATTTAATAGGTGGCCTAATAAGGGCCTAGTATGGGATGTAGTGTTTCCAACATGTTCAAACTAGAAAAATGCCTTTCCAAGAAAAATTTGGAATTGCCTCATTTCATTAATTAATGGGTACTTTTTCTTTGTCTTTCCTCTACACAACAAGATGGCCCAATACAACAAGCTATGGACTAGATACAAAATGGAATTTGAAAGTTGAAAAGCCAGGCCAACACAAAAAGTCCCTAGACTACAATTGCCATCTTCACCTTTCTCCCAGTAGCACTTGAGAACTATTAGCTTTGATTATAAATAATGTGGCGTCCCAAATGACACCCTATTATGTATATAGTGCACTACTTTTGACCAGGGTTCTGTCAGAGTAGGAGTATTGATCTAGGACATGTCCATATAATCTTACTCATTGATCTAAAAGGCTAAACTGATCTAAGATCAGCACTTCTAATCCAAGAAGCATTGTGGTTACAGGCCCAGGTCAAAAGTTGTACACTATGTAGGGAATAGGGTGCCATTTGGGATGCATACACAGTCTGTCAGACAATGGAGGAGTGTATTCCCTGCTTTACAAGCCCTGACTGGTAAAAAGAAAGCAAATATAAGAAAGCAGGAGAACGTCAGCTGCAATCATGGAGAACAACACATTCCTACTACCCACGTGTGTGTGTGTGTGTGCCTATGTGTGTGTGTGTCTGTACACTGACAATAACTGTTCTGTAAGTAGAACACTTCCACCCACGCTATGCTTGTGGAATGAATAGAACATCTGCAGGCAATTGCAAGAGAGGGAGAGAGGCACAGAGAAAAAAAGGGTGTGAGAGATGGGGAGAGGGAAGAGAGAGAGGGGAGATGTATAGATAACGAGAGTCAACGAGTGAGCGAGCGAGGCTGAGAGAGAGGTTGAGAAAGGATAGAGAGAGAGAGACCTGGTTCTCAAGAGAAGACAGGCGATATACACACTGCCCACAAATGTAGGGGGAAACTGAGTTGCACTTCCTAACCCCCTGCCAAATGTATGACTATAGAGACATATATTTACCTCAGATTTCACCCATATCTATTGGGTGAAATACCACAAGAAATGTACAACCAATGAAGAACAAATACCATTGTAAATACAAACCATATTTATGTTTGTTTATTTTCCCTTAACTATTTGCACATTGTTGCAACACTGGATATAGACATAATGACATTTGAAAAGTCTTTATTCTTTTGAGTGTAATGTTTACTGTTAATTTGTAATTGTTTATTTCACTTGTTTTGGCAATGTAATATGTTTCCCATGCTAATAAAGCCCCTTGAAAAAAAAGAAAAAAAGAATGAGAGAAAGAGAGAAAGGAGAGAAAGAGAGTGGAAGAGAGAGATTCTCCCTCACAGCCTCTTCCTGCCTCATGCCAACACCGATAAGACTCATCCCTTTGTTCATGCTCTCTCTCTGTGTTCAGGGAGCTCTAACGGACCTGGGTCCGATCCAGAGGTGTGCGATACAGCGTGAGAATAAGAGGAGAGGTCTAGTACCCAACACGGCCTGTCTTCAGAGAGCTTAGACTTTAAAGGAGTTCTCCTCTGCTCTCTCTGGGGGTTTTTGTCTCCCTTTCTCTCTCAATCTCTCCCACTTTCTCTTTCTCTCCTTCTCCTTGTCTTCTTCGCTTTTTTAATCTCACCCGCTTATTGTTGTTTGCCAGCTGTAAAGTCAGTGTGGGGTTGAGAGAGAGCCCGGTGGCTGAGGTTGCTGCTGAGCCCCTCTCTCTCTCGCTCTGTATAATCCCTGGCACTGGGAGAGTAGGAAAAACACAACGATAGTGTGTTTGGCTACTGATATCTCACTAATACTGCCACAATCCCCCCCCCCCCCCCCACTAGTCCCAAGTGGACACCGGCTCCATGCCTTCTCCAAATCCCTCTAAACCCTGGTCTTATTCTGTACATTTGCATTGGATGAAAAATACTCCTTCCTTAAAAATATGAATGGTGGTCACTTGTAGAGAATTCATTGACCCTGGACTTTGTGGTGTTGTGTGTTGCATGCGTAGCGAACATAGAATAGCGAAGGAGACGTTATGTGCTTTTCCCCCGAAATGAGAGGGTTTAATGCAAATCCAAGACATTCACATGGACCTTGACAACATTAAGATCTAATATGAAGGGAAAAGAAGAATGTCTGCTGTGCTGTTTTCAAAGTGAAAGGTTTTACATTCCATTATCTCAGTTGCGTTTCAATTTGAGGACTCTTGATGTACTACTAATAGTGTACTTACACATGTATTCCAGTTGTGCCCTTGAATCATTGAGTGCTTTACAAATAATACCTCCTTCCTCCTGAAGTGTATACTGATTCACTATTTTCCACAAATCTAAAAGCATACAAATGGTGGAGGCATAGGCTACGGGGATATTCTAACATTTCTTATGTCAGTAATTTCCTTCAAATGAAGGGAAGTGAACAAAGCACACTTTGGTTCTCGTAAGGGAATAAGGACTCACTGACATGTTCTTCACCTCACCTGGTAGGGTACATTACTTATACAGCTTTTATAGTGTAGTGCATTTACAAGCCCAGCTAGCACAAAAGACTGAATATAATGTTCTGTTCTGATGCTTTTCAAACACGTGACCTCAGAAATGCAACATAACTAATAGCGTATTTCACCCCTTTCTGTACCTGAAACATCACGCTAGCATAAAAGACAATGTTCTGTTCTCGTCTTCTCAAAACCATGGCCATCTGATGTACTATTAATAACGTGTATAACGTGTCCTACACTTACTTAGTTAATCAAACTAAATTACACATGTAATTATATGCGAGTGTGCAGGCAACCATAAAGGAGACTGTGATAAAAGTATTCTTTAAAAAATATATACATACAATAATAATAACAACAAATATGTGTAGAAAGTAATTGGAAGGTATAGTGCAATGAAAGCAACACACACACACACACACACACACACACACACACACACACACACACACACACACACACACACACACACACACACACACACACACACACACACCTTATAGGGTGCCAATTAGCTGCTTAGTAATGAAAGGATACATTTCCACGGAGAGAAACGAGAGGAGCTCGGGGGTGGTGGGGGTCTGTAGGGAATGGTACCCTCCGCTTCATCTGACCCAACACTCTCAGCAATAACAGCAGAACGAGTTTGAACAGACACAAGCACAGACACACACACCCACACACCAGGGGGCTTATAATAAGTACACGCGATCAAAGGGCGTCCCTTTTAACTGCCTGATCCAAAAAAACATCCCGGGAACCGCACTGATAGAGACAAATAGGCCCACACACTGAATCAACTTAAAGGGTGGCCTCCACCGCCGTTGCACAATCCACTGAGATGAACCTCAATGATGCAATTTCAACGTTTGCTACACACCGGCTCCAGAGACACCAGGTAAATGTGTGTGTGTTTGGGGCTGGTGTTTGAGGAGGGGTGTGTGTGTCTGTTTTTGTGCTCCTTTCTGTCTAATTGGACACTTGGACATAGGCTAGCGAGGGGGCTATTGTCCATTCAACTGAGACGTTTTGCTTGAAGTCAGACTACAATATGCATTTTGGTTGTGGAAGAAATGGACAGGCCACACCCAACCCTCATGCATTTTCACCTCTCTTTCCTATTCAATGTAATCATCAATTCACTTTAAATTAGAAAAGGTCAGTGTATCAGCCTGCAGTGAATTACAATTCTCAACTGGAGAATTATATTCCCAGATACTCTTGAAGAGCGGCAATGTTCGTCTCGACCTCAATCAATTTCCCCTATTGTGTGACAGGTAAAGAAGGTCATGAAATGTAGCACAGCATTCAAGACCAAACAAATACAACATTCCACTGCTTTTATGAGATTGTGTCACACTGAAAAAAAAGCAAAGTAAGACAATCAACATTGGGCATCACAAGGGAGGAAAGCAATCTCTTTCACAACCTTGCAATACTGAGTTTGACATTCGGTTTGACATACTAGGAACAGCTCTAACTTCAATAAGTATATTATGTCCCTAGCATAAGTACATGGTGAGTATGTTCCAGCCGAGTAAACCCTCTTGGGACTGATGTTTGTAAGCTTGCCTTGGAACCAGATAGGTAATTTCTGCCACAGGTCACTGCAGTATTTCCAATGCTGAATTCATCCCTTATCTTACAAGGTTAACTCTATCCATGCAGACTAGTGACAAAGTGACAGGCCAAACACAGAACATCAGATAAGACTAGCATTCCTGCACCATTATTTTGTTGAAGTCTAATTTGATTTCTGAGAAATTAAGCTAACTGATTGCACCCGAATTGGCCATTTTAAATTATTTAGATTCATAAAATATTCAATAAATACGGTACATAATGTCAAATTTGGAGGAGATGTTTTTCATAACTATAAGTCAGACATGAGGAATCCAATTTGCAAATGCCACCCACGGACCCCAATCCCAACAACGAATACACAATATCAGTTATATGTTTGACAAGTAGTGTAGAGTTACGGCTCAGAGAATTGTTTCTTCATCCTATGTAATGCATTCTCAGTGAATTTGGCAATTTGGCAGCATTCTGCAATTAGCAGGTTCTGACCAATAGATGGTGCTCTTCCAGGTGATTTTTTAAATTTTATTTTCTAGAATCCCCCCTCAATGGAAAAGGAATAGTTCACCCACATTACAAAATGACAAATTGGTTTCCTTACCCTGTAAGCAGTCTTTGGACAAGGTATGACAGCAATCCATGCTTTGGTTATGTTGTCCACTGAAAGTCAGTGGTACACTACATGGCCAAAAGTATGTGGATTTGGCCATTTCAGACACACCAGTTGCTGACGGTTGTTTAAAATTTAGCACCCAGCCATGCAATCTCCATAGACAAACATTGGCAGTAGAATGCCCTTACTGAAGCTCACAGAATGGGACCGTCGAGTGCTGAAGTGCGTAGCATGTAAAAAATGGTCTATCCTCGGTAGCAACACTCACTACCAAGTTCCAAACTGCCTCTGGAAGCAACGTCAGCACAAGAACTGTTCATCAGGAGCTTCATGAAATGGGTTTCCATGGCTGAGCAGCTGCACACAAGCCTAAGAACACCATGTGCAACGCCAAGGGTTGGCTGGAGTGGTGTAAAGCTCGCCCCCATTGGACTCTGGCGCAGTTAAAATGCGTTCTCTGGAGGGATGAATCCCGCTTCACCATCTGGAAGTCTGACGGACGAATCTGGGCTTGGAGGATGCCAGGCGAACGCTACTTTCCCGAATCCATAGTGTCAACTGTAGGAATAATTGTCTGGGGCTGTTTTTAATGGTTCAGGCTAGGACCCTTAGATCCCGTGAAGGGAAATATTAACGCTACAGCATACAATGACATTCTAGACGATTCTGGTTTGTCGAGATCAGTGTGGAAGAACTTGACTGGCCTGCACAGAGCCCTGACCTCAAGCCCATCGAACACCTTTGGGATGAATTGGATTGCCAAGTGCGAGCCAGGCCTAATCGCCCAACATCAGCGCCTCACCTCACTAATGCTCAAAGCTGAATGGAAGCAAGTCCCCGCAGCAATGTTACAACATCTAGTGGAAAGCCTTCCCTGAAGAGTGAGGCTGTTAAATTCGCAAAGGGGGGGGGGGACCAACTCCATATTAATGCCCATGATTTTGGAATGAGATAATCAACAGCCATGTAGTGTACCTATTTTAGCAATTTTGCGATTCATATGCAAATCATCTAAGTAACATCATTGAGTTACACCATTTTTTAAAAGTATGCCAGCAGCATACCACCCTGCATCCCACTGCTGGTTTGCTTCTGAACCTAAGCAGGGTTGGTCCCTAGATGGGAGACCAGATGCTGCTGGAAGTGGTGATGGAGGTCCAGTAGGAGGCACTCTTTCCTCTGGTCAAAACTATCCCAATGCCCCATGGCAGTGATTGGGGATATTGCCCTGTGTAGGGTGCTGTCTTTTAGATGGGATGGTAAATTGGTGTCCTGACTCTCTGTGGTCATTAAAGATCCCATGGCACTTATCATAAGAGTAGAGGTGTTAACCTTGGTGTCCTGGCTAAATTCCCAATCTGGCCCTCATACCATCACGGTTACCTAATCATCCCCAGCTTACAATTGGTACATTCATCTGCCCTGTAACTATTCCCCAGGTTGTTGCTGTAAATGAGAATGTGTTCTCAGTCAAATTACCTGCTTAAATAAAGATATGTTTGGATGATTTGGACATGAGACATGAAAATGTCAATATAGGTACCACCGACTTGCATTGGATTTGTGCAAAAAAGTTAGCATTTGAAACAGTGGACAACAAAACCAAAGCATGGATTTCTGTCATTCCTTCTCCATAGACTGTTTACAGCGTCAGGAAACTAATGTAATTTTGTAATTTAGGTGAACTATCCCTTTAATATATATATATTTATTTTTTGGGTCAAAAACCTCTTTCTTGTGCTTTTTGAGATGGAAACACCCTATGTTTTTCTTTGAGGCCAAAATGACTTGAGCAGAGATAGGAGAGAGGTCTATAATTGAGTCGTATAAATTACTATTGAGGTAGAGTGAGCAGAACAAATTGCCACCAAAAGGGTCATTTTGCCTCACAAAGCAAATGTGATTATTTCTCCATATTGCTGTTTAAACCCTACCATTTACTAGACTTTAAAATGGTTTGCCTTTACTAAAATGCCAATTGGACATGAACAATTTTACCAGGTTTAAGTCGTTTACCAGTCTCTCATTCGCTGTTAGATTACTTCAGCCTATCATACAGAGTTGAAATAGGGTAGAAAGGAGAGTGAGTGAGTATTCCATCGCTTTAGGAGACAAGGCACCCGTATTCAAAACAATAATTAGCCTTGTTCAATATCACACCACCAAGGACAATGATCAGTAAGTGCACAGTGTGTGCCCATTGAGCAGAGAGTGACGTGACCTATCAGTTGGACCACATATAAAGCATGCATTGTGAAAGGCGGTCATCAACGGATCCAGAGAAAGGGACACACGCGAACACACACAATGTAATTGTATAGAATTACACTTGTGCACACAATTACACAGTGTTGAAAGACGCTAACCGTTGCGTGTCCATCTGTATTCGTTGCCCATGCAGTGAACGCTACAGAAGTAGCTCCATGTGACAGCCATAAATGCCAAAAGCCCTCCACAGATCCATTCTAGCCATTCCATCTCTGAATCACATTTTATCCCGCCATAAAAAAGTTGCCGCTCATAAAAGAATTTATGACAGCGGAGCATTGTGATTTACGGTAATTGAAACCTTGAGAAGAACATCAGACACATGCTTAGTCCGGTTACCCAGCATGCTGTGGGAGATGGGCCCCGAGTGGCGGTGTCCGTGCTCTGGCAGGCATGTGAAGGAAGACCAGGGCTGAATCTCAATAGTTTGAAGTAGCTTCCTCTCCTCCTGTCCTTATGTTAATCTGCTCTGAGGCCAAAATAAAGGGAAAAGTGAAGGGGAATGGACAGGTGCTTGCCAGAGGATTGGAATACACCCACCCAGTTCCGTCAGATCAGTGCAAATGAATAAAAGGATACAAGGACAGGAAGCCACTTTTGACTTCCAAGATGTATGCCAGGCCTGACCATTGTCTCAAGGAATAGGCCAGGATTCATTAGACTGGTCAGACTAGCTAATTACGTCCAGCGACCCAAAGCCTCTCTCCCTGACTGGGGGACCAGACTGAGCTAATGTACTGGTTTAGGTTCTGAACCAGATTCCCCAATCTGCATTAATATGACAATTGACCTGTCAGTCCATTTTGTTTAGGCGTTCAGATGTTTCTTAGGATCAACACCGATGCTCAAGCCTACCTTGATGAATGAGCACCAAGTATTTTGCCTCTCCTCTCCTCTCCGTTAAGCTATTTACCCGGGGAAGTAGATCAGTGTCCATGGCGACTCAATTGTTTCGTCACTCGCTGAATTCTAGCATTCGGGTCACAAGACACACCCACTCAACTACACCACAATTATCACTAGCCATTACAAAACGATCAAGGAGCTTCTAACATTGAGAACATGCTGAAGAGAATAGAGATGGGGTTTGTCCTTTTGTATTGTGCCTTATTAGCACAGGGGTTTACAAACTTCTCTCAGGGCCCCCCCTTATAAGGCATTGGGGAACGCACCACATCTATTTCTGTGAGCACAAGCACCGTTCGTGACACAAACTGTTCACAACCTTCTTGTTGGCGGACAGAGGACATTTTGCAGGTTTAAATATTATTTCCTGCAATTGTAGATATCTTGTCAAGGGGTGCAAACAACATTAGGCAGGTTTAAAGCTAATGTGTATTCATGTGATATTTGAATGACAAAAATGACAACAATACCTTTGGGCTACTAAACCTGAATACAAAAATATTAGCTGACCTGGGCTAGTTGATCTGGACATTTCTAACAACTTACAAATCGCTCTCTATGATAGGCAATGACTAACATGACAAGAGAAACAGAGACCCTTCTTCCCCACAGTTTGGGAACCGCTGCATTAGCACACCGTTAGCATGAGAAGGAACGCTCCGGAGGGCAGTGAAAACACAAGGTAACATCTCAATGGATTTTCGATCTTGACTGAAAAGACGGTAACTTTCGAAGCTCACATTCACTACATGCATATTTGTCTAATAGCAAGTAAACCTGCAAGAAGCACACATGTCAGGGTAAAGAAATAGTCAATGGATGATCATAGTCATACCCCCTCACAGCAAAGGCATTGGGTATAACCATGGATTTTGAATTCAAATCAATTGAGGTTGGTCAATGTAATTGAGACAGAATGGTGAAGCTAACAGCGTGAATGACAGCTATTTAACCTCATGTGATTTAGCATTAGCTACACTAGCAGTAGCTACACGATCTCATGGGTTCCCCAGAGTCTGTGATGATGACAGTGATTAGCACATTATCACAGCGATGTTGTTTAGTGGCCTCTAATCTACATACTGTCATCATGTGTCAGCTGTGAGGCCAGCTGCCAACAGACCAACCAGAAGCAGAGGTAAAACATACTGTGGGTAAACGCTGAACCCAGGTCAAGATAGTGGGTGGCGAGTAACATAGACGCTAATGCTAATAATGCTAATTTGGCATAATACGTATGCAAATGCTATTCACCAGACAAAAAAGTGTATGAAAGGCATTTATATGCATTTACCCTTCCCTACATCCCTGCAATCAACGTGTTGTCTTAGTAGCTGAAGTATTTGTTAGACCATCTTACGAGAATTTGAGGATCCTATTCAGCTTTCTGCTCAGGTGAAACAAATGACAGTGATCTAGTTGAGACAGGTCAGGTATAGAGGAACGTGTCTCGTGAATACCAAGCAGCTCATCCAACAAACATCTCACGTTTACAAGAGTGAGGTTCGAGAACGCTGTTGAACTTTTCCGCTTTATCTTTCTCAGGTGAAGATCAAAAGATGGAGGGGACTTGAAGTGTCCTGAAGAGAAGCTGTTCCTAGCCCATCAAAGTGACGATGGATCTCAACAACTCAGTGAGATGACTATTTAGGAGACAACCCGCCTGACCCCATCTCCAGGGACATATCGAGTCATCGCCACGGAAACCTGTCGGCCAAGACGTGCGGCTCTAGGCCCAATTAACTGATAAAGGTTGGGCGGCGGGAAGCCGAGCCATGAGACACTGAGGCATCCGAGTCGGCGGATCAATCCTCTATAACTGGGCAGGTTTCTCCCTCCCTCCATACTCTCCCTCCTACACTCTGGCTACTGTAGACAAGTGCAAAGACCCATGGGAGAACAAACCCTTCCTCCCCCTCCCCCATCCAGCCCTCACCCAGCGTCCCATCCCTCCCTCTCATTGTGGATGTCACGGCTGATTAAGACGGAGTGGCATGTACACGCCACGGTGGCCCCCTGTCACCACCTGAGTTTTTTTGCTCACACATCCATCCCCTGTGCTAGCTGCCACAATCCCCATCCTCTCCTTACCTATACCTTCTTCCACCTTCCAACTCATACATTATAGATCACATATAAGTCCTGTCACGACGCTCCCTGGCCCTCTAGCTTAGCAAAACGACAGGCACCAAGTGTGTGTGTGTGTGTGTGTGTGTGTGTGTGTGTGTGTGTGTGTGTGTGTGTGTGTGTGTGTGTGTGTGTGTGTGTGTGTGTGTGTCGCTTGGGACACTTACATCTCGGCCACGTCCTCTACGCCCCCTTTAAAAAGAGTGGTGGTAAGTAAGTGGATTTGATGGGCGAGGGGTGTTTTTTGGCTTTTATGTTACGCTGTCAGTGTCATAAATACTCCAACGCAAACGTGTAGTGTATGCAAATACATGTTTATAAACTCAGACCTGGGACAAACATGTATGTCAAGTATATTAACCTATTTGAGGTGTACTTTTGGCACTTTTCCATTGGTTCCACTGCACAGGTGAAACTGAATCAAGCTAAAATATTTGAAATTATTTGACATATGTAGCTATTTGAGGAAATAGGCAGGTAGAGTATATATAGCTAGAAGCTAGACAAACACGCTCAAAGACAAAGACATACAGTAGCCACATTAAATTGTAAATAACTTCTGTCACACCCTGATCTGTTTCACCTGTCTTTGTGATTGTCTCCACCCCCCCTCCAGGTGTCGCCCATCTTCCCCATTATCCCCTGTGTAGTTATACCGGTGTTCTCTGTCGGTTGCCAATTCATCTTATTTGTCAAGTCAACCTGCGTTTGTCTCAGCGCCTGCTTTCCCAGTCTCGCTTTTCCTCGCCCTGCTGGGTTTGACCCTTGCCTGTCCTAACTGAGCCCGCCTGCCTGACCACTCTGCCTGACCCTGAGCCTTCCTGCCTACTTGTACCTCTGCCTACCCTGACCCTGCATGCTGTCCGGTACCGTTGCCCCACCTCTGGTTTACTGAACCCTGCCTGCCTTGACCTGTCTATTTCCTGCCCCTGTTAGATTATTAAACAATTGTTAAAATCGACGTTGTCGGCATTTGGGTCTTACCTTCATTCCTGATCATTTCAGGATGAACAGCGGGACTACAGTATTAGCTAACACACTTCATCTCCATTGTTAATTGCAGTTTGTTTTAACCTACCCTGAACATGTTTGATGACCACTGAAGTAAGCAGAGAATACAGTTGAAAATGAGCACTTAAAATAGCCACCATGCTAAATCCTACAAAGCAAGCCGCTCTCGCAGTGAATGTTCCAACTACTCGCTAACATGGGGTGAAACTTTGCCTAATGCCCTCTGGATCACCGTCCACTGGCTAATTATCCACATTCAGCATGTACCAATCTGGCAACCCATCATTAGCTTACTTATTTGGACAATTGCCCTCCAAATCCAATGATAAAAAATCTGCACGATGACCACAGATGAGATAAAAACACAATGCTAATAACAATAATATGAGACCGAGTGATCCGCAAGAAAGTGAGGTAGAAATTTAATGGCACGCTGTCACTATACTGAACCAAATCAGTGATAGAACATGGGGTGATTTACCTGCTCGAGGATGGTGGGAATGGGACACTTGATGGATGTTGCTGGGATGGGTTTGTTAGAGCATACTGGAATACAGATCACGTTTTAATTGTACCTTTATATAACTAGGCAAGTCAGTTAAGAACAAATTCTTATTTACAATGACAGCCTAGGAACAGTGGGTTAACTGCCTTGTTCAGGGGCAGAATGATAGGTTTTTACCTTGTTGACTCAGGGATTCGATCCTGCAACCTTTCGGTTACTAGCCCAACGCTCTAACCACTAGGCTACCTGCCGCCCCCACATATTGGAAGTCAAGCACAGTTTGCCTCCATTAAAAAAAAGGTGCTATGTTGTCATTCCCACTGTATTATACATGTGCTTGCCTTGTCACAAGGGTTTTAGGAGAAAGCAAATTGAGAGTTTACATGTTTATGTTGAAAGAAGTGCACACCTTTGACAAAGTCAAAGTGGATCAAGAAAAGCACTCAGCAGCTTACACTTGTGTCTTCTCCAATTTAAGTGGGATTTTAAAAAGCATGATCAAAATACACAAGACAAACGCAACATCTCCGATCTTGAATCTGGTCTTCCAAGAATAGCTGAATATTTTACACAAAGCATAGTGCCTTTTGGTTGATTTATGTTGAATAAAATGGCCAACTCAAAAGGTTCATTCACAATCACACTGGATTTGAGAGGAGCCCATTACCTGTACACTGGAATTTAATATATTCTTTTTTTACTGGTGAAATATCTCAGGGATTACTTCTGCATTCAGTGGTGTAGTGAAGAGAATACACCGTATACACTTTTTTCAGTGGGCATTGCGTATACTTATAGTTATATTATAGTTCTTAATCCCCATTGATGCGTATCAAAGAAGGAGAGGTATATGCCATATCAAATACGTAGTACAACAGAGAAATCATGCAAAAAGTCTGGCAAATTTCAATACAAACTTCCTCCACTTGAACTTTCACATACTGATACAACCTATCATTTCTCCTCCTTACTGGACCATGCTGATAACTAATTTAATGCATTAAAATGGAGCAATCGGAAGCAAACGGGTTTTTGTTCTCGTTTTTGCACATAAACCAAAAAAACGATTTCATTGTTTCGATTTTCACGTGGTGATATTTCTACTTTAGTCACAACAATGAAAGTGTAACTTATTAAGGAACTGCTGATAATATACATGGATAGCTAACTGATATAAAGTGCCTGAAGAAAGTATCCATACCCCTTGACTTATTCCACATTTTGTTGTGTTACAGCAGTGGTCACCAACCTTTTATTATTCAAGTGGGTTTGGCGACAGATGTGAAGCGAGGACCAGCCAACGAGAGCATACAGGTCGCAGTGTTAGGTAGTATATGGGGCTTTGGTGACAAAACGGATGGCACTGTGATAGACTACATCCAAATTTCTGAGTAAAGTGTTGGAGGCTATTTTGTAAATGACATCGACGAATTCAAGGATCGGTAGGATAGTCAGCTTTACGAGGGTATGTTTGGCAGCATGAGTGAAGGATGCTTTGTTTGCGAAATAGGAAGCCGATTCTAGAATTACCTTTGGATTGGAGATGCATAATGTGAGCCTGGAAGGAGAGTTTACAGTGTAACCAGTTGTCCACATATTCTAAGTCAGAATCGTCCAGAGTAGTGATGCTGGACGGGTGGGTAGGTGTGGGCAACGATCGGTGGAAGAGCAAGCATTGAGTTTTGCTTGCATTTAAGATTAGTTGGAGGCCATGGAATGAGAGTTCTATGGCATTGAAGCTTGTCTGGAGGTTAATTAACACAGTGTCAAAAGAATGGCCAGAAGTATACAACATTGTGTCATCTGCATAGAGGTGGATCAGAGAATCACCAGCAGCAAGAGCGACATCATTGATGTATACACAGAAAAGAGTCAGCCCAAGGATTGAACCCTGTGGCACCCCCATAGAGAACGCCAGAGGTCCGGACAACAAGCCCTGTGATTTGACACACTGAACTCTATCTGAGAAGTAGTTGGTGAACCAGGCGAGGCAGTCACTTGAGAAAGCGAGGTTGTTGAGTCAGCCGATAAGAATGTGGTGATTGACAGAGTCGAAAGCCTTGGCCAGGTCGGTGAATACAGCTGCACAGTATTGTCTCTTATCGATGGCGGTTATGATATCGAGACAATGAACTCAGCCACCTTGAACGTGGCTGAGGTGCACACATGACCAGCTCGGAAACCAGATTGCATAGTGGAGAAGGTATGGTGAAATTCGAAATGGTCGGTGATCTGTTTGTTAACTTGGCTTTCGAAGACCTTAGAAAGGCAGGGTACGATAGATATAGGTCTAGAGTGTCTCTCCATTTGAAGAGGGGGATGACCGCGGTAGCTTTCCAATCTTTGGGGATCTCAGATTATACGAAAGAGGTTGAACAAGCTAGTAATAGGGGTTGCAAAAATTTAGGAAGAGAGGGTCCAGATTGTCTAGCCCTGCTGATTTGTAGGGGTCCAGATTATGCAGCTCTTTCAGAACATCAGCTATCTGAATTTGGGAGAAGGAGAAATGGGGGAGGTTTGGGCATGTTGCAATGAGCGGTGCAGGGCTGTTGACCGGGGTAGGGGTAGCCAGGTGGAAAGCATGCCAGCCGTAGAAAAATGCTTGTTGAAATTCTCAATTATTGTGGATTTATTGGTGGTGACAGTGACAGCCTCAGTGCAGTCGGCAGCTGGGAGGAGATGCTCTTATTCTCCATGGACTTTACAGTGTCCCAAAACTTTTTGAAGTTAGTGCTACAGGATGCACATTTCTGTTTGAAAAGCTAGCCTTGGGCCTCCCTTGAGGCACAGTGGTCTAAGGCACTGCATCGCAGTGCTAGCTGTGCCACCAGAGATTCTGGGTTCGAGCCTAGGCTCTGTCACAGCTAGCCGTGACCGGAAGATCCATGAGGTGATACAAAATTGTCCCAGCGCTGTCCGGGTTAGGGAGGGTTTGGGCTGCAGGGATATCCTTGTCTCATTGCGAACTAGTGACTCCTGTGGCGCGCCGGGCGCAGTGTATTGTGTTTCCTCAGACACATTGGTGCGGCTTGCTTCTGGATTGGATGTGCATTGTGTCAAGAAGCAGTGCGGCTAGGTTGGGTTGTGTTTCGGAGGACGCATGGCTCTTGATCTTCGCCTCTCCCGAGTCCGTGCAGGAGTTGCAGCGATGAGACAAGAAAAAAAGGGGTAAAGCAAAGGCTTTCCTAACTGCCTGTGTATATTGGTTCCTAACTTCCATGAAAATGTGTATATCGCGGGGGCTATTCCATGCTAATGCAGTACGTCACATGTTTTGGTGCTGGTCAAGGGCAGTCAGGTCTGGAGTGAACGAAGGGCTATATCTGTTCCTGGTTCTACATTTTTTGAATGGGGCATGCTTATTTAAGATGGTGAGGAAATCACTTTTTAAAGAATAACCAGCATCCTCTACTGACGGAATGAGGTCAATATCCTTCCAGGATACCCGGGCCAGGTCGATTAGAAAGGCCTGCTCGCTGAAGTGTTTTAGGGAGCGTTTGACAGTGATGAGGGGTAGTCGCTTGACCGCAGAACCATTACGGACGCAGGCAATGAGGCAGTGATCGCTGAGATCCTGGTTGAAGACAGCAGAATTATATCTATGAGGGTGCTCGTGTTTATAGATTTGAGGTTGTACCTGGTGGGTTCATTGATCATTTGCACGAGCTCTGAAGCTAGATGGGGGGGCAATCAATTCACATACAGTGTCCAGGCAGCTGTGCGTTCGAGTCTTCTTTTTACAGTGTATGGTTTGAAGAAAGCTCAGATCACTGTGTCTACACAGTGATCTGATTGGCCAGTGGTAGTCCTATAGGTGCACTTGATTAGCTGTCTGGGCCTGCCAGGTAGGCAGAGTTCTACCTTCAGACACATGAAATGGTTCAAAATGGGAACACTTTGACTACCCGGCTCTAGCGTTGCTGAATCACGTGCACCTACCACCAACAGAGAGAAAACAAATTAAACAAATAAGAACGCAAGGCTTTATCGTTGTTGTTTTTTTACAGAAATGTTTGGTTATCGCCTAGGAAAGGCTTAGCGAGATCGTCGTGACCACTGTTACAGCCTTATTCTAAAATGTATAAAAAATCCACCCGTTGACACACAATGACCCATAACGACAAAGTGAAAACATGGCTTCAGAATTTTAGCAAATTTACTGAAAATGAAATACAGAACTATCCAATTAGTATTCACACCCTCGAGTCAATACTTTGTAGAAGCACATTTGGTGGTGATTACAGCTGTGACTATTTTAGGGTAAGTCTCTAAGAGCGTTGCACACCTGGATTCTACAATAGTTGCCCATAATTCTTCAAGCTCTGTCCAGTTGATTGCTGATCATTGCTACACAGCCATTTTCAAGTTTTGCCATAGATTTTCAAACCTATTTAAGTCAAAACTGTAACTAGGCCACTCAGGAACATTCAATGTTGTCTTGGTAAGCAACCCCAGTGTAGATTTGGCATGTGTTTTAGGTTACTGTGCTGCTGAAAGCTGAATTAGTCCCCCGGTGTTGGAAAGCAGACAACCAGATTTTCCTCTACGATTTTTTTCAGTGCTGTATTCCATTTATTTTTATCCTAAGAAACTCCCTAGTCCTTATCAATGACAAGCATACCCATAACATGATGCAGCCACCACCGTGCTTGAAGATATGAAGAGTGCTACTCAGTGATCTGATGTAATGGATTTGCCCTAAACATACCGCTTTGTATTCAGGACAAAAAGTACATTTCTTTGCCACATTCTTTGCAGTATTACTTAAGTGCCTTGTGGCAAACAGGATGCATTCTTTGGAATATGTTTTATTCTGTACAGGCTTCATTCTTTTCACTCTGTCTTTTAGGTTAGTATTGTGGAGTAGTTACAATGTTGTTGATCCATCCTCAGTTCTCATATCACAACCATTACATTTTGTAACTGGTTTAAAAATCAACATTGGCCTCATGGTGAAATCAATGAGCAGTTTCCTTCCTCTCAGGCAACCGAGTTAGGAAGGACGCCTGTATCTTTGCAGTGACTGGGTTTATTGATACACCATCCAAAGTGTAATTAATAACTTCACCATGCAGGGATATTCAGTGTCTGTTTTTTTTTTTTTACACATCTACTGTACCAATTGGGGCCCTTCTTTGCGAGGTATTGGAAAATCTCCCTGGTCGTTGTGGTTGAATCAGTACTTAAAAATCACTATTCAATTGTGGGACCTTACAATTATCTGTATAATTGCACATTTTTACTCCTTAACTTATTTAGCCTTGCCATAACAAAGGGGTTGAAAACTTATTGACTCAAGACATTTCAGCTTTTCATTGTTTATGCATTTTTAACAAGCAAAATTCCCCTTCAACATTATGGGGTATTGGGTGTAGATGAGTGACGCAAAATCTCAAATTCAGGCTGCAACGCAACAAAATGTGGAAAAGGGGTGTGAATACTGTATATATACTGTACACTGCACTGTCTTTAAGAAAATATCCAGGCCAATACAGTTTTGTGTTGACCTGACTGTGAAATACCAATATAGGATTGATCATTTTAGGTACAGATTTGAGTATACCCACTGCTCCAAGCACCACTGTCTGCATCAGGCTACCGTGGGTTACCAAGTCTGTCACAACTACAGAAATAGAAACACATGTAATCTCTATGGATACAGCTACCCTTCATTCCAAAAGGCTTTTCATATAGCATCCCATAATTAACCACTCATTGTCGGACTAAAATACCACTGCTGTTTCTATGGCAACCAGTCTCAGGGCCACCACTTTTACTGTTAACATTCCCGAGAGTGGGAGGGAGAGGAGAGGTAAAGAACAAAAGAAGAGTGTGCAGCTGAGATAGTTTTACCAAAGCAACTGACATTTGATAAAGTAACAAAACCCATAGTGTGGATTGTTGTCTCACCTTGTCCATAGGCTACTTTCAAGGTAAGGGAGCAAATACAGATCTGTAACGTGACTGAACTATCCCTTTTAAGACAACGTTCAATGCAACATCGACACAATATCTTAGGTCTTATCCTGACATAAATAGCCACCACAACCGAGAGACAGTTCGCTATCCTACAGCAACAAGATCTCATCGTACAGAGTGTCTGACCAACATTAATATTCCAATGACGGGAGTCGATGTTGACCTCCTCTACCAAACCAACTCTGTCTCAGTTTATCAAAAGTACATTTCCCCTGGGATTCCAACGGCTGATTTGTTTGCCTAATTCCAGAACAGTCCAGAGAAATATTCCCAGCTTTCAAGCGTTACATGAAAGACTCATTTAGAAAAATCCATCTTTCCAATTGAGCCTGATTAGAGGGCCTCCAGAGGCCTTGGTGGGGGGTGAGTGGAAGCATGTGCAGGGAGGGGAATGAAGGAGTGAAACCAGGCCATGAGGGCTAATTAGACAGCAAGGTGTGTGTTCTTTTTCTTTCCAAATACATCTCTCTTGTTCTTACTCTCTCGTAATTAGACTTTCAATCTTTCTCTTCCACTCATTCGTACTCTCCTGCTCGGACGCTCAATATGTCTCCTCCCCTGTTCTTCTCTCACTCGTCTCTCTTTCGCTCGCCTGCTCAGACTCCCGCTCTCTTTCTTGCAATCTCTTTCTCTCTTTTCTCATCTCCTCTCCTTCCTTTCTCCCGTCTTTCACTTTCACCCAGCAGGAAGAAAAGGCAGGAAGGAAGATGAACTGGGTTCCTGTAATGGGAACAATAGTAAATAGGCCTAATAGGCCATCTGGAGACTTCAGAGAAAGTTCAGACTCTGCGTGTGCCAAGTCATGCTGCCCTGGTCTAACAACTCAAACCTTAAGTCTCTTGAACTGAATGGCATCTCACAGAGTCGTTTCTTTACACCTCATAATGAGTCCACTGTAACGAGTTATGAGTTTTTGAACTGCAAACATTTTTACAAAAATAGCTAAGGGTAATAAATCACAAGCACTTTGCTACACCCTCAATAACATCTGCTAGATATGTGTATGTGACAATATTTTGTGTGTTCTTCAATTCTCAGTATATTCTTCTCAGTATACGGTAAAATATTGTCATGTTTTATCTTGGTAGCGACAGTACAATTCCTTTGTTGGCCAAAACCATAACTTTTTTCATGTGCCGTTAGAGAATAATGCACCCTATTCCTTACATGATGCACTACTTTGACCAGAGGCCTATAGGCCCTATTCAAAAGTACTGCACTATATAGGGAATAAGGTGCCATTAGGGACACACAGGCTCTTTAAAAGGTCTGTCACACAGGGTAAAATTACTCTTGATTGGATCTAAATCAGCCAGTCACTCAATCACTCCATTTAAATGCCCACTCGCTTAATGACAATGGCTGAGAGGAGTGCTTTTGGGGTGTGTGCGTGTGTATGTGTGTGACAGTGTGTGTGTATATCCATAATTGTTTTTTGGCTCTGAATCTTTTTTAAACGCACACAATTACAAAGCCATTAAAAGTAATGAAATAAACCCAGGAAGAACTCATTAGTCTAAGAGCTAGTGATTGAGGAGAACTTTGAGTGGAACCCCCCCCCCCCCCCCCCCCCTTAGGCATTGAGAGAAATCATAGGGCTCTGGTCAAAACAAATGCACTATAAGGAATAGGGCGCCATGTGGGCCACCACATCCCATTTCTGTCATTAAACTTAGGACTGGACTGTCTTTGTTTCGTGTGGAAGCAGTAAAACCACAGTATAGGGCACCTTGGCTCCCAATGTCATGGACCAAACCAGGAGCAAAGGGCTGGGAAGACATGGCTTGGCCCCTATGAAAACCCACCGACGAGCAAAGAATGAATTCATACACTCATAGAAAAAGAGCAATAAAGCCACCCTATATTGAAACAATGGCAACATTGCACCTGGTAAACACATCACAATATAAAAACTAAGATTCAATCAAAAACGGATCTACAAGTTATTTTTATATTTGTGAAAAGCCTATGACAATAGGCCTACATAGGCCAGGGAATTTATCTGTTTATCCTTGGGATCAATAAAGTACTACAACTACAACTGCCACTCATACTATCATTCATTCACATAAAGCATGTGGATCATGTCCAATTTTTTTTTGAATGACAACCCCATGGCCCAAGGTTGGCGGTGGTGATATGAACACGGTTTAGGCCTAAGAAATCCTTTTGCTGCCACATAATACAGAGAAATACAAAAAGCAAGTGAGCGAGAGGCTTAAATCTGCAAGAGACGGGGAGAGGGAGGGAGAGAGAGAGAGAGAGAGAGAGGAGGGACAGGCCGAGCGAGATACTGGCATTTTGGTATGATGCAGGGTGGCTGTCATTGGAGCTGCTCCCCTCATATTTCCACTGAGACTGGTGAAGGACACACTGTACTGTTCCTCCTCCGGGAGAGGGATGAGCAAGATGACAGAGGGATAAGGAGAGGGGAGAGTGAAAAGTAGAATGAGGAAGGGAGAGGAGAGGGAAAGGGAGAAAGAGGGACAGAACGTAAAAGACAATGATGATAATGTATTGCATGTAGAGTATACTGTACTTCTCAAGTATCAACATTTACTGCCGTTTTGTACTATCACACTCACTACACATCAGCTATCACGGAATACGGGAAGACATATATTATGCCAAATTGAACATGGGGAGGATTAAATGGCTACGGTACCGTGAGGGCCAGATTGGGGAATATAGCCAGAGCACCAAAGTTCACAACCCTAAGCTTCCCAAAAATCCCATGGCTTCCACAAAAAGCCAGGACTTAAACATCCATTCTGAAAAGCAACCCGTTTTGCCAGGCAGAAGACGAACCAAATTAATTATGAGGAGAAAAAGGGAAGACTCTGCTGTCGGGCCTTTCGATACAATATCCCAAAACCTACATTTCCGGACCGAAGATACTACATCATATCTAGATATAGATAATGTATGTAGCGGCTCACCTCTTGAACTCCGAGATACTACATCAGGCCACTGATAGTTACAAATGTCCCATCTCCCAGACCGTCCCCAAGTCTCCTCTTCTGATGTGTTTATATTTCATCAACAGCCAACATAAATCATAGAGCCTGCTAAGAGAGGCTATGGAGTAAACAACAAAAAAATAGGTTATGTGAACGTAATATTAGGTTGAGGTAAAGGTATTAGTGAGAGACTACCCAGCAAACCAAAATAGGTTACATGAATGTTCCCAGAACACTCCATTCGGTCGTCAAAAATAGGCGAACCACTATTTGCCGCTTTTACCATTGTCAGGTACCGCTATTCACCACGGGCTGACAGTACTTCAAGGCACATTTCAAGCCAAAGTAAAAACACGGCAGCCGATCAAACGTGCCTCTTCAGTCAACGTTAATTACGAAAGATCAAAAGGCATGTTACTGGCACAGGTTACATCGAAAGACGGGATTCTTATTGGAGATTTTAAAAAATGAAAAAGGTCAGAGTCTTCCCCCGAGTGACAGCACGGGAAGCATCAGTCACTGGTAATAATCCACTCATCTGTGCATGAAGAAGATGACTTGATATACCTAAAGTGTGCCTGCGTGTGTGTGTGTCTGCGTGTGTGTGTGTGTGTGTGTGTGTGTGTGTGTGTGTGTGTGTGTGTGTGTGTCTGCGTGTGTGTGTGTGTGTGTGTGTGTGTGTGTGTGTGTGTGTACACCGCAGCCGTCTAGGGCACTGCATCTCAGTGCAAGAGGCGTCACTGCAGTCCCTGGTTCGAATCCAGGCTGCATCACAGGGCGGCGCACAATTGGCCGAGCATTGTCTGGGTTTGGCAGGGGTTGGCAGTCATTGTAAATAAGACCTTGTTCTTAACCGACTTACCTAGTTGAACAAATAATAAAGTCTGCGCAAGCATGTGTAAAAATCCTTGATGACGGCCTGCCTTCCTCCGTAGCAACACAACACACGTCTGCACACACTACCCCCTTGTGGCTCACTCCACAATCAAGCCTTCCGCACCTCTGTTGGTTGGCTGAACTCTGGGTCCATTGCAACCCGGCTGAAGCCAAGGCTTTGTTTTTCTCTTACCACTCCTTACCTATCACTTAAATGTATCGGCCCGCCATGGGAGATGGCATTAAGCTAAATGGACATGAAGCTAAATGGACATGAAGGCAAAACAAGTTTCAATCTAGCTGGTGAGAGGTGGTGTGGACCTGGATGGGAATGCGTGGGGAACGGGGACGTGTGTATGCTACCAGCTGCTATGGACTGGATATGAGGTGGTTGGGGGTATCGGACACGGAGGGGTTAGGGAGCAAGTGGAGGTGATCGACACTGGGGGGCTGGCTTAGAATGACAGGGTGAGAAATAAGGACATAGCCTGTGAGGCAGGGTTTGATGCAGTCTTGCTCTACCTCTCTCTTTTCCACTCTTTCACTCTTGCTCTCTTTTTCTCCTGCTCAGACTCAATGATGTCATTCTCTTTCTCCCTCTCTACCTCTCTGGTGAAGTAAATATGTTTTCCTTCTGTTCGCTCTGTTGTATTTTCCTTCCTCCGATAGCACATGACATTTCCCTCTCGTCCTGCGGAGTTGTCCCACTTTAATTCACTCTTTTATTTTCTTCATTTCCTTTCTCATCCTCTTCCCATTACTCCTTGCATGCATTCTCCTTTGAGCCATTGGCGCCATCTGGTTTTCTGCCCACCATTGACTGGCTTGAAGCTTCCTGTTGTAGCTACATGATAAGGGCGTTGAGTGAAGCTGAGGGTGGTTCAGTTTGGCATTTCCCCCACTAATGTTTAAGGTTAGGATTTGGGGAGGGGCAGCTGATCCTAGATCTGTACATAGGGGAGACTTCACCCTGAACATATATGATAATGAGCGAAACAACAGAGCGCGGGGAACACAAAATGTTGAGACTCAGTGAGATGGTAACAGGCTGTGCCAGGAGACCAATTCGCACAGTTACACTGTCTGCAGTTTCACACCCTGCTGCAGTCTGGAGCGGCTGAGTGTAATCACACATCTCTGGCATAGCCCATCGTTAACACTCCTTTCACACCAGGCTGGGGGTTGTAACAGTAACAGAAGAGAGCAGATAAATCTGCTTTATTACAGTAAGTTATGTGCATCTAAATCAACCACTAGGCTCTCCTGCAGATCTGAAATGATTGGAAAGGCTGAGCAATATGGTAATATTCCCACCCAGTTTTAAAACGTAGTATACGCACATACAATAACTTGCATGTCCTCGGTACCAAAATATAAACTGAATCGAGAATAGATACCGGCACACCGATTAATTATCCAGTCATTCATCAGCGTGCAGGGGTCTATTCTTCATTTCAATATTTCCACCCAGTCAATCAGAACACAATGTGAAGCGATTATCATTATGCTTACTGTATATCTACTAAATCCTAGGGGTGAAAATGGGGTGGAATTCAGCATGAGTCAGCTGTACCGGCGGCCCATAGGAAGAGACTACTGTTAACCGGCTCTCTGATTTGAGTAGGCCAGCGAGAGGGCCACTGAAGCCATACCAACAACAGAGACGAGGATACATGCACTAACATACAAAAACACTTCAAAGCACTCTACCAAACTCTGGCCATATCAACTATGGTAGCTGAAAAGGCACACATAATAATTACTGTGAGGGCTATACAGCAAACATAACAAAATACACACACAGATAAGCAAAAACGCATGACAAAATAGTGATAAAAATAGTGATAAAGTACATGCGTACAGTGAAAACACGCTTTAGCTAACATGTTCGTGTGCATCTGGACTGTTGGCCACCTGAGCTACCTGTCCATCTGTGGAATGCCAGCTGTGGATGGGCTGCACGGCTACACTGGGCTACGGAGGGAACACATCCACACTCACGTGCACTGAAGAGCACACGAACCCACAAGCATGCGCACGGAGGGCACCCCATGTACAGAGACACACGCTTTCTCTATCTCTCACCACAGTCCTGTCGGCCATGTTCCTACAGCCATAATCATAAAGCATGGAGTGTGTGTGTGTGTACGGTCAAAAGTAGTTCACTATGTGTGGAATAGGCTGCCATTAGGGACGTACCTAGTGTTATGTTTTTCTATTAGATTTAGTCACAGTCCCCTACCCCTCTGCTCAGGTTAGTGACACTGTAGCACCGTTTGTACTTTGTCTTAATACACTTAAAGAGCACCCCTTGTCCGAGCAAGTTAAAAGAGCAATTTGTTCTTTTTTTTCTCCCTCTGTTTGCTTTTACAGCGTTCTGGCTTTGTGCTCAGAGAACAGCTAACCTTACATAAAATTACAGGCCGGCTCTATGAAAATGTCAATGAAACATGGCTCCCCGTGAGAGAGAGCGAGAGCGAGAGATACAGAGAGAAGGGTGGCCATGCCGGTTTGGACGAGGATGGATGTGAACATGTCTTTCACGCTCCTTTCACATTGAGTGGCCTGATTCATCTCTCTGCACTCGCTTTGTCATCCTTCATTTCTGATCTCTCCTCTTCCCCTCCAACAGATACATCACTGGGAGAATGATCTGTTGATCTTGCCTGGTCGGAGCACAGCAGTGTGCAATAGGGCTGGCTGTAGGTTCAGAGTCTGGGTCACTGATTCTCGCTCTGTGTGTGTGTGTGCATGGCCTGTGTGTGCACCAATTTTAAAGAGGGAGGGAGAGAAAGTAGAGAAAGAGACAGAGAGAAAGAAGAGAGAGATGTAGACAGCCAGGCAGAGACACACTCCCTCCTCCCCATCATGGATCATAACTCAAATTGTATCCAATACCGCAGCAATTAGCAAAATGGAGGACCGAGGCCCCTGCCCACACACCCGCTTCATCCCACTAATCACCATGGGGGGGGGGGGGGTCAGGGTGTGTGTGTGTGTGTGTGTGTGTGTGTGTGTGTAAGGTAGCCTAGTGGTTAGAGCGTTGGACTTGTAGCCAAAGACAAGGTAAAAATATGTCTTTCTACCCAGAACAAAGCAGCTAACCCACTGTTCCTAGGCCGTCATTGAAAATAAGAATTTGTTCTTAACTGACTTGCCTAGTTAAGTAAAGGTAAAATATATACAGTGGGGCAAAAAAGTATTTAGTCAGCCACCAATTGTACAAGTTCTCCCACTTAAAAATACTTATTTTCTCATTTTGTCTGTCATAGTTGAAGTGTACCTATGATGAAAATTACAGGCCTCTCTCATCTTTTTAAGTTGGAGAACTTGCACAATTGGTGGCTGACTAAATACTTTTTTGCCCCACTGTAAATGCAGTTGAAGTTGGAAGTTTACATAAACCATATACATTTAAACTCAGTTTTTCACAATTCCTGACATTTAATCCTAGTTCCCTGTCTTAGGTCAGTTAAGATAACCACTTTATTTTTAGAATGTGAAATGTCAGAATAATAAAGAGTGATTTATTTCAGCTTTTCGTTATTTATTCACATTCCCAGTGGGTCAGAAGTTTACATACACTCAATTAGTATTTGGAAGCATTGCCTTTAAATTGTTTGACTTGGGTAAAATGTTTCGGGTAGCCTTCTACAAGCCTCCCACAATAAGTTGGGTGAATTTTGGCCCATTCCTCCTGACAGAGGAGGTGTAACTGACTCAGGTTTGTAGGCCTCCTTCCTCGCACAGGCTTTTTCAGTTCTGCACACATATTTTCTATAGAATTGAGGTCAGGGCTTTGTGATGGCCACTCCAATACCCTGACTTTGTTGTCCTTAACCATTTTGCCACAACTTTGGAAGTATGCTTAGGGTCATTGTCCATTTGGAAGACCCATTTGCGACCAAGCTCTAACTGACTGATGTCTTGAGATGTTGCTTCAATATATCCACATAATTTCTTTCCTCATGATACCATCTATTTTGTGAAGGGAATTCTTAGTCTGGCAAGCCTCCCCCTTTTTCCTCCAAACATAACGATGGTCATGGCCAAACAGTTCTATTTTTATTTCATCAGACCAGAGGACATTTCTCCAAGAAGTACAATCTTTGTCACCATATGCAGTTGGAATCCGTAGTCTGGCTTTTTTATGGCTGTTTTGGAGCAGAGGCTTCTACCTTGCTGAGCGGCCTTTCAGGTTATGTCGACATAGGACTCGTTTTACTGTGGATATAGATAATTTTGTACCGGTTTCCTCCAGCATCTTTACAAGGTCCTTTGCTTTTTTTATGGGATTGATTTGCACTTTTCGCACCAAAGTATGTTCATCTCTAGGAGACAGAACGCATCTCCTTCCTGAGCGGTATGACAGCTGCGTGGTTCCATGGTGTTTATACTTGCGTACTATTGTTTGTACAGATGAATGTGGTACCTTCAGGCGTTTGGAAATTGCTTCCAAAGATGAACCAGACTTGTGGAGGTCTACAATTTCTTTTCTGAAGTCTTGGTTGATTTCTTTAGATTCTCCCATGATTTCAAGCAAAGAGGCACTGAGTTTGAAATACATCCACAGGTACACCACCAAATTGACTCAAATGATGTCAATTAGCCTATCAGAAGCTTCTAAAGCCTTGACATCATTTTCTGGAATTTTCCAAATGTTTAAAGGCACAGTCAACTTAGTGTATGTAAACTTCTGACCCACTGAAATTGTGATACAGTAAATTATAAGTGAAATAATCTGTCTGCAAACAATTGTTGGAAAAATGACTTGTGTCATGCACAAAATCGATGTCCTAACTGACTTGCCAAAACTATAGTTTGTTAACAAGAAATTTGTGGAGTGGTTGAAAAACGAGTATTCCGACTTCAACTGTGTGTATGTGTATATATGTGTATGTGTGTGTGTGTGTGATGGTCCTTGGCACGCACATACGCGAGCTGGATAGTCCTGGAGACAGGATATACCTGTCGTATTCATCCCACGTATTCATCCCAGATGACACCCTATTCCCTACATGACCAGAGAAGTGCACTACATAGGGAATAGTGAGCCATTTGGGAGACATCCCATGTTAAGACTGTCATTTAAAATCAGACACAAGCAGATATTCAAACAGCAGTATCAGACTGGCTCTTCTGGTATGTGTCCCAAATGGAAATCTTCTCCCCATATAGAGGGTGTGATTTGGGGCACATCCTAGCGGCTTGGAGGTGTAGAAAGAGGATGGACATTGAAAAAATGACACCTGTGACATGGAGTAGGTCATTTGATATTCTGCACAAAGTATTAAAGGGGACACATTCATTTTTGTACTTGTAAATTATGTACTCATTGATTCTTGGAAAAATAACTTATACATGTCTCATGAGCTTAGTTAGTTAGTTAACTGTTGAACCCAAAATATAAGCTTGTTTTACTCCAATGTTAGTAGACAGTCAAAGTAAATGTAAACAAAAACTGTATAGCCCCCCAAAAAAGCCCAAACTCATGATGCACAGAATTTAACACAATTGAATCATGTAAATATGTTGAAACTGTTAATTACTGTTCGCAAAACAATGTCAATACAGGCTAGAACACTTTACAATGCAAGAAGATACTGGAGCTTCCAGCTTTGTAGGCTAACTTTTCTTGCTAGCTTACAGCTGAAGTTATAAATTCACTACCCTCTGGTACTCTGTAATAATATGCAAATCATAATGCAAAATATGCTGATTTCAAAGCTGATTACCACCAAAACGTTATTTAATCACAAAATCGATCTCACTCTCCCAAAGATGATCTATTACCTCCCTCTTGCCTCATGAATTACAGTATGTCATTACTGGTTAAAGTAAGCTACTCGCTAATGTCGTTGATCAGTACAATAACATAAGTCCCAAATGGAAGAGTCATCTTTAGCCCCATGAAATCAGCCAAAACAAGCGCAATAACTGAATGCATGCACACACTCCTGTTGAATATTGTGGCAGACGGCAGGGAGAGGTGAGGGGAGTGGTTATTGAGGGGAGATATCTTGCAACCCGCTGGCTCCACCCCCGAGCCTTATATGGACCTCCTGCCCCAACGAGGCAAGGTTGTATGTCGTTAAGCCAGGGAGTGCTTGGGTATAAAGGAGCCTGCACAAAAGGGGCATAGTAGGAGAGAGCCAAGTGTGCTATGAAGAGAGTGCGATTACCCGTGCGATTACCCGTGCGATTACCCGTGCGATTACCCGTGCGATTACCCGTGCGATTACCCGTGCGATTACCCGTGTGATTACCCGTGCGATTACCCGTGCGATTACCCGTGCGATTACCCGTGCGATTACCCGTGCGATTACCCGTGCGATTACCCGTGCGATTACCCGTGCGATTACCCATTGTGACCTGGACTGCCGAACTACCCTTATGTACCAGATTAGCTGAGGACCCAAGTGTGAGGATTACCCCTGGCAAACGGAACGGACAACAAGAATGGCTTGTGGACTGAGGTGATTGATGAAAATCCCCCTTCCCCAGTGTACCAAAATCCCTAATAAATTCCCCATTTGTGTTCTATTTGTACTACTGGTGCGTGTTTTGTTATTGAACTTGGTGACGTGGAAACGCCACACCCTTGAGCCTGCATTCACTTGTATTGTGAATAGGCCTAGGCAATGTCTTGATTTACTCAGTTTACCATTCAAATAAATTGGCTAAAAACGAGGTCAAATTGATTCATTCATGATTATGGCTCTCTGAAATGTATAGTGTAATGACATTGAACTCAAAAGATGCCCAACAATTGAACAGCTGAGTTTGTGTATAGATCAAGTGCCATTCTGTGCCTATTTTGCAGTGGCATTGTTTTGGTAGTGAGTATTGTGATGGTATAAATAATTGTGATACTAAACCTGGTATGGAACTCAGTTTGGGTATTGTGACAACTACTGGCCACACATGCAAAAATGTGTCGATGCACATGCAAAAAATATTTTGCCGACGTACACAATGATGTTTCCTTTGGGATCATGATAGTGTGAAAACAATGCACATAGTCTTAATGTGTGATGTTGGGCTCGCACCATAAGCAAGATTGAGTGGAATTTCCATGATTTAGGGGTACGTCCCAAATGTCACCCTACTCCATATGCAGTGCCCTGCTTTTGAACAGGGTCCATAGGGCTCAGGTCAAAGTTAGTGCCCTATGTAGGGAATAAGGTGCCATTTGGGACACACACCTGCAGTGGAAGATGGACTACTTGGGTCCAGGGAGTCTAGCACGCAGAATGAGTGGGCTTGTTACTTCTAAAACGCCTTAATTCTATCTTGCGAGTACAAACACAAAACATCTGCTACAGCAGGGTATGCGTTACAGATACGAATGTGCATACACACACACACACACACACACACACACACACACACACATGTCAAGACCCAGCAGGAGTAGGACATGGATGAGCAAACGTGATGCAGAGCCTCCATCTCACACTGTGTGGGCATGTTGACTAGCCTGCACTCTATCCCTTCTCTAATGCTTCTCTCACATCCAATCACAGGACAGAATTAGATCCCACCCGTGGCGAGGAGACACTGTTCATGTCATCCGGGTCGCTGGTCAGTCAGGTGATGTTTACAGGAACAAGGAAGTGGCATTTGACTTGGTTGGATGGAGGTGGTAAGCTGCAGTGAGTGCTATATTTCTATCTTTATTTAACTAGGAATGTCAGTTAAGAACAAATTATTATTTACAATGACTGCCTACACCTAACCCGGATGATTCTGGGCCAATTGTTCGCCGCCCTATGGGACTCCCAATCATGGCCGGTTGCGATGCAGCCTGGAATCGAACAAGGGTCTGTAGTGATGCCTCGGACTGAGATGCAGTGCCTTCGACCGCTGCACCACAATGGTAGCTTCCCACTTACCTGGGACAAGTGCCCAATCCAGCAAAGTCGTAAGTATGGTCCTAATTCAGCTGTGCACTTTTCTTAGGGCTAGTTTCCCAACAATGGTACAGACTAACACCTCTCACTACAGGCTACATGAACAGCACATCTAAGGGATCAGCTTAGGCAAGGCAATGCACAGATTTTAGCGACATGAGTAGATGTTTAGAATACAAGGTGATGTACAGCAGTAATTCTACCCAGCACTTTTCTCAGGCCAATCCCTTTAAACACAAAGTTTCTTCCTCACGTCACGTGACTCAGGATTCTTCCGTACCTAATCATGGATCGTGTTTGAGATCGACTACATTGCAGTCTGACTGCGCAGAATCTGTGATTTCACAAAACACCTTGCACCCCTAATAACTATTCCAAATGTGATCAAGATGATGGCATTTGCGCACGGGTAGAACAGCACCAATTGACTCAGATGTAAATTAACACAAAATGAAAGCAGACAACAGAAGTGCTAGCTAATTATCCATAATAGCAGGTATTTAATTAAAACCGGAGACGAAAGCTCCCAACCAATATACAGTTGATGTCGGAACTTTACATTCCCTTAGATTGGAGTCATAAACTCATTTTTCAACCACTCCACAAATGTCTTGTTAACAAACTATAGTTTTGGCAAGTCGGGAGGGACATTTACTTTGTGCATCACACAAGTCATTTTTACAACAATTGTTTACAGACAGGCTATTTCACTTATAATTCATTGTATCACAATTTCCATGGGTCAGAAGTTTACATACACCAAGTTGGCTGTGCCTTTAAACAGCTTGGAAAATTTCAGAAAATTATGTCAAGGCTTTAGAAGCTTCTGATAGGCTAATTGACATCATTTGAGTTAATTGGAGGTGTACCTGTGGATGTATTTCAAGGCCTACCTTCAAACTCGGTTCCTCTTTGCTTGACATCATGGGAAAAATCAAAATAAATTAGCTAGGTCCTCTGGCAAAAAAATTGTAGACCTCCACAAGTGTGGTTCATTCTTGGGAGCAATTTCCAAATGCCTGAAGGTACCACGTTCATCTGTACAAACAATAGTACGCAAGTAAACACCATGGGACCACGCAGCCGTCATACCACTCAGGAAGGAGACCTGTTCTGCCTCCTAGAGATGAATGTGCGAATGTGCGAAAAGTACAAATTAATCCCATAACAACAGCAAAGGACCCCGCAAAGGCGGAGGTGTTGCTAACATTTACGATAGCAAATTTCAATTTACAAATAAAAAAAATGAGTTTTTGAGCTTCTAGTCATGAAATCTATGCAGCCTACTCAATCACTTTTTATAGCTACTGTTTACAGGCCTCCTGGGCCATATACAGCGTTTCTCACTGAGTTCCCTGAATTCCTATCGGACCTTGTAGTCATAGCAGATAATATTCTAATCTTTGGTGACTTTAATATTCACATGGAAAAGTCCACAGACCCACTCCAAAAGGCTTTCGGAGCCATCATCGACTCAGTGGGTTTTGTCCAACATGTCTCTGGACCCACTCACTGTCACAGTCATACGCTGGACCTAGTTTTGTCCCATGGAATAAATGTGGTGGATCTTAATGTTTTTCCTCATAATCCTGGACTATCGGACGACCATTTTATTACGTTTGCAATTGCAACAAATAATCTGCTTAGACCCCAACCAAGGAACATCAAAAGTCGTGCTATAAATTCACAGACAACACAAAGATTCCTTGATGCCCTTCCAGACTCCCTCTGCCTACCCAAGGACGCCAGAGGACAAAAATCAGTTAACCACCTAACTGAGGATCTCAATTTAACCTTGCGCAATACCCTAGATGCAGTTGCACCCCTAAAAACTAAAAAAAATTATCATAAGAAACTAGCTCCCTGGTACACAGAAAATACCCGAGCTCTGAAGCAAGCTTCCAGAAAATTGGAACGGAAATGGCGCCACACCAAACTGGAAGTCTTCCGACTAGCTTGGAAGGACGGTACCGTGCAGTACCGTAGAGCCCTTACTGCTGCTCGATCATCCTATTTTTCTAACTTAATTGAGGAAAATAAGAACAATCCGAAATTCCTTTTTAATACTGTCGCAAAGCTAACTAAAAAGCAGCATTCCAAAAGAGAGGATGACTTTCACTTTAGCAGTGATAAATTCATGAACTTCTTTGAGGAAAAGATTATGATTATTAGAAAGCAAATTACGGACTCCTCTTTAAACCTGCGTATTCCTCCAAACCTCAGTTGTCCTGAGTCTGCACAACTCTGCCAGGACCTAGGATCAAGAGAGACGCTCAAGTGTTTTAGTACTATATCTCTTGACACAATGATGAAAATAATCATGGCCTCTAAACCTTCAAGCTGCATACTGGACCCTATTCCAACTAAACTACTGAAAGAGCTGCTTCCTGTGCTTGGCCCTCCTATGTTGAACATAATAAACGGCTCTCTATCCACTGGATGTGTACCAAACTCACTAAAAGTGGCAGTAATAAAGCCTCTCTTGAAAAAGCCAAACCTTGACCCAGAAAATATAAAAAACTATCGGCCTATATCGAATCTTCCATTCCTCTCAAAAATTTTAGAGAAGGCTGTTGCGCAGCAACTCACTGCCTTCCTGAAGACAAACAATGTATACGAAATGCTTCAGTCTGGTTTTAGACCCCATCATAGCACTGAGAAGGCACTTGTGAAGGTGGTAAATGACATTTTAATGGCATCGGACCGAGGCTCTGCATCTGTCCTCGTGCTCCTAGACCTTAGTGCTGCTTTTGATACCATCGATCACCACATTCTTTTGGAGAGATTGGAAACCCAAATTGGTCTACACGGACATGTTCTGGCCTGGTTTAGATCTTATCTGTCGGAAAGATATCAGTTTGTCTCTGTGAATGGTTTGTCCTCTGACAAATCAACTGTAAATTTCGGTGTTCCTCAAGGTTCCGTTTTAGGACCACTATTGTTTTCACTATATATTTTACCTCTTGGGGATGTTATTCGAAAACATAATGTAAACTTTCACTGCTATGCGGATGACACACAGCTGTACATTTCAATGAAACATGGTGAAGCCCCAAAATTGCCCTCGCTAGAAGCATGTGTTTCAGACATAAGGAAGTGGATGGCTGCAAACTTTCTACTATTAAACTCGGACAAAACAGAGATGCTTGTTCTAGGTCCCAAGAAACAAAGAGATCTTCTGTTGAATCTGACAATTAATCTTAATGGTTGTACAGTCGTCTCAAATAAAACTGTGAAGGACCTCGGCGTTACTCTGGACCCTGATCTCTCTTTTGAAGAACATATCAAGACCATTTCGAGGACAGCTTTTTTCCATCTACGTAACATTGCAAAAATCAGAAACTTTCTGTCCAAAAATGATGCAGAAAAATTCATCCATGCTTTTGTTACTTCTAGGTTAGACTACTGCAATGCTCTATTTTCCGGCTACCCGGATAAAGCACTAAATAAACTTCAGTTAGTGCTAAATACGGCTGCTAGAATCCTGACTAGAACCAAAAAATTTGATCATATTACTCCAGTGCTAGCCTCTCTACACTGGCTTCCTGTCAAAGCAAGGGCTGATTTCAAGGTTTTACTGCTAACCTACAAAGCATTACATGGGCTTGCTCCTACCTATCTCTCTGATTTGGTCCTGCCGTACATACCTACACGTACGCTACGGTCACAAGACGCAGGCCTCCTAATTGTCCCTAGAATTTCTAAGAAAACAGCTGGAGGCAGGGCTTTCTCCTATAGAGCTCCATTTTTATGGAACGGTCTGCCTACCCATGTCAGAGACGCAAACTCGGTCTCAACCTTTAAGTCTTTACTGAAGACGCATCTCTTCAGTGGGTCATATGATTGAGTGTAGTCTGGCCCAGGAGTGGGAAGGTGAACGGAAAGGCTCTGGAGCAACGAACCGCCCTTGCTGTCTCTGCCTGGCCTGTTCCCCTCTTTCCACCGGGATTCTCTGCCTCTAACCCTATTACAGGGGCTGAGTCACTGGCTTGCTGGGGCTCTCTCATGCCATCCCTGGAGGGGGTGCGTCACCTGAGTGGGTTGATTCACTGTTGTGGTCATCCTGTCTGGGTTGGCGCCCCCCCCTTGGGTTGTGCCGTGGCGGAGATCTTTGTGGGCTATACTCAGCCTTGTCTCAGGATGGTAAGTTGGTGGTTGAAGATATCCCTCTAGTGGTGTGGGGGCTGTGCTTTGGCAAAGTGGGTGGGGTTATATCCTTCCTGTTTGGCCCTGTCCGGGGGTGTCCTCGGATGGGGCCACAGTGTCTCCTGACCCCTCCTGTCTCAGCCTCCAGTATTTATGCTGCAGTAGTTTATGTGTCGGGGGGCTGGGGTCAGTTTGTTATATCTGGAGTACTTCTCCTGTCCTATTCGGTGTCCTGTGTGAATCTAAGTGTGCGTTCTCTAATTCTCTCCTTCTCTCTTTCTTTCTCTCTCTCGGAGGACCTGAGCCCTAGGACCATGCCCCAGGACTACCTGACATAATGACTCCTTGCTGTCCCCAGTCCACCTGGCCATGCTGCTGTTCCAGTTTCAACTGATCTGAGCCCTAGGACCATGCCCCAGGACTACCTGACATGATGACTCCTTGCTGTCCCCAGTCCACCTGGCAATGCTGCTGCTCCAGTTTCAACTTCCACCTGACTGTGCTGCTGCTCCAGTTTCAACTGTTCTGCCTTATTATTATTCGACCATGCTGGTCATTTATGAACATTTGAACATCTTGGCCATGTTCTGTTATAATCTCCACCCGGCACAGCCAGAAGAGGACTGGCCACCCCACATAGCCTGGTTCCTCTCTAGGTTTCTTCCTAGGTATTGGCCTTTCTAGGGAGTTTTTCCTAGCCACCGTGCTTCTACACCTGCATTGCTTGCTGTTTGGGGTTTTAGGCTGGGTTTCTGTACAGCACTTTGAGATATCAGCTGATGTACGAAGGGCTATATAAATAAATTTGATTTGATTTGATTTGAAGACAAAAGTATCTAAAAGTATCTATATCCACAGTAAAATTGGCCCTATATCAACATAATCTGCTCCAAAACCGTCATAAAAAAAGCCAGACTACGGTTTGCAACTGCACATGAGGACAAAGATCGTACTTTTTGGAGTAATCTCCTCTGGTCTGATAAAACAAAAATAGAATTGTTTGACCATAATGACCATCGTTATTTTTGGAGGAAAAAGGGGGAGGCTTGCAAAGAACACTATCCCAACCGTGAAGCATGGGGGTGGCAGCATCATGTTGTGGGGGTGCTTTGCTACAGAAAACAACTGGTGCACAACACAAAATAGATGGCTTCATGAGGCAAGAAAATTATGTGGAATATATTTATGCAACAACTCAAGACATCAGTCAAGAGGTTAAAGCTTGGTCGCAAATGGGTCTTCCAAATGGACAATGACCCCAAGCATACTTCCAAAGTTGTGGCAAAATGGTTTAAGGACATCACAAAGCCCTTACCTCAATCCTATAGAACATTTGTGGGCAAAACTGAAAAAGAGTGTGCGAGCAAGGAGGCCTACAAACCTGACTCAGTTACACCAGCTCTGTCAGGAGGAATGGACCAAAATTCACCCAACTTATTGTGGGAAGCTTGTGGGAGGCTACCTGAAACGTTTGACCCAAGTTAAACAATTTAAAGGCAATGCTACCAAATACTACTTGAGTGTATGCAAACTTCTGATCCACTGGGAATGTGATGAAATAAATAAAAGCTGAAATACAAAATTTTCTCTACTATTATTCTGACGTTTCACATTCTTAAAATAAAGAGGTCGGTTAGGATCACCAAAGACAGGGAATCTTTAATTAGGATTAAATGTCAGGAATTGTGAAACTGAGTTTTAAATTTATTTGGCTAAGGTGTATGTAAACTTCAGATATCAACTGTGCTATCTGAACATTTGTTTGTGGCTGAATGAGTCGCAGAACAAAAAAACAACAACATAATTAAAAGTTAACGGTCTGAACTCTTTTCTTTCTCCGAGACACATACTCATACACAGTACACGTACACAATGGTGCAGCGCTGGCACCCCTGCGGAGAGTATCAGTGCAGCAGCTGGCATAGCCCTGGGCAGTGGAACTCCTCTCTGGCTCGCAGCGCTGTATTTAAGACTCATCACCTGGGGGGCCTGCCAGGAGCTGTCTATCACTGACCGGGCTGGGACTAGATACACACACACACCAGGGTTTATTTTAGCCGGTAATAGCTGGCTTTTGGCCAATAAAAAAATGAAAAGGCGATACAATTGGCACTGGACAATATTCCGGGATTAGAAAAAAAATACCATTGTGAAATAATGCATTTTAGCCTACTCATTGATTGAAATACCAGTCGATGTAGCACGTGTCTGCACTCTTATTGGCTAGAATGTTCCCACCTGATCTCGCCTCCTAATGCCTGTCACCTTTGCAGACATGTTTATCCATTGTTAGAGCGGTCAGTCAACCATCTTCTCAATATAATAGATAATCTTTCCTACATGGTACATTCCATGCTCTTCCTGCTTATACCACCAGTGACCTTGTGTTGTTTGTTGAAGGAAGGAATGTTTGTATTCTGGAAAAACAGCACCTTCTGTTTGTGTCAAAGGAGTCATGTTCCGTTGTTAGCGTTTGGCTATGTGCGCGCGAGCGCTCGTGTGTGTAAGACTGCTACCTACCGTCAGATTGTTAGGGTGCATTTAAATAACTACTCTGTCTGGTAATGCATTCCAAGGCTTTAAATACATCTCCTCTCCACCTGTCCATGTCAAAGCATCCAGATTCTCACCAAAACTAATTATTCAACTCGTAACAGTGTTATTTTCTTATGTTGTACATGTTTTGTTATGGATCTATTCCAAAGGGGCTTGGGCTAATCTTTGAGAAGGCATGCATCGAGACTCATGCTCATTTAATGCCACCCACATACAATCAATTAAGACTTTTTTTGTGTGATACTGTGGAATTGAGAAAAAAAAGTACACACAAACATCTCATTTCAACACGAGTGTAGGCTATCGTATTCCTCCCCATATTGTTAGCAACAAAAGTTTGTCAATGCCCAAGGCAGGGTGAGACAGTCCAAGAGAAGGGATTAACAAAATTATTGAAAGGAGGCACGTTATCGGTTGAAATTATGATCGGAAAATGTTTACGTGGTGCAATGGTATAGCTGTGCCACTAGAGATTCTGGGTTAGAGTCCAGGCTCTGTTGCAGCCGGCCGCAACTGGGAAACCCATGGGGCGGTGCACAATTGGCCCAGCGTCGTCCAGGTTAGGGGAAGGTTTGGCCTGCAGGGATGTTCTTGTCTCACTAGCGACTCCTGTGGTGTGCCGGGCACAGTACAAGCTGACACGGTTGCCAGGTGAACAGTGTTTCTTCTGATAAATTGGTGCGGCTAGCTTCCGGGTTAAGTGGGCATTGTGTCAAGAAGCAGAGTGGCTTGGTTGGGTTGTGTTTCGGAGGACGCACAGCTCTTGACCTTCACCTCTACCGAGTCCGTACGGGAGTTGCAGGGATGAGACAAGTCTGTAACTACCAATTGGATGCCACAGAATTGGGGAGAAAAAGGAGTAAAAATGAAATGCACACAGACACAAACCTAGATTGTTGCCTACAAAAAGGCCCACGACAGGGTGAGACAGTCAGAGTGAAAGGATTAACAGAATGGGTGAAAGGAGGAGAGAAAGGGACCAGGCCTAGCTGAGAGTAAGCAGAAGGCGGGTGATGGAGGAGTGCTTGCTCGGGGCCATCCTGTCATCTCTATTCAAGGGAAAAGACAGGATGAACAGAACAGGGGAAAGGATGAGAGAAAGGTACAGGTGGGATGCCCTAGCTTAGAATGAACAGAATGGAAAGTCAGTGGATGGAGGGAGCGCTCGCTCAGGGTCATCTGATCATCGTAGCCTTTCCTCCAATCAGACCATCTGCTCGCGGTCTCCCACGGTGCACTTGGGCTAGGCCTGCTCCTATTAGAGAAAAAAGTTGGCATCTTCCTTTCCCTCTAACCAGCAGTCAGGCTGTCATATAGACTCAATAGCAGCCAACAAATACACAGTTAAAAGCGGTAGCTTGGCTCACTGCCCTATGACTGTGGGTAGACTGGACTTCACTAAATACATGTGAACATTTGGACTACTGAAGGAATAGGACGGAGAGAAAACCGTTTTTGGGCTTCATAAAAGTTTGGGCCAAATTTGAAAAAGTGTTTGCCTCTTTTGCATCGGTCAATGCTATTTCCCCCCCCAGAGGGAATTAAACATTGAAGGAATAAGCATTTACTGTACATTCCCCTAGGATTTAATGCTCTTTACTATAGGCGTGTTATTTTAAACATGTACAAATCATGCATACAGACAGAGAGCCTTCACAGCTCTATAGTATAGGCATCCAGTAAGCAGTCAACAATCAGCTCGCTCAAAGGACAACAACAGGAACTTGCCTCGGTCCATTATATGGTGAGCAGCGAAGGTCAAATGACCTCCCAGTGGTCGAAGGTCAACGTATCTTCATAACTCACACCATTACAGTCCAGAGAGACCCTGGGGTTATTTGATTTATAACACAACTAATTAGGTCATAGAGACAGATACAGAGAGATGGAAGAGGGGCAAACATTTAATATAAGGAAGGAGAGAAAGACAAAGAGAGAGTTATGTGGCAGGAGGAAACATGTCTCCCCATTGCCACGGAAAGTAGTTTCGGTGGGGGTACCGCAATTTATTTTTCCAATGGGGGGGGGGGGGCTGCCAGCATAAGTAACTCGAATCTAATAATAATAATCTGTACCAAACAGTTAATCTGATCAAACTTGGAATAAAATATAAAAATACTTGCTTGATATACAGTAAGTTTTCCAGCTTCTTGAAATACTTTGCAACTGCAAATAATTTCTATGTGAAAACTGAAATGGTCTGTTCATTCCTTTTTCATTTTTGTAGACACTTATCCAGAGCAATTTACAGAAGTGAGTGCATACATTTTCATACTTTTTCACACTGGTCCTCTGTGAGAATTGACCCCACAACCTTTACCAACTAAGCCATATCATATACCACTTGATGTCTCAATGTACTTAATTACTGTATTGTGCATTGCTTTTCTTCACGTTGATGGGAAGTCTACAGGTACAACCCTAGATGACCAGCCTATGTACAATACAGTCATGTATATTTACATTAAGTGGTTTGTAAAGATGGTAAATTAATACTGGAAAAAATTGATCAAGAAAAATATTTAATTTGATGTGGATGTTTTGAGTCTTTGCCTATAACTTTGCACATTTTGATGTAAATGTTTAAATCAGGGTTTTGTTCTTTCTAGATTCCATTAGAATAACAAAATCGCAGAGAAGGGGACAGGGCAATAACTCTTACAATTCCAACGGACTCCTGGAATTATAAAACTATATTTTTTGCCAAAGCAGAGATGCAGATTTTTTTACCCCCAGCTACCGATGTCGATATCAGTCTGCTAATACTGGTAAAGGACCAGTGCACTACATTTGTGATATACATTTTTTTAATTTTGATTTTTCAGTTGGTGCTACAGCACCCCTACTTACCGTGGCTATGTGTCTCCCTCCACATCTCCCTCCGATGTTAATATGCATTAGCTCTTTGTGCTATGCTAGCTGCTACGCTAGCTGAAGAAGTGAGCATTTGCGAAGATGATAATATATGGGGGATCTTCATCATACATATGGAAGTGCATGCTAATTGGAGACTAAAGCCAGCAAATGCAGTATTAACGGGTTTCCAAAGCAAATCAATGTTGCGTCTAAACAGTGGGCATGTCCTAAATGGCACCCTATTCCCTATAGTTCACTACGTCTGACCAAAAGCACAACATAATGAATAGCATGCCATTAGGGACGGATCCCAGTAATGACCCTGGCGATGAGCTACTGCTCCAGGAGCCAGCATATTGTGGCCGCGTGGTTAAATCATGTATGCGGTAGATCATATGGAAGGGCTGTGCTGTGGCTATGGGTCGATGCTTCCATTACGCACTCATTGTATGTGTGAGAGAGAGAGAGAGAGAGATAGAGCAAGAGCGAGATGTTGCGATAACAAACTCATTCAGGAGATTGTTCGCAACATACAGAGTAGTAAGAAAGGGAGCTAAGAGTGAATTGTCAAATGATACAATTTTGGATCAAATCATATTCTTTAGGTTGTATACAAGTGGTAAGAAAGTATGGTACAGTATGTGCATTGGTCAACAGGACTTCTGTAAGGAAATGTACCAGCCATTTGAGAGATTCACCAGACCCATATGCATTGGGTGCATAGCCAATTAATGGCATACACCCACAATGATCAGAGTGACATAAATCACGTTATGATTATGGTAATGCATCATAATAGAATATGCAACTCATGTAATGAAGCAACCAATAAATGTTCAAACATCTGCCAAAATGCAAGTTGTGAGAAAACACCATCCTAAACAGCGCACCTGATACCGGTTCCATATGTGACAGAGATGCGAAATTTCTTGGAAAAAGAAGGGGAATCTAAAGATGCAACAACTGGGATGGCTTGATTATATGACTAGGGTTGTGTCTTTGGCTTCTGAACAACGAAAGAAAGTTGATATAAATGGCATAGCGCGGGTCCAATAGTGGAGTAAATGGAAATAAATGTGCCAAAATGATATAATTACTCCTGTCTATACAGAAACAAATAAAATAATGAAATAGCGGTGATTGCTTCTAATCACAAGCTCGTAGGCTTATTTGAGAAGACTGCTAATTGGGCAGCATGGGTGGCGATAAGGCCCAGCTGATTATTAAGTTGCTTCCAGAGGCAGTTTTGAATTTAGTAGTGAGTGTTGCAATTGAGCACAGACGATTTGTACACACTACGCGCTTCAGCACTCGGCAGTCCCGTTCTGTGAGCTTGTGTGGGCTACCACTTTGCGGCTGAGCCATTGTTGCTCTTAGACGTTTCCACTTCACAATAACAGCTCTTACAGTTCAGCTCTTACAGACCAGGGCAGCTCTAACAATTTTAATGAATGGACTTATTGGAAATGTGGCATCCTATGAGGGTGCCACGTTGAATGTCACTGAGCTCTTCAGTAAGACCATTCTACCAATGAAATAGCGAAATCCACAAATTTGAAGGGGTGTCCACATACTTTAGTGTATGTCACCAGTAGTAAATGTACCGTTAATCCCATCATTCGGTTACATTCATTTCTGTTAATCCATGCATTAATTACAGTCATTTACCGTTCTCATTCTTGGAGTGCAAATGCTGTTTGCAGAGTTTACAACCTGCTACAGTTATGAAAAACACGTTTTGGTGAATTTCATAACCATAATTTATGAGACTTATGAGATGGTAAGTTGGTGGTTGAAGATATCCCTCTAGTGGTGTGGGGGCTGTGCTTTGGCAAAGTGGGTGGGGTTATATCCTTCCTGTTTGGCCCTGTCCGGGGGTGTCCTCGGATGGGTCCACAGTGTCTCCTGACCCCTCCTGTCTCAGCCTCCAGTATTTATGCTGCAGTAGTTTATGTGTCGGGGGCTAGGGTCAGTTTGTTATATCTGGAGTACTTCTCCTGTCCTATTCGGTGTCCTGTGTGAATCTAAGTGTGCGTTCTCTAATTCTCTCCTTCTCTCTCTCGGAGGACCTGAGCCCTAGGACCATGCCCCAGGATTACCTGACATGATGACTTCTTGCTGTCCCCAGTCCACCTGGCCGTGCTGCTGCTCCAGTTTCAACTGTTCTGCCTTCTTATTATTCGAACATGCTGATCATTTATGAACATTTGAACATCTTGGCCATGTTCTGTTTAAATCTCCACCCGGCACAGCCAGAAGAGGACTGGCCACCCCACATATGCTCTCTCTAATTCTCTCTTTTTTTCTCTCCCTCTCTCGGAGGACCTGAGCCCTAGGACCATGCCCCAGGACTACCTGACATGATGACTCCTTGCTGTCCCCAGTCCATCTGACTGTGCTGCTGCTCCAGTTTCAACTGTTCTGCCTTATTATTATACGACCATGCTGGTCATTTATGAACGTTTGAACATCTTGGCCATGTTCTGTTATAATCTCCACCCGGCACAGCCAGAAGAGGACTGGCCACCCCACATAGCCTGGTTCCTCTCTAGGTTTCTTCCTAGGTTTTGGCCTTTCTAGGGAGTTTTTCCTAGCCACCGTGCTTCTACACCTGCATTGCTTGCTATTTGGGGTTTTAGGCTGGGTTTCTGTACAGCACTTTAAGATATCAGCTGATGTACGAAGGGCTATATAAATAAATTTGATTGGATTGGATTTGATTTGATTTGTAAATGTTTTATTGTCTTTTGTTTGGAGTTCACCATATGAACAATGAGCATGTTTCTGGTTTCTCTGTCCTGATGATGTTGAGGGAGCACGGGCACCTGAGAACGAATAGAAGTATCTGGCCTGCTGTGCAGAAATTTTGAAAAGTGTTTTAACATTCACTGCGAATGATAATATACTGATCAAAAATATAAATGTAACATTGAACAATTTCAAGGATTTTACTGAGTTACAAGTCATATAAGAAAATAAGTCAATTTAAATTAATTATGCCCTAATCTGTGGATTTCCCATGACTGGGCAGGGACGCAGCCATGGGTGTGCTTGTGAGGGCATAGGGCCTCCCACTTGAGAGCAAGGCCCAACCACTGGGAGCCAGAATTCATTTTTTTCCCATAAAAGGTCTTTATTAGAGACAGAAATACTCCGTTTCATCAGCTGTCCAGGTGGCTGGACTCAGACAATCCCGCAGGTGAAGAGGACGGATGTGGAGGTCCTGGGCTGGCACGGATACACGGTCTGCGGTTGTGAGGCCGGATGGACGGACTGCCAAATTCTCTAAAACGACATTGGAGGCTGCTTATGGTAGATGAATGAACACTCAATTATGAATGAACATTCAATTCTCTGGCAACAGCTCTGGTACACAGTCCTGCAGTCAGCATGCCAATTGTATGCTCCCTCAAAACCTGAGACATCTGTGGCAATGTGTTGTGACAAAACTGCACAGAGTGGGCTTTTATTGTCTCAGCACAAGGTGCACCTGTGTAATGATCATGCTGTTTAATCAGCTTCTTGATATGCCACACCTATCAGGTAGATGGATTATCTTGGCAAAGAAGAAATGCTCACTAATAGGTATGTAAACAAATGTGTGCACAACATTTTAGAGAAATAAGCTTTTAGTGCATATGAAACATTTCTGGGATCTTTTATTTAAGCTCATGAAACATGGGACCAACACTTTACATGTTGCATTTATATTTTTGTTCAGTGTATATTAAAACTATAGTCCCTCACAGCAAGCTAAAAAATCTTTCCAACAATCACCCTCTCGATAATCACCAATCCTTGGTGTGAAAGAGCAATGGAAATTATAGGCCTACTGCTGCATAGGCCTATAAGTTATGAGTTCCATTCGCACAATTGGCCCAGCATCATCCAGGTTAGGGGAGGGTTTGGCCGGCCGGGATGTCCTAGTCCCATTGCACTCTTGTGGCAGGCTGGGCGCATGCACGCTGGCACAGTCGCCAGATGTACAGTGTTTCCTCCAACACATTGGTGCGGCTGGCTTCCGGGTTAAGCGAGCAGCGTATCAAGAAGCAGTGCGGCTTGACAAGGTCATGTTTCAGAGGACGCATGGCTCTCGACCTTCGCCTCTCCCGAGTCCATATGGGAGTTGCAGCGATGGGACAAGATGGCAACTACCAATTGGGGAGAAAAAAAGGGGTAAAATAAATATTTTATATAAAAACATATATACATTTTTTTGTTGCAAAAATTATATTTTCAAAATGCATACGGCCTCCAGCTGACATGGTAAAGTGGTGGGTGACGCGCTGATAGCCCGTTGCCTGCACTAGAATGGTTTGAGAAATAAAAACAGGCATTTTTAATCATGCGCCAAAACTGTTATCACGCATTTAGAATTGTTACGCACTGAATCGGCTTATAAAAGCTCATGTTTTACTCCAGCAGCAATCAGCTGAGGAGCTGCAGGAGAAATTCCACTCCAAATAGGCTCTGGATGCTGTAATTGTGTGATAGTTGTGTTGGATAAATAAGATTACATGATGACTAACGAAAATACACACAGGCCAATTTAATTGAACTAAATTATGCAAATGAACCTATAGACCGACAAGCATGATGGTCAAAAGTATTTCCATCATTTGTTATTTCCACCAATTAATAAAAAGCATTATTTTGCAATGGGATTTCTCTCTCCCAGTCAGTTTGGGCGGCAACCGGTTTAATTATCGGGCTTTAAAAAAAATTGGTGGGGTCAAAAGAGGGCAATTTCTGGCTAATGGAAACGCAGATTGTCAAGAAATACAATGTTGAACATACCCATATTCTACAGCATACAGAGTTGTAAAAAAAGGATGGTAAGAGTGAAACGACAAGAGATACAACGTTGGAACAAATAACATTGGTGGGACCCGAATGCCATATTTAATTAGAGAGAAAACACATAGTCTTAAGACTGATGATTCTTTAGATAAAATGTGTGTAAGTGAAAACAAGAATACATTTGGGTGTGAGTTGTGTTGGACATATAAGTAGATACTGTATGTGAGTGTGTGCTGTAGAACTGATGAAATGGGGATTCAGCCGCGGCAGCAGCAGGTCCCCTGTCCTGTGATGAGGCGAGGGCTGATCCTATCACTGCTCCTGTGAAGGGCCATCAATAACCCAACCATGAGCAGCCAGAGGAGAGGGAAAGCGAGCAGGGGGAGCAGGGGGCACATGCCCTTCACTCTGGATCTACTGACGAGGGGTGGGGTGTGTGTGTGCATGGGTGAACAGTGCCTTGCAAAAGTATTTTCCTATTTTGTTGCATTACAACCTGTAATGTAAATGTAAATAGGTTTTTATTTGGATTTCATGTAATGGACAAACACAAAATAGTCACACAAAAAAAAAAGTGAAAAGTGATGCGTGCATATGTATTTACCCCCTTGCTATGAAGCCACTAAATAAGATCTTGTGCAACCAATTACCTTCAGAAGTCACATAATTAGTTAAATAAAGTCCACCTGTGTGCAATCTAAGTGTCACATGATCTGTCACATGATCTCAGTATATATACACACACTTGTTCTGAAAGGCCCCAGAGTCAACACCACAAAGCAAGGGGCAACACCAAGCAAGCGACACCATGAAGACCGAGGAGCTCTCCAAACAGGTCAGGGGCAAAGTTGTGGAGAAGTATAGATCAGGGTTGGATTCTAAAAAATATCAGAAACTTTGAATATCCTACGGAGCACCATTAAATCCATTATTAAAACATGGAAAGAATATGGAACCACAACAAATCTGCCAAGAGAGGGCTGCTCACCAAAATTCACGGACCAGGCAAGGAAGGCTTTATTCAGAGAGGAAACAAAGAGACCAAAGATAACCCTGAAGGACCTGCAAAGCTCCACAGTGGAGATTGGAGTATCTGTCCATAGGACCACTTTAAACCGTACACTCCATAGAGCTGGGCTTTACAGAAGAGTGGCAATAAAAAAATAAGCAAACATGTTTGCTGTTCGCCAAAAGGCATGTGGGAGACTCCCCAAACATATAGAAGAAGGTACTCTGTTCAGATGAGACAAGAGTTGAGCTTTTTGGCCATCAAGGAAAATGCTGTCTGGCGCAAATCCAACACCTCTCATCACCCGAGAACACCATCCCCACATCCCCAATAGTTATGCACGCTCATGTTCTATTGTTTGTGTCTTATTTCTTGTTTGTGTCACAAGAAAAAATATGGCATGTTGTGGAAATCAAATGATACAAACCCCTGAAAAATCTATTTTAATTCCAGGGTGTAAGGCAACAAAATAGGAAAATTGCCAAGAGGGGTTAATACTTTCGCAAGCCACTGTGTGTATGTTGAAGACAGAAGTTAATACTCACTTAGGTTGGAGACTTGTTTTTCAACCACTCCACAAATTTCTTGATAACAAACCATAGTTTTGGCAAGTCGGTTAGGACATCTATTTAATTTTTCCAACAATGGTTTACAGACAGATTAATTCACTATCACAATTCCAGTGGGTCAGAATTTTACATACACTAAGTTGACTGCGCCTTTAAACAGCTTGGAAAATTCCAGAAAATTATGTCATGGCTTTAGAAGCTTCTGATAGGCCAATTGACATATTTTGAGTCAATTGGTGTACCTGTGGATGTATTTCAAGGCCTAGCTTCAAACTCAGTGCCTCTTTGCTTAAAATCATGGAAAAAATCTAAAGAAATCAGCCAAGACCTCAGAAAATAAATTGTAGACCTACACAAGTCTGGTTCATCCTTGGGAGCAAATGCCTGAAGGTACCACGTTCATCTGTACACACAATAGTACGCAAGTATAAACACCATGGGACCACGCAGCCGTCATACCGCTCAGGAAGGAGACGCGTTCTATCTCAAAGAGATGAATGTACTTTGGTGCAAAAAGTGCAAATCAATCCCAGAACAACAGCAAAGGATCCCGTGAAGTTGCTGGAGGAAACAGGTACAAAATGATCTATATCCACAGTAAAACTGGTCCTATATCGACATAACCTGAAAGGCCGCTCAGCAAGGAACCAAAACCGCCATAAAACAGCCAGGCTACGGCATGCAACTGCACATGCGGACAAAGATTGTACTTTTTGGAGAAATGTCCTCTGGTTTGAAGAAACCATCCCAACCGTGAAGCACGTGGGTGGCAGCATCATGTTGTGGGGGTGCTTTGCTGCAGGAGGGACTGGTGCACTTCAAAATAGATATCATGAGGAAAGACAATTATGTGGATGCATTCTCCCAAATTTCTGGCAAAATGGCTTAAGGACAACAATGTCAAGGTATTGGGGTGGCCATCACAAAGCCCTGACCTCAATCCTATCAAATGTGTGGGCAGATCTGAAAAAGCGTGTTCAAGCAAGGAGGCCTACAAACCTGACTCAGTTAAACCAGCTCTGTCAGGAGGAATGGGCCAAAATTCACCCAAATTATTGTGGGAAGCTTGAATTTTTACTAGGATTAAATGTGATTAATTGTGATAAACTGATTTAAAATGTATTTGGCTAAGGTGTCCGACTTCAACTGTATGTATGTATGTGTGTGCCTCCGTGAGTGTGTGGCAACAGGGACAGCCAAACAGTGAGCATAAACGGATGGCCTGAGAATGGTAAGAACCTGCAATATGCATGATATATTAGTTGTGAAGGAAACAATAGCCGTTTCCATACCTTTTTTTCCCAACTTAACAATGCAAATAAATCAAAATATTTCATCAGCATAGCAAAGGAGAAGCTATTTATTACACAATCCACCTCCCAAGATGCCTGATGTGAGATGGAGGGGGAAAAGCACAGAGACATGATGTGCATCCCAAATAGCACCATATTCCCTATATATTGAACTACCTTTAGAAACTAGCGCTGGTCAAAAGTAGAGCACTATATAGAGAACAGGGTGCCATTTGGGATACAATCAGAGGATAGCATTATGCTACTACATCCGCCTAAGGAAATGGTACCCTGGGTGACGGGTGGAAAAGGAGGCCACATAAGACCCACCAAAGCTGCTTGCCCACTGGGGTAACTCTTCACATCTCCTTCCTATGACCTCCTCTCTCCCTCCTACACCCCCCCCCCTCCCCTTGTACTCTTGTACTCCTTCCCTCTCTTTTTCTTCCCCTTGAGCCCCCATTTATTCCCTCATTTTCTTGTCAGCCTGGGAGGGTGGCTAACGTTCCCCACAGAGAGACCGAGAGAGAGCGAAGCAGAGAGAGAAAAGGAGGGAGGGAGAGAAATCCCGCTGTAGATGAGTTAACATCGTCTGGAAGTGTAACTAGCTGCATAATATCTCCTATTCCCTTTCAAAGACAGCCTCCTCACTCCTCTGATAGAAATTGAGAGAGAAAAAGTGAGAGAGAGCAAGAGAACACATCACTGCTACGATAGAAGTTCTCAGAGCAAGGGTGTCCAGAGATCTGAGAACAACCAAGCTGCAAAGGATGGCAACAAAAAAAAGAGAGCTAGATCGCATCTGAGTTTGTTTGACCGCGCAAGTCCGTTAAGCCATAACCGCTGGCCTCCGGGGAGAGTCGGCACCAGAGGGACCGGCAAACTGGTTGGCTGAAGTACTATCCATTATTTATGATATAATGGCCATTTACAGCATTGTGAAGTTTCGCAGCTGAGAACAGAGCTAGGCGTCTTGCCTTTGTTTTCCAAGCCTGTGGCAAAGCTTGGCTGTGTTAGCTGTGCTGTAGTATTGCATTATCCATTATGTTTTTTTCTTCACAGTGTATTCACAGTTCAGAAGTAAGCTGGTGTCCGATGTCTTAAATTTGGCTTTTATTTTTTAGTCTTAGGCGGCCATTTTGGATAAGCATTGTTAGCCTCACACGTTCAAAACAGGCTTAATTACGGTCATCCCTAAACAATGAAAAAGTACAATATGTCTTCAATAAATAATGATATATGTTACAACAACCCAGATGATTGGAGTTGTTTGAGGTGACATCCTTGAACTTTGTTATAGCCTCTAAACAAAAATCATGACTAACATGGAAAGCTATTTGTTTTATTGATGAATGTAAGACCTTCAAAATGGAACACAGCTCTAAATTAACTTAGCCTACGTTTCACATTGCCTATATTTCTTTGTTGCATAGATTTCCCATCCATTACATTTACAACTCTACCGGACACCTCCATTGCTTTATCAAATAAAAATGGATCAATTGATTGATATGGCCCTCTCAGGGAAAATATATTGACCTTGACGTGGATGATGGCTAATTTCATCTAGGCTCCAATTACAGTGTTGGTAGCCAAGGGTCCTCTTACTGTCTAAGGGTAGTTACTGTAGATAGACAATGTTGTTTTTGTCTGACTTGAACAGCGACAGCGATGACTTTGGGCAGACGGGTGACTTTGTAGCGTCCTCCCGCGTCCTCGCCGTCCTTCATTGTCGTCCGCAGCTGTCGGACACGACAACAGCTTGTCTGGGCCTGTTGATCAGCTTATCTACCACTCACCTGCACATCGATAGCAGATCAATAGGTAGCCGTCAATGCAACAAAACCGATTCAACCCAACACCTACCCACTGCTCTCACACCCCATAACCCTCCCAATGGGCCCGCATGTCTCCAACAGCCCACATACGAATCGGACCATCCATGCCCAATCCAGCTGATACTCTTTACCCTTCGATACACAAGCCTTACCCTGCTGCTTGCTGTAGAGAATATGAGCAAAGTTATCTTTCATTTTAAAGTGTTAGACTCTGCAGGGATTGACCTTCACCAAGCCAGAAAAAAACAGTACAGAGAGCAGCACGGCAGAGGATGACACGCCAACCGAGTAGTCAATCAATAATGTACCTGGGGAACGGGGGAGGGGTAAATGACTTCCTGCTGTGTGTATGTGTGTGTGTGTGTTTGTGTGCGTAAGTGTTTGTGAGCGTGTGTGTTGCCTCAAAAGCAGATGCACCGTAGCTTGTCAGTAACCTTCATCTCGTAATGAGAAAGCATGAGGCCAGTTATGGATATACAGTACACGTGGATCCTCTGGGACCCTGAATTGTGATTACATTATTTGTCATAGGCTACCTGGTTAAAAACAGTGATTCCCAGTAGGCAAAACGTATCATGGGTCTTCATAAAGACTTCGTTATTTGGTTGGCATAATCATTTTCTGATCATAAAGTTGTCATTTTCTGGTTGAACACTGATTTGAGTGGAATTAACGACACTGGGTTATGTGTGCTTGGTTGGTTCTATTTCCTGGCACAGCAACAATCATTCACACTCAAACTCATCATTGATTCATAGAAGGACTGCTGGTTTTGATCACGGCTACATTTGGTCTCACTGATTCATAAACGGCGGGATCAGACTGGCTGCTTCTCCAGACACTGTTGCTATATTTTCTCCCTCTTCTGTGGTTTGCTTCCCAAATGGTACCCTATTCCCTATGCATTGCACTACTTTGACCAGGGCCTATAGGGCTCTGGCCAAAAGTAGTGCAAATAATGGCAATAGGGTGCCATTTGGAACACAGCCCCTTTTCATTTCCAGCAGAGGCTCGCTCTGTGTGATTGAGCCAGTGCTTTCATCACATAATCAAGGCATTCAAGGAGACTCCGGAATCTTCTGCCCTCTGTCTGCCAACATCTCCATCAGTACGAGCTGAATATGAGACGAGAGCCTAGATGAGCTTCAATCTAAGGAGAGGGACGACTGCCAAACCACCGACGTCAAAAACACCAAGAACAGCCCGATTCCATTTCTTCTTAATATTGATATCAAAAGGTGCAATATGCACTCTTTACGGGAGAACATTGCCGTTTTATGCATTCACAAAAACATGATAAAGACACTAAAAAGATGAGACGAGAGTAGTGTTCAAAAAAAAAATAACACTGGAGATAAAACATTGACAGAGATTTGTGGAGAGAGAAAGGAGAGAGGATAGGTAGTTAGGGACGCATCCTTAAACGCCCTACTACTTAGAAAAAGGCTTTTAATATATCGGCGGGCAGGTTTAAGCTTGGGCAATGGCGGGGAGGCCGTAAAAAAAAGCACTTAGCGTGGTAATGTGCGATCTTTGGGGATAAAAGGTAACCTTTCGAACTCCCGGAGAACAGCATTACACTGGAAAAGTATAAATTCTAAAGGCTGGTGCGAGACTGGGGAGGGGGGGGGCATGTGTTCCAAATGGCACTCACTGGATCTCTCTATGGGCCCTGGTCAAAAGTAGTGGCACTATAAAGGTAATAGGGGACCATTTGCGGCTCAGCCAGGTTGCAGGTGCCATTAGGGTGGCTGCGTTTAAGCAAGGTATTAAAAGAAACTGATGGAGAAGGATGTCTCGGATGACTGACTACAGTGGAGGCATTGTATTGGAGCCCGTCTCTAATAGGCAGGTACTTAAACCTGCCTATAAAATAACAAGTCGAATCAGAATGGTCCTCTCAGTGAGATCATAATGGCTTCTGGATCTAATTATGTACAGTGCCATGAAAAAGTATTTTCACCCTTTCTGATGTTCTATATTTTTGCATATTTTTGAAAGTGGATGTTATCACATCTTCAACCAAAACCCAATATTAGACAAAAGGGAACCTGCGTTGATACTTATATGATTTATTTCATTAACAAAGTTATGCAACACCCAATTCCCCTGTGTGAAAAAGTAGTTGCCCCCTTATACTCAATAACTATTTGTCCCAACCAAATGATTCCTGTGGTTGATGATCAGCTTCATATCGCTGTGAAGGAATTTTGGCCAACTCGTACATGCAGATCTGATTTAACTCAGCGACATTTGCAGATTTTCAAGCATGAACTGTCCTGCCCCAACATTAGGTCTGGACTTTGACTAGGCCATTCAAAAACTTGAAATGTGTTGCTGTTTAGCCATTTTCAGGTAGACTTGATTGTGTGTTTTGGATCATTGTTTTGCTGCATTCTCCTGGTAGATTTCTCTGATATAAAGCAGAAATCATGGTCCCTTCTATTAAGGCATGCCATCCAGGTCCTGAGGCAGCAAACCATCCCCAAACCATCACACTATCACTACCATGCTGGACCATTGTTATGAGGTTCTTACTGTGGAATGCAGCGTTTGGTTGTTCGCCAGGCATAATGGGACCCATGTTGTCCAAAAAGTTGTACTTTTGAATCATCTGTCCATAGAACATTCTTCCAAGAGTCTTGATGATCATCCATGTACTTCCAGGGGCTTTTTGGACAACATCTGGTGACCGACAACAAACGGCTTTGGAACAGCTTGTAGTCCATCCAAGCATATTATGGCCCAATGAGAGAGCCTGGTGCTGCCGGTGCCGAGCTAACTGATTGGTGTTATTAGCAGGGTATGTTCCACACTGCACTGTTGCAGAAGGAAGAAGAAATCTACATTCTCCCATGGCCACATAGCAGACAACATTACCCTGTGTATATTAGGAAAAATTATCTAAGACAAATGATAGCCTTGAAATGGTGAGAGACCTAAATGGTGCTCGGTCAAGTTCATGAGATGAGGGGCATTAAAAAGTTCAGCTTTACTACAACGAAGAAAAGACCAACAACAAAATTCACTTCAAAGTAGTTGAAAATGAACCGTCAATGCTCCATAGGTGTGTGTGTGTGTTGGCAGGTTTTACACTGTTGACTGGTGTGTGTGTGTGTTTTAGTGTGAGAAGTAAAAGTGCAACTACCAGGAATCGTGACACACAATGGAGGCCGTAACAATAACCCAAACATGTTTTAATTTCTAACGCACATGCAGGAAAGCCAGTGTAAAGTAGTGCTGTTGATATCAAATCTTTCATCAAACTTTTCTGGTGCGAGCAATATTGTGAAAAAACACACATATACACATTATGGACACACTCATGTGCACTGGACACACTCATGGTCACTGGACACACATGCATATTGCACATAGATACATACAGTTGAAGTCGGAAGTTTACATACACTTAGTCATTAAAATTCATTTTTCAACCACTCCACAAATTTCTTGTAAACAAACTATAGTTTTGGCAAGTTGGTTAGGACATCTACTTTGTGCATGACACAAGTAATTTTTCCAACAATTGTTTACAAACAGATTATTTCACTTATAATTCACTGTATCACAATTCCAGTGGGTCAGAAGTGTACATACACTAAGTAGACTGTGCCTTTAAACAGCTTGGAAAACGTCTTAAACAGCTTGGAAAATTATGTAATGGCTTTAGAAGCTTCTGATAGGCTAATTGACATATTTTGAGTCAATTGGAGGTGTACCTGTGAATGTATTTCAAGGCCTACCTTCAAACTCAGTGCCACTTTGCTTGACATCATGGGAAATTCTAAAGAAATCAGCCAAGACCTCCACAAGTCTGGTTCATCCTTGGGAGCAATTTCCAAATGCCTGAAGGTACCACGTTCATCTGTACAGACAATAGTAAGCATGTATAAACAACATGGGACAACATAGCCATCATACCGCTCAGGAAGGAGACGCGTTGTCTCCTAGAGATGAGCATACTTTGGTGCGAAAAGTGCAAATCAATCCCAGAACAACAGCAAAGGACCTTGTGAAGATGCTGGAGGAAACGGGTACAAAAGTATCTATAGGCACAGTAAAACGAGTCCTATATCGACGTAACCTGAAAGGCCGCTCAGAAGAAGCCACTGCTCCAAAACCGCCATAAAAAAAGCCAGACTACTGTTTGCAATTGCACATGAGGACAAAGATTGTACATTTTGGAGAAATGTCCTCTGGTCAAATGGAACAAAAATAGAACTGTTTGGCCATAATTGCCATTGTTATGTTTGGAGGAAAAAGAGGGAGTCTTGCAAGCCAAAGAACACCATCCCAACCATGAAGCACGGGGGTGGCAGCACCATGTGGTGGGGGTGTTTTGCTGCAGGAGGGACTGGTGCACTTCACAAAATACATGGCATCATGAGGATGGAAAATTATGTGGATGTATTGAAGCAATATCTCAAGACATCAGTCTTGGTCGCAAATGGATCTTCCAAACGGACAATGATCCCAAGCATACTTGCAAAGTTGTGGCAAAATGACTTAAGGACAACAAAGTCAAGGTATTAGAGTGGCCATCACAAAGCCCTGACCTCAATCCCATAGAAAAATTGTGGGCAGAACTGAAAAAGTGTGCGTGAGCAAGGAGGCATACAAACCTGACTCAGTTACAGATGCTCTGTCAGGAGGAATGGGCCACAATTCACCCAACTTATTGTGGGAAGCTTGTGGAAGGCTACCCAAAACATTTGACCAAAGTTAAACAATTCAAAGGCAATGCTACCAAATACTAATTGAGTGTATGTCAACTTCTGACCCACTGGGAATGTGATGAAAGAAATAAAAGCTGAAATAAAAAATCCTCTACTATTATTTCAAATTCATGAAATAAAGTGGTGATCCAGCTGACCTAAGGCAGGGAATTCTTACTGGGATTAAATGTAGGGATTGTGAAAAACTGAGTTTAAATGTATTTGGCTAAGGTGTATGTACACTTCTGACTTCTACTGTACATAAATAAATACACAGACACCCACACACACACAAACAGGTGCATGCAAACAGGCACATGCAAACATGCACACGCAAACAAATCACTTCTGCGTATGGAACCTCTTTCACACGAACAGCCAACAGCATCCGCCGTCTCTAAGTGATAAATGGTTTTCTTCATGCATTCTAAATACACCACACACTCCTGCGGCAGTTCAAACACAATCTGTCAGATTTAATATGTAACAACAAATCTCTTCTTTGTTATGAGCCATATGTTGCTCTCACTTTGCAGAGAGGTGTAAACACTGCAGGTGGGTCCATTCATCTGAGTGCAAAATAGATATTAATGCTATTACTGGTGTGTGTGTGTGGGGGGGGGGCTACTGGGGTGATCAGAGCCAATAATTGCCAGCGGCAAAGTTTTTGTACGTGTAGGCAAAAGGAAAGAATCATGGTTGACTTACCTATGTAGACAGATCCATGACCATCAGCAAGCATGATGGAGGGAGAAAGAGATAAATACATTCATTAGTTCAACGGCAATCTGATCCAGGTAGTGTAAAAATCAAAGGGATGCTATGATGTTTCTTCAGCACAACTTTTTTTCATTATAGAAAGAAACAAACACTAATATTGCCATGACTTCATATTTTTAATTTGTGCTGGATCTTCACCAACTCATTTGAATATGTTGAGCAAAACTTTCCACCCTCAGACGCCCTGGTGTACAACAAGCAAAGCAACAGCAACCAGCAACACCCCTCCCTCTGACAACCTGAGCTCTCCCCTGGGCTCCTACAGTTCTCCTTAATGATTTCCTTCTCCAGTCGAGGACTAATTAGCATCTCTGCTAACGTTCTCGTAATCAGGCTTCTGCTCACTGCTCATCAGGGTGCTACTGGGAATCGCCAAGATGGCGGGGGTAAAAAGGAAGAGAGCGAAAAAGTTTACTTCGGCGGTTGGCGGAGTGTCTGATCGATAGATGGATGGAGGGAAAGGAAGAAAAGAGGTGGGGACGGGGAGGGAGATCACTAGGGTCCCTAGGATAAGGCGAGATGCTGTAATTCGTCAAACAAGGAGAAACTTTAATGGAACCGGGGAGGGAAGGGGGGGGGGGGTGTTAGTGATTGCCGATATGCCTTTGATGTCCTTTTCAGGCAGCTCTGAAGGATGCTTAGAGGAAAAGGAGGTAAGCAGGGGAAGTGAAGGTGTGTGTGTGTGTGTGTGGAGGGGGAGGGGGGGGGCTTGGATATCCTTGGGCAGATCAAACCGTGTGAGCCCCTAGACTCAGATCCAAACAAGACCCGATGAGAGCGTAGCAGACAAATGACACCGACCTAATATCTCAATGTCTCAGCAGCAGTGTGTCTTGCAGATGAGCAATTTCTGGGTTTCATAATGCTTTATGGCCACCGTCCGCATGGAGGGAAATGTAGTCTTTCATGAGCCACCATGTGCTATACCCTCCAAAACGCCATGAAAACATTGCCACTTGGTGTCAACCGAACCATGTGGTACCAATGCCATGACTGAACATGCACCATTCTCCACATCAATACTACATTTGCACACCTTGAGACAAAACCCAATCAATAAGAGTTTATCTCAACCACACACCTGCCAGATGTCTATTTCTTCCTAAAGAGGAAATGTAAAAATTATTGAAAAGCTATGGGGTTGGTTGGTTGGTTAGGTGTGACTCACATTGCATGCCTTTGTAGCTATGTGGGAGGAAGCCTTGTGAACACTCCAGAATAGAATGAAACAGCATGCGACATGGCTTTCAGCCATCATGCAGTAAGATGGCTACACTCGCATATAGAGATCACCTGCTGTGGCCAATGTTAGCTTAATCAGAATGGATGACTATCATAGCGCTTACCTAGCACTTCAACCCATGGAGTAGAGGGAACGAGAACAGGGCATATGAAAAAAAGTGATATTTTGAAAGAGAGAGGAGTAGGGCTGGGGTGGCCATGACATTGTCAGCAAGTTATTGTCATACAAAAAAACTGCCAGTCTCACAGTAATTGACCGTTAATTAACATACAAATGTTTAGCATCTCCAGGCCTCCAAGCCGCTATACAAGTCGCTGATGCGCGCCTTTGGTACATCTACATTTAAAGAAAAAGTCTTATAAATCAATTGGATATACACCGTCACAGTAAATCTGTGATTTATTTTAGGCAGGTCTAAAGAAACATTATGATATGAAGAAAATGTATTTCGGAAGAACAGAATGGCCTACTTATCTCGCTATGCATCATGCCATAGGCTGTAGGCTTGTTCATTTAGCAAACAAGATAAGCTTATAAGTCCCGTGACATTATTTTATATAATATGATTTTATAGTAAGAAGAATATACATTTAACTTATATTTTTTTCCCATTCCGGAACGAGTGCACATATGAAGTGTCTATGTTGAGCTTAAAAGTGATCATTTGAAACAGGTTCTTATACGTTAGAGTTATTTGGCAACTTTAGCTGTAAATGATAAAAACCTTTGAATGCCTTAGAAATCAAAAGATATATGGGATGCATGATGCGAATATAGGCTATTGATGATTGGAGAAAGTCTCAAAAGCTTGCACTCCTTGCCTCACACGCCGTTCTCTCATCAAGTGATCATATGTTCACCCATCAGACTATTCTCAATTTAATATGGTCTTTACTGATATATCAAATTCGTTTATGCTATGGATACAAGTCTTCTGTGTGTATCCTGTGTGTGTATTTCTTTTCTCTCCTTCTCCCCTCCTCACAGGTGGCAATCATCATTCCCCAATCAGTCATCAATCAGTCGCTAATAAGAAGACACACCTCCTCCTGTTTCCATTACCCAATCACATCCCCTTTCCCTTGGTTTAAAAACCCATTCAGTTGTTTCTTCTTGAGCTCAATCTCTCTGTCAATGCCATCTGTAGATCTCTTGTTTGGTTTTTGCAACTAAAGATCACTTTGTCCCCACCTGTGAGTATTGTTCATGTTATGGTGTTTGACGGTGGGAAAAGGGGGTACTAAGACAAGTCGCCCATGTGCATACACTACCCGTAGGTAAACTTTGTTTAAAAACACTAGGTAGAACTGGGCGGACCACCCACTGTATTTTTGGTTAGTTAGTTAGCTGTATAGTAGTAGGCTAGTCTAGCTTAGGGGTATTTTGGGATATTTGTTTCTTTCCTTGGGTCCAGCTCAGCCCCTTTTCCTGCCTCCCTTTACCGTGTGTTTGCAAATAAACCCTGAGGGTTTGACGGTAGATATTAGTTGTCTGTGGTTATTTCGTTCTCACCGTTACTTTGTCACTATTACACTTTGTGTGAGTTATGTTACGGGTCTCGTTACCATCCCCCTAGAATGCCGGGCCAAAGGGATTCGTAACATAAGTGGGGGCTCATCTGGGATCTGTCTTTACTGACACCCACGCTGCTCGTGCAGATTGTTTTAGTGGTATAGTTCAGTGTTGAGCATCATAGTTGATGTAGAATTAGTGTTTGCTATTTGTTGGCTCTTGTGTAGTTGATCAAAATGGCTACTTTTGAATTGAAATCCTCTTTGGATACCCTATGTGGGAGGGTGTTGACAAATGTCGTAGAGTTAATTTAATGACCTTGGCTGACCATTATTCAGCATTGATTCCGCAGAGAGTAGTTAAGGCAGAGGTTAAAAAGCTGGTGTTAAATGTATTGTTGGAAGAGCAGGTGCTTGTGTTACCACTGCCTGAGCCTACTACCCCTGTAGGGGAGGTTGCTGCTCCTCTAAGCCCGGTGGTGTCTGAGAACGAGGGCGAGGCTAAAGCTCCAGCCACATTGCCCCGTTTTGATCCACTGTCAACCGGTGATGCCAGGAGGGATGTACAGTTTCAACTGGAGGTGGAAGAGAGCCCAAATTAGGCGAGAATCTCCAGTTGGAGATGTGTAAATTTGAGGCAGAAAGAGAACAGCGGCAGTTGGAGATGTGTAAAATTGAGGCAGAAAAAGAAAGGGACCAGCGGCAGATGGCGTTCAAAATGCGCCAGATGGAACTGGATGTAGAGACAGCGAGGCTAGCCTTCGTTCCTGCTGTGACTGTTAGTGAGTCGTCCTCACCAGTTGGAGCTTTCAACACTTTTGACATTAGTCGGCAGATTGCCGTAGTACCTTTGTTCAGAGAGTCAGAGGTTGACATCTATTTTTGTGTATTTGAATGTATAGCTGTAGCATTGAAATGGCCTGAAGATGTATGGTGCCTATTACTTCAGTGTACATTAACTGGTAAAGCCCAAGAGGTTTTGTCAGCGCTACCTCTGGAAGAGAGTTTGAATTATGAAGTGGTCAAAGCTACTGTTCTTCGCGCCTATGAGCTTGTGCCTGAGGCATACCGACAAAGATTTAGGTCTGCTAGAGACAAGCGAAATCTGTTTGATAAATGGCATCCTGCTAGTAAGGCAACTGATTTCAACTCCCTCCGGGTGTTTATCTTGTTGGAAGAGTTTGAAAATTGCTTACCCGAATGCATTGTAGTTTACCTAAACTAACAGAAAGTATCCTCCCTGTCAGAAGCGTCTGTGTTGGCAGACGAGTGTGTTGACGCACAAGAGCGTGTTTTCGGCTCATACTGAGAGTAGAGCCACTGAGTTGCCTACTTTTAGCCGTAGTTGGCCAGCAGTAGTAGATCAAGCACGCCAGAAGAATGAGCATCCCTGTTTCTATTGTCATAAAGTAGGACATATGATTAATGATTGCTTCCTGCTAAAAAGCAAACAAGGGATGCCTTTTCGTGCCAAGCCGCCAACAGGTGTTGGGCTAATTCGTACGTTTATGAGGTCTGAAACGAAACCGGCGCCTCAGGGTAACTGCAGTTAGAAAGTCTCAGTCCCCGACCGCAGTTATGAACCATTCATTTGAGGCGTTTGTGTCCCTAGCGAATGACGAAGCGTCTCAGCGTCTGGTTCAAATCCTTAGAGATACTGGTGCGGCGCAGTCGTTGATATTGTCTGATGTGTTGCCCTTATCCGACGAAACATACTGTGGTTCCAGTGTGTTAGTTCAGGGTATTGAAATGGGTTTTGTCCCAGTGCCGTTGCACTTTGTGAAAGTACACTGAGTTAATCAGTGGAATATTAAGAGTGGGGGTACGTCCTATGTTGCCATTAAAAGGTGTGACCATTATAATGGGTAACGATATTGCCAGAGGAAAGGTAGTACCCGTATTGGAAGTAATGGATAAAAGTGACCACTCTCTCTCTAATGAGCTGGCACAGAGTTATCCACGTGTTCCCCGCTTGTGCTGTCACTCGTGCTCAGGCACGACAAGAGGGTGACGTGATAGATTTGTCGAACACTGTTCTGTTCAAGGAGGTTGATCAAGAGAATGGGTTGTGTGATACCTCTGGGAAACTGATCACCTCTGACAAACAACCCCGGAAAGAATTGAAGAATGTTGAACTAATTGCTGATGCAGTACAGTTACCAGTCACTCGTGAGCAGCTGATTGCTATCCAAAAGGTTGACAACAAGCTTGCAAAATGTTTTTCTAGTCTTGTCTCATTGGAAGATGTAAAGAAGAAGAACGTGGCGTACTTCATTGATGGTAATCTCCTCATGCGCAACTGGACATCCCATGATGACGCGGGCGGAGATTGGAATGCTGTTTACCAAATAGTGATTCCTACAGCCTTTCGACAAAATGTGTTATGCCTTGCTCATGATCACCAGTGGTCTGGTCATTTAGGAATCACAAAAACGTATGATCGGTTCCTTCGACAATTATTTTGGCCGGGTTTAAAACAAGATGTGGCTCAGTTCTGTCGGACATGCCACACATGTCAGATAACAGGAAAAATAACTGTCATAGGTGAACCATTCGAACATGTGGTGGTTGATTGTGTTGGACCGTTACCGAAGACAAAATCGGGCAACCAGTTTCTGTTAACAGTTGTGTATAGCAACAAGATACCCCGAGGCCATTCCTCTGCGAAGGATTACTGCTCCGGTAGTGAGTAAGGCCTTAATTAAATTCTTCACGACATTCGAGTTACCTAAGGTGGTACAAAGTGATCAAGGTACCAATTTCCTATCAAAGCTCTTCAAGCAGGTGTTAAAATGCTTGTCAATTAAGCACCGTGTGGCAAGCGCATATCACCCCGATTCTCAGGGTGCGCTTGAAAGATGGCATCAGACACTGAAGTCTATGCTACGTAAATATTTGTTGGAGAAGGACCTGGCTACGCCAAGTTCAAGGCCTTGGAGTTCTCCTTGCATTCTGGTTCCTAAACCTGATGGTACATCCAGGTTATGTACGGATTATTGAAAGGTAGATTCTATCACAATGCCAGATTCGTTCCCGTTACCCAGACTGGACGACTGTATCAACACTATTGGTGCTGCAAAGTATGTAACTAAGTTAAAAGGTTACTGGCAGGTTCCGTTAACTTCACGTGCTTCTGAGATTTCTGCCTTTGACCCCAGACAACTTCCTACAGTACTCAGTCATGGCTTTTGGGATGCGAAATGCACCAGCCACTTTCCAACGAATGGTTAACTCTGTATTAGCTGGAGTTCCCAATTGTGCATATCTTGATTATCTTGTGATTTATTCATCGGAGTGGTCAAATCTTTGTTGTTAGCTCTGCAATACTTTCAGTGCCCTACCAGTGATCGTATATAAAAATTGGCAGGAACGGTTATTTCACTCCAAACATCAACCACTTTTTGAGGAGCATGCAGCCTCTCGAATCACCGCGCGACAGGTGACATTCCGCCCAAACTCTGTATGCCATGGGCTCTACTACCTTGTTCCTGTAGCTACTCAGTGATTCATTTGGGAAACCAAGTGACATCTGTTTAGGAACATTGATAGTAACATGTTTTCACAATGAAACATCTTTCATTTAACTGTTGACAGCCCCTCTCTCTGCTCACATGAGAAAAGAATGAAGGAGAGAGGGAAGGATCTGCCTATGGATATTAGGATTTAACATTTTCCCGGTATTATAGAAATGTTCCATCGTGAGAATAAATATTTTTTCTCCTGGTATTTCCACCAAAATTGGAAGTGTCACTCAAGCATATACAGTGGCAAGAAAAAGTATGTGAACCCTTGAGTTACCTGGATTTCTGCATAAATTGGTCGTCACATTTGATCTGATCTTCATCTAAGTCACAACAATAGACAACAGTGTGCTTAAAATAATAACACAAATTATTGTATTTTTCTTGTCTATATTGAATACATAATTTAAACATTCACAGTTTAGGTTGGAAAAAGTATAACTTCTAGGCTGACTTCTCCAAAAGCTAATTAGAGTCAGGAGTCAGCTAACTTGAAGTCCAATCAATGAGACGAGATTGGAGATATTAGTTAGAGCTGCCTTGCCGTGTGTGTGTGTGTGTGTGTGTGTATATATCACAAGAATCATTGCCTGATGTGAACCATGCCTTGAACAAAAGAGATCTAAAAAGACCTACGATTAATAATTGTTGACTAGCATAAAGCTGGAAAGGGTTACAAAAATATCTCTAAAAGCATTGGTGTTCATCAGTCCACAGTAAGACAAATTGTCTATAAACGGAGAAAGTTCAGCCCTGTTGCTACTCTCCCTAGGAGTGGCCGTCCTGCAAAGATGACTGCAAGAGCACTGCGCAGAATGAGGTCTTAGAATCTTAGTGTCAGCTAAAGACTTACAGAAATCTCTGGAACATGCTAACACCTCTGTTGACAAGTCTACGACATGTAAAACACTAAACAACAATGGTGTTCATGGGAGGACACCACGGAAGAAGCCACTGCTGTCCAAAAAAGTCTGAAGTTTGCAAAAGGATGTTCCACAGCGCTACTGTCAAAATAATCTGTGGACAGATGAAACTACAGTTGAGTTGTTTGAAAGGAAAACAAACATTATGTGTGGGGGGGAGGCACATCACACCAACATCAAAACCTCATCCCAACTGTAAAGTATGGTGGAGAGAGAATTATGGTTTGGGGCTGATTTTCTGCCTCATGGCCAGGACAGCTTGCCATCATCAACAGAAAAATGAATTCCCAAGTTTATCAAGACATTTTGCAGGAGAATGTTAGGCTGTCCAAAAATTGAAGCTCAACAGAAGGTGGGTGATGCAACAGGACAATGACCCAAAACACAGAATGGCTTTAACAGCAAAATGGCTTTAACAGAATAACAAGGCCTTCTAGAGTGGCCCAGTCAATGTCCTGATCCCGACCCAATTGAGATGCTGGGGCATGACCTCAAATGAGCAGTTCACACCAGACATCCCAAGACTATTGTTGAACTGAAACAGTTTGGTAAACAGGAATGTTCAAAATGTCTCTTGACCGTTGGGCAGGTCTGTTATTAAATCCAAGGGTTCACATATTTTTTCCACCCTGCACTGTGAATGTTTACACGGTGTGTTCAATAAAGACATGAAAACACATGATTGTTTGTGTGTTATTTGTTTAAGCAGACTGTCTATTGTTGTGACCTAGATGAAGATCAGATCAAATTTTAAGACCAATTTATGCAGAAATCCAGGTATTTCCAAAGGGTTCACATACTTTTTCTTGCCACTAAGTATCCAGACCCTTTGTTATGAGACTTGAAATTGAGCTCAGGTGCATCCTGTTTCCATTGATCATCCTTGAGAGGTTTCTACAAATTGATTGGAGTCCACCTGTGGTAAATTCAATTGATTGGACATGATTTGGAAAGGCATACACACTTGTCTAAATAAGGTCCCACAGTTGACAGTGCATGTCAGGGCAAAAACTAAGCCATGAGGTTGAAGGAGTTTGGGAAGGGTACCAAAAAATGTTTGCAGCATTGAAGGTCCCCAATAACACAGTGTCCTCCATCATTTTTAAATAGAAGAAGTTTGGAATCACCAAGACTCTTCCTAGAGCTGGCCGCTCTGGCCAAACTGAGCAATCGGGGGAGAAGGGTCTTGGTCAGGGAGGTGCAGTTCATTCTATTGAACTTATCCTCTGCAGCAGAGGTAACTCTGGGTCTTCCTTTCCTGTGGCGGTCCTCAAGAGAGCCAGTTTCATCATAGCGCTTGATGGTTGTTGTGACTGCACTTGAAGAAACATTAAAAGTTCTTGAAATTTTCTGGATTGACTGACCTTCATGTCTTAAAGTAATGATGGACTGTTGTTTCTCTTTGCTTATTTGAGCTGTTCTTTTCATTAATATGGACTCTGTCTTTTAACAAATAGGGCTATCGTCTGTATACCACCCCTACCTTGTCACAACACAACTGATTGGCTCAAACACATTAAGAAGGAAAGAAATTCCACAAACAATGCACACCTGTTAATTGAAATGCATTCCAGGTGACTACCCAATGAAGCTGGTTGTGAGAATGCCAAGAGTGCGCAAAGCTGTCATCAAGGCAAAGGGTGGCTACTTTGAAGAATCTCAAATATGAAATGTATTTTGATTTGTTTAACACTTTTGGTTACTACATGATTCAATATGTGTTATTTCATAGTTTGTGTCTTCACTATTATTCTACAATGTAGAACATATTTATAAAAAAAAAACGAAAACCCTTGATTGAGTAGGTGTGTCCAAACATTTGACTAGTACTGTATGTAGTATGTATAAGCTGGAAGTAGGAGCGTAATTGTTGTTGTCCATTAGTTTATTCCAATTAGGTGAGGGGTGGTATGGTATGGGGAAAGGAAAATATATATTTGATCTTTTTATACCTCTGTTTCTCTTTCTTTCTCATTCTGTCTTGCTCCCTCTCTCTCTCACTCTCTCTCCAGATGAACCAATCGAAAATTGGGAGATGAATTAGCTATGATACTGATATCTAATATTTAAAAATATTCTTTTTTGAATTATCCAATAGTAAGCCAAGTGCTCTGTGCCCAGGGTCTAATCTATCCATCAGGCCTTCATCCAAAGGCCCAAAGCTGTTATCCATAAGCAACAATTTTACGTGGGTAGAAGTATAAGCAATTTGGTTGTGTGTGTGTGTGTGTGTGTGCCTGTCTACACGTGTGTACGTGCATGTGTCAGATTGTAAAATGTCAAGTACACGGCCAAACTTCAATGGTATCTAAAATGTACAAGAATGTACCTAAACAAGACCTGAAGCGATACAATTACAACTACGACCATCAGCATAGACTAAGCACCACACCACACACCAGAAGATGCAGCCATTTTCCAACTCATCACTCAATCCAAAAGCCCCTCAATCTCCCTTGATGAATCATGAAAATGCTAATCATTCTCCCTCAGTACTCCCCATATTAAGGAGTACAAAAGTACTCCCCATTCTGACTCTTCTATTACCGCAGTTAGAGGTGGTTTTATATTCGTGATCATTTTTAATGCCCGCCCGGGGCCACTGGTGGCCTTTTTTCAATGAAACCGGGCCTTCATTGTGTTATACACCGAGGCAATTTAGCATTCTGAATAGGATCCCGTCATATTCAGAGACTGTCGGGGTCTGTGAGTCCATACTAACTGAGCGTGTGTCTCAAATGGCACCCTAGTCCATGTAGAGTGTAATACTTTTGACCAGGGCCCATGTGGCTCTGGTCACAAGTAGTGCACTATGTAGGGAATAGGGTGCCATTCGGGACACAGGCCGAGAGTCCGAGAGACCATGAGTCAATACTCCTAGGGCAGAGTCACTGATAATGTGATATCTGGTGAAAGGGAGGGAGGGAAGACTATAAGCATTGGTACACTGTTAAGAGAGTCCAATTGAAATGGGAGAACATTGTCGGGTTTTGAAAGGGAATTTTAAGAAATGAATACTGTGACTCGAGTAGAGAAATAGAGGGCTGGCGCCTGAGAGAGTGAGGGGAGGAGAGATTGACGTGGTTGAAAAGGAGGGATTGGGGGGAATATAGAGTGAGTTCAAGAAAAAGACAAGGAGAGCGAGAAAGAAAGAGCGAGAGAGCGATATCGAGAGAGAGCGGGCGAGAGATATGTGCTAGTTGTTTGGACCATGATGGATCGGGCTCAAGCTTATAGCTTTTGGATGTGGGACAGAAACAGTGAGAATTCAAATGAGCGATGGCGAGAATTCTAATGACTTTGTCCTTCATTACAGCTTTGCAGTCGACAGACAACCAGCTGAGGCCATGCCGACCCAAAAGCAGCGAGGACAGTTACATTAAGTATTAACACATGCCTGTCGTTGTACGTGAATACTTTTGCCCCGGTCTCCATGTCTTAAATGCAAATTCCATTCCAGCGCCACCACCGCTGTGCAAATATGACATATTTGTATGCAAATGGGGTGTTTTGTAAAGGCATAAGTGAATGATGGTCTTTCCGCCCCGCCATGCCTGCATGTGGTGGGTACTGGGTAGGACTGACATTGATCCAACGCCATTTCAACGTTGTTGTTCAGACCAACACACACACACAGCCTCAATACACCCACTCATCTCTGCATCTTTTCGTTGTGGTTTTGAAAGCCCTGTGCAGTAATTGCTTGTAATTGTATTCTCTCTCTCTCTCTCTCTCTCTCTCTCAAGCTAAGGTAGAGTTGGAAATGTGTGCCATCCTAAATGGCACCCTATTCCTTACATAGTGCACTACTTTTGACCAGGTCCCCTAAAGGGTGTCATTTGGGATTTCTATTGTTTTGTAGGGAACACAGAGTTAATTATTATCTAAGTTGGGTGCACAATAGGGTTAGCCAGTTACTGGCCATGATTCTGTGTTAGATGTTCACGGCCCAGACCCAGACAGCCTTTGTCTTCAGGTTCGCTACCCTGATCAAAGGAGCAGTATTCTATCAGTGTGAGAGGTCATGAGTCAGCCGGGAGATCCAAGGACCCAGTCATCTTTGTGGTCTTCAGTGTTGGGAACTCCTTTGTCTGTCTATGGGCTGAATCCTAATTGTTCATGTGGATACTTCTTACCTTAAGATACATTCATAGTAATGTTATTGCCAGGCATCAAATGTTTTCTGGAAGTTTTCTGGTAGCTACCAAAAGATCTCAGATTGTGTGGGCAGGGGGGCTTGTAAAAGTTTTCAAACTAGAATGCCTCGTTCCTTGTTTCCAGGGAAACAGAAATTATCCTCTGGTGGTGAAATATTCCAGACAGGCGTAGGGTTTTCTCTACATCTTTCTCTGTAGGTGGTAAAAAAATAAATACAAATGACACCTCTTCTACACTCCATTCCATCTCTTTTTTTTTCCCCTCCCTCGCTCTCTAATTTCCCTCTTAGATGAGCCGCGGCTTTGCAAGCGATCTGGCTAATTACGATAACAAGCCAATTTCTCCTTTGCACCTGAACGGCTTGTTTCAATGGAAGACATTTCATCTCTCTCGCGTATCTAATTATCCACATTGTGGCTTTGCTCACACCCTGTGTTCCTTTTGTATTTTGTATTTTTTACAACTCAAGTAAGCTATCAAAATGAGTGGTGGCAGCAACCACTTGTAACCAACACTGGGTAACACTTTATTGTCCAAGTCCACTTTACACACCGTTTTGTAAATGTTTAACTATCAACAAATAGTTCAACTGACCTAATACTACAATTTACATTTAGGTTATTTTGCAGATGCTCTTATCCAAAACGTTCCGTGCATTCTAACTAAGGTAAGGTAAGACGACCACAAATTCCGTCAGAATTAGGAACAACGGGCATTCCGTTTCTTTGCACCCTCTCTGCTGAGGAATGCGGTTTGTTTTTCTTGAGTGTGTACGTATTTCGTTATTTTGTTGAAATAAAGGTCAAATAGTGGTAAACTTTCATCAATAAAAACAGCCATCAGGGAAATCCCTGCTTGTAAGAAAAGACAAGTGAGTGGATTGGTGCAGGAAAGACAAGTACAGGACTATCCACTAACCCAGGGGTGGGCAATACATTGTGATTTCACAACTCAGCGAGAGGCCCACACCAATATTTTGGGGACTGATTTGTTTCGTCAAAAGCAATATGCGGGCCATTATAATTCCTACATACTTTGTATATAGTTTTAGACATTCTCGAATGGCCTGGAGTGTATTTATTGTCACTTAAATCTCCCACGGGCCAGATTGAATGGCCGTATGTTGCCTAGACCTGCACTAACACTTCCCCAATGTTTTGACAGTGCTTGACAATTTAGAGTAAAATATTTAGAGTTGCTGCTGTTATTCATAGGTCTTAGGTCTTTCTAACTTCAGTCCTATTAGTATGGAATCATCATTTAGTGCCACTTGTCAACCACTTCAATACATCCTGCTAATGTATGAAGCCATGGCGTCATCAAACACAGAGTAAACAAGAAGATGAAATGGAAAGTTTTCAAAAGGGTAAAGAACATCGCGTCAACAACAGATGTGTGCACACAAACACACACACACACTAAAGTCAGGAAGAGCTCTGACTGGATTTATGATTAGGCATCTCAGACAACAGTCTAGCGCTACCTTTGATCCTACAATGACTGCCATCTCATCCTCACAACTCAGGAAGAAGAAAGAGAGACTGAAACCGGAGTCTCAATAACAGCAGCTAGCAAAGAAACGAGAATCCATATTACACCACTAGAGATGCAGCTACTGCATTCAATTCTCTCATTTGCAATCTTGGTACGGTAGAGATACTCCACTTGATCCATAACACCGGTCTGCAATCAAGCTAAAGCTAAAACAACACTTGAGATCAGTGTCGTTTTGAAGTTAGCTGAAGTGTAAATAGACATAGTACAAAGTGGCAATGCCTCATATCTCAGTTTTACAGACAGTATTTAACTGGTGACTGTTTGTGAGAGGCGTCCTCTCTTCCTCCTTCTTCCCTCCTCGTTCTTCATCTACCTTTTCCCCCTTCCTCCTTCCCTGAGATTCTTGGTACAGTGACTATCATTGATCTAATTTATCGGATGTTGACCAGCCCTGATCCGGTCCCCGTGGTGTGGACGATGCGGGGCAGAGTGGAGAAGATTGGAAAAGGTAGTGAAATGGCTTGGGATACACTAAACCAAAGCAGTGCATTATTAGATGTTGGACCCTTCAGTCAATGGAAGTGACATAGAATAACATATAGTTTAATAATTTAATAGGATCTAAATGGGAAGTGATTCCCCGTGACTTCAATATAGAGTGAACAAGCCCGGGACAAACTAAACGACACTACACCCAGCAGTGCATTTACAGTTCAGGAGTGAAGATACTGGATCCTGTCATGGAAATTCAGTACTGAGAGAGACTTGGTCATTTCTTCAAACAGCCATCTTTATTTAATATCGATTCATTATTGTTCTGACTGTTAGGCTGAGAGCCTACCCTTCACAGACAATGCACAGTTTATAAAGCTAATACCCAGAAAGCTTGGTTCCACCCCTCTCATATAGATTAGGGGGGCACCATAAGCTATTTTGGGCTCATCATGTCTTTATCTGACACCTGGCGTTATCTTACCCCTCGACCCTGGCCTAATTTCCCAGGCCAGGATGTCTAAGAACCATTGAGGCCTTTGTTCTACTCCTCTCTATCCCAGTCACAACCACCCCACATCCCATCACTGGAAGGCCAGCTGTAGGAAGCTAGAGGGGACACCATAAAACTCAGCATTAGCAGGACAGAAATATCACAATCCCCCAGTCAAAAAAAAGATTCCCATGATTCCAACGTGGAGTAAACAGGCATAGGATACGTTCAATTACATTACACCGAGCCGTGCTTTTTACAGCAATGGAGTGTGGTGTAAACATTGGACCCCTTCTAGTCAATGGAAGCGATCCCTCACGATTCCAACATAGATCAATAGAACTAAGATATGCTACATTGTTGTTTCCAGAAGGTAGACGTTTCCAAAAGTGTACTATGAAATCTACGTTGACACATGTCAAGATGGCTTATGTAATATTGCTGTTGATGCACTTTAAAAATTCCCTTGTCTTAAAATTACACAAACGCTGCAACAGATAATTCAATCAGTTTTAACTCTCGGATCGACAACAAGGAAAGCCACGTCTAATCCTGACGAACAAGTCAGAATTTATTAGACCCTAACCTGACACAACTGGTTACGGCAGTGTGGACGTTTGTGATCAAAAACGTTTTTATGAAATGTTTTACTCACGTTAAACACCTTTTTTGTCTCCTATCGTGTGTCTCTGTATGGGTGAAAGAGTATGTACCTGGCCTGTCCCGACCCGTCTTATCAGGCAAGAGGGCCACTAGCTAGGGCTCTACTCGGTCGCAAGCTGTCACTTCTCATCACGCTAATTGACTGTCAGTTTGGCGGAGGACCGCACACACACACACACACACACACACACAATAGCATGCATGGGTCTCCCTACCAGAATGCATTAACTCGCTTTCTCAGCGGGGTAAACATAGCAACAACAGGAGAGAGAGAAATAAAAAGAGAGCGATTTACATTGTCTATTAATGAGAAAAGGCGGGAATGGTATTTATTTTGGTGCTACTCAAGGATAGCTTCAGTTAACTGCTTGACAGCTCTGGTGGGTTGGTGGTTGATATGGGCATGTGTGAGATGGAGGGTGGGAAGATGTTGAGTGGGTGGGGGGTGGTGGGGATAGTTCAGATTGAGTTCAGTAACATCTCCCTCTCGCTCTCTCCTTTTCTCTCCATCTTCCTCTCTCAGTATCTTTCCATCTCTCGCTCACCCTCTCTCAATTTCCATCGCCTTCTCTCCCTCTCTAAATCTGTCTCTCTATCCCTCTCTATTCGTCTTGCTTTCCAGCAGGCTGGCGTTTCGGCCTCGTGGCAGAGGGAGCCCAACTCAATTCATCTGAATCATTCACACTTGTCATGTCTCACATGCACAGTGTGCAGGTGTGGAAGCAAACCACGACAGCCACGGAGGTAGAGAGAGCAGTTGAGAGGAGGGCGAGAAAGATTATAGAGGTTATAGAGAGGACAAAGAGAGGAGTAAATGAGGACAGAAGAAACAAGTGTGCGTGTCATGCATCAAGCTTGCCATGGTACAATTTTAACGTACAGTATTTTGAAATAAGAACCTCTTTCTGTCTAACCACTACTCTAAGCATCATCCATTAGTCCCATGTTTATTAGGACCTGGAGAAATATGAACACCCACTAAAACTCTCATCAGGGCTTCCCTGTTCACCTCTTATGCAAAGAGACCATTCGTAGAGGTCTACTTCGCTGTGTCATCACACTGCTGATGAGGCACTCTGTGCCTCTGCGCTGTAACATCATACAGGTATCATCCATTGCTCTGTTAGACGCACTCATCCACTCTGGCCTTGAAAAGGTTTAGGTTAGCTTAGCTCAGATGTGCTAAAATAGCTTGCGTGGATCCTCTCCTCCCATGTCCAGCTACTGTTAGCTGTACAGCAGGGCTATCAACTCAAGACCTGGAGGAGTGCTATACTAATGGCTTTTATTCTCTCCTTCTAATCGAGGAGTGGCCAATCAGTGACTTTAAATCACTATTTAATCACTGGCGATAAGAGCCTTACTGTACTGTAGTAGTCATACAACCTTGTTAAGAACTATTTGAAACAACCACAATCTTACATTAAACCAGAAGCTCCCAATCATTTTTAAAATTTGTATTCCTTATTTTACCAGATGGCCGCCACCCCATGTATAATTCAGTATGCCCAATGGACATATTGAATGACCATTGTAGTAATCGCTGCTGTACTAACTATGCTGAAGTAATATCACCTGCATACAATGCTCTAGGTGACATTGGTCGTATATGGGTGGGAAAACTCTATCCTATCATATCCTGTGAGTGGAGGACACTACTTTAAACCTGGAGTTTATTGTAATGCAATTGTATGCCTGTGTGTGTGTGTGTGTAGAAATTGCTTTGTGTGTTTGCATGCTTGAGAGTCTGTGTGTGTGCATGTTTGTGTCTGTGTGACTGTGCATGTCTAAGAGGGACATTGACAAAAACAGAGCACTTTAGGGTCACAAGAGAGCTGTTTATAAACTGTCCCCTTATCAAAGCCTCTCCCTCGGGGCCCATTCTAATGACTTGGCCACGAACACTATAGAAGCCCACACGCCACACATATTATTCCAACCCCCACCAGACACAAACACACAGTGTGTAGAATCAGGTTAGAGATAACGAGTGTGTGTGTGTGTGTGTGTGTTTGAGATTGTGAGATTCTGTGGATGTGATATGAGATGAAACCCAATTTGTTGCATTTGCCCAGAGCTCTGTGTTTTATATGTATCAGCCTATTGCTGTAGCAGCAATACAATGAATATGCATCTGGCCCAGATGGCAGGAAGTGGAGCATTACTAAGATATTTAGTTCTATTTAACTATCTGAGGTGGAGTAAAAGTTCCTCTCATATACTGTGCGTGTCAGAGAGAGCGAAAAATAGATATCTTCTCACTCCAACTTCCCACTGATCTCTCTTAGATCCCCATCATTGTCACCGTCAAGTATGAAAGGTGCAATCAGCAGTAGAAACAACTCCCCAGCACTGGTCGGTAAAATAAATGAGGGGTGGGGCTGGAGAAACATAACCACTCTTGAATTCATAGACAGCACTATGGATGCAAGGAGCGATTTATAATTATATATAATATATAATGTTTGTTTACATTTTCTTCATTTACTAAGGTTGGAGTAAAACAAGTTTATATTTTGGGTTCTGATGGGGTACGACAGTTGAACTAAGCTCACGAGGCATTTCTAAGTTATAATCTTTAAAAACCAATGGGTACATTTAAATTAAAGATATGTCCAAAATGGTTGTAGCAACTGCTGATTGCCCCTTTTTAAAAAGGGACTTGTCAGTGACACCCACAACCTTTCCCGTCACACCACCATAGCTTTACAGTGCAACTTTCACACTGTTACAGTATGTCCATGTGAGTTATATCTACACAGTCTATCCGATATGGACATTGGACACTTCTGGTTAAACATTCATTGACTCTGAATGGACAATAATGTTTGTATTATATGTGTGGTACATCTACTCACGTTGGCCTTGACTGACATAACACATAGGAACATCTTACTGTCACACCCTGATCTGTTTCACCTGTCTCGTGCTGGTCTCCACCCCCCCAGCAGGTGTCTCCCATTTGTCTCCATTATCTCCGGGGTATTTATATCTGCGCTTTCTGTTTGTCTATGCCAGTTGGTCTTGTCAGGTCTAACCAGCATGTTTCCCGTTTCTCAAGTTTGTTTTTCTAGTCTTCCCGGATCTGACATCTCTGCCTTTCCTGAGCCTAAACCTGCCGTTCTGTCCCTGTTTGACCCTGCCTTGGATTATGAACCTCTGCCTGCCCTTTGCAAAATAAATATTCTGAGTATCCAAATATCCGCCTCCTGTGTCTGCATCTAGGTCATATCCCGAGTCGTGGTGCAGAGTTCACTAGTGAAAACACCCACTTCAAATAGATCCATCCATTCAATGTATTGTATTTTGGGTACTATACATCTACTCACATTGTCCCTCCCTCCCTCTTTCCCCCTCTCTTTAACCATCTCTCCATCCCCCCCCCCCCACCCATCTCTCCTCTCTCCACATGTGCCGTCTGTCAACCCTTGCACATACAGCCAACACCTCCATTGAAGCCAGCTTGAATGGCAGCTCCTTTCATCTTTCCTTCCCTCAAACATCCCGTTCTCCTTAAAGAAGAGAGAAAGAGGAAGAGAGCCGAGCCCTAACTTAAAGCCTCATCTTCCCTCTTGAGCTGGGTGAAAAAGCCTTGGTTCCTAATGCCATCCCACTGGGCACACACACTGGTTGAATCAATGTTGTTTTCACGTCATTTCAATGGAGGAATTTTTTTTACGCGTGTGCTTAGTGGGCCAGCAACAGCACTAACCCCTGCGGTTGCTAACAAGCGGATGGATATACTGCCGGTTGTGACATTTGAAGTCTCTGCCCCTTGTTTGTGTTATTATCGAGCTGGAGCCAGGAAGAGTGCTTTTATTTCACATGATTACTGGGCTCGTCTTAGCACTCAGTACTGTTGGACGTAGGGATGTGACAAATGGAAAAATTTTCTTAACATTTAAATGGCCTTTTTTTGGGGGGGGGGGGATTATTTGCCCACTCCTACCACAGTCATATGCCATTGAAAGCGCCTCGGGTTACGGCCTGTTTGTTTATCTGTAAGGGTACACAACGGCTTCTTAACACTAGAACCATCTGGCCTTTCAGTATATAAGTACCCGCTAAAGAACGTTGAGAACGTTGCCGGGCGTCCTTTTTTAGCATACGCATCGGATGCATATAAACCCACAAGGTGCACCAAACGTTAGCACCAACGCTTGATAAATAGAGCATAAACAAATGTAAAGGATGAATTACGTCAAGAAATATGAGTGGAAATATGTCCACGTGAAAATATAAGAAAAGTAATATGTTTAGATAAAGTCAAGGATATGTTTTGTATCGCTCTACAAAGACCTCGTAACAAACGTAGGTCCACCGTCTATTATCGACGCCACTTCCTGCCAATGATACATCCAAATTCTTGAACCCATACATTTAATTTATGCTATCAGATGAAAAATAATTTGGTTGTGTTTATGAAGGTCTTAGTCAACATAAGAATCCCCCCAAAATGATTTTTTTCAAAGAACATAACAGTATTTTCATAAGTTTGTTACTCTAGGCTAAAAGAAAAAAAGAAAAAACACAATTTCAAGAGTTAAAATCACAAATATACATTTATTTTGATAGGCCTAAAAAAACATTTTTGAAAAAACAAAAATGTAGTTAAAACAAAACAAAAAAAGTAGCCTATTTTCAGTTTGTTATTTTAGTAGTCTTTCCTTAGTAGCCAGAGCAATGTTACTGCACGAGTGGTTATGCGCTTAATGCATGGACAGTGTGTATATTCTTGTAAAGGAGATATTTGGAAACAGCACTGCACCTCTTGAATTGAGAGTTTTTTGACAAAGGTAAGTGTCCAAGAAACAGCAGTACACACACACACACACACACACACACACAGGTGAAGTCAGAAGTGCACTTAGGTTGGAGTCACTAAAACTCGTTTTTCAATCACTCCACAAATGTATTGTTAACAAACTATAGTTTTGGCAAGTCAGTAAGGACATCTAGTTGTTGCATGACACGTAATTTTCCCAACAATTGTTTCCAGACAGATTATTTCACTTATAATTCACTGTATCACAATTCCAGTGGGTCAGACGTTTACATACACTAAGTTGACTGTGCCTTTAAACAGCTTGGACAATTCCAGAAAATGATGCCATGGCTTTAGAAGCTTCTGATAGGCTAATTGACATCTTTTGAGTCAATTGGAGGTGAACCTGTGGATGTATTTCAAGGCCTACCTTCAAACTCAGTGCCTCTTTGCTTGACATTATGGGAAAATGAAAAGAAATCAGTCAAGACGTCAGAAAAGAAATTGTAGACCTCCACAAGTCTGATTCATCCTTGGGAGAAATTTCCAAACACCTGAAGGTACCACGTTCAGTTGTACAAACAATAGTACGCAAGTATAAACACCATGGGACCACGCAGCTGTCATACCGCTCAGGAAGGAGACGCGTTCTGTCTCCTAGAGATGAACATACTTTGGTGCAAAAGGTGCAAATCAATCCCAGAATAACAGCAAAGGACCTTGTGAAGATGCTGGAGGAAACGGGTATAAAAGTACCTGTATCCACAGTAAAACAAGTCCTATATCGACATAACCTGAAAGGCCGCTCAGCAAGGAAGAAGCCACTGCTCCAAAACCGCCATTAAAAAAAGAGACATGTTTGCAAATGCACATGGGGACATGGGACTTTTTGGAGAAATGTCCTCTGGTCTGATGAAACAAAAATAGAACTGTTTGGCCATAATGAACATCGTTATGTTTGGAGGAAAAAGGGAGAGGCTTGCAAGCTGAAGAACACCATCCCAACCGTGAAGCACCTGGGTGGCAGCATCATGTTGTCGGGCTGCTTTGCTGCAGGAGGGACTGGTGCACTTCACAAACTAGATGGCATCACGAGGATGGAAAATTATGTGGATATATTGAAGCAACATCTCAAGGCGTCAGTCAGGAAGTTAAAGCTTGGTCTCAAATGCGTCCTCCAAATGAACAATGACCCCAAGCATACTTCCAAAGTTGTTGCAAAATGGTTTAAGGACAACAAAGTCAAGGTATTGGAGTGGCCATCACAAAGCCCTGACCTCAATCCTATAGAAAATGTGTTGGCAGAACTGAAAAAGTGTGTGTGAGCAAGGAGGCCTACAAACCTGACTCAGTTCCACCAACTTTATCAGGAGGAATGGGTCAAAATTCACCCAGCTTATTGTGTGAAGCTTGTGGAAGTCTACCCAAAACGTTTGACCCACGTTAAACAATTTAAAGGCAATGCTACCAAACACTAATTTAGTGTATGTAAACTTCTGAGCCACTGGGAATGTGATGAAAGAAATTAAAGCTGAAAGAAATTATCTTATTCTGACAATTCACATTCTTAAAATAAACTGGTGATCCTAACTGACCTAAAACGGGGAATTTTTACTAATATTAAATGTCAGGAAACTGAGTTTAAATGTATTTGGCTAAGGTGTATGTAAACTTCTGACTTCAACTGAATACACACACACACACACACACACACACACACACACACACACACACACTGCATTCTGTGCTGCGACGCTCCCCATCCAGCCTGACAGAGCTTGAGAGGATCTGCAGGTGAAGAATGGGAGAAACTCCCCAAATACAGCTGGTCCAAGTTTTCAGCATCAAAGCCAAGATGCCTCGAGGCTGTAATCGCTGCCCAAAGTTGCTTCAACAAAGTAGAGTAAAGGGTCTGAATACTTATGTAAATGTGATATTTCAATTATTGTTTTTTTTAATACATTTTTGCTTTGTGGGATATTGTGTGTAGACTGATGAGGAAAAGCAACTTCATCCATTTTAGAATAAGGCTGTAACGTAATAGAAAAATCTAAGTTTTACCTGCATGTGACTCCGAAGAAGACTTTGATAAAGTGCTGCTCCTTTCACTGCCTTTGTCAATTCCAAGCTCTCTCTAAATGTACAATTTGACAACTGATAATATCGTCACTCAGACTGTGAATGTAATTTTGTCTTTAGTTTTGGCTAACTTTTGTGTTAGTTTCCAATAGCCAGCTGTGCAGGCTGACTGACTGGCATCGTTTGTGTCCCTTTACTCATCAACTAGGAGAGAGTCAAATACGTTTCTATTTCCCTTACAATACATTTGATTAGTAATATAATTATAGTTAAAAAAAAATACAGTCCTGTAAACGAGAATGATATCAACCCACAAGGCGCTCTTGTCAAATTATTTGCTAATATAGGCATAACAAACTCATCATTACACTATTGTTTTTCTAAATTAAATCGACCTCTTCACCCTTTAATTGTCAAGTAACGTGGACAATAAATTGCCCATTCATCATTCATTCAGTGAGGAGAGAGAGACATTAGCGCCTGGCTGGGTACCAACTTCCTACAGCACATTGTCTTGGCTGGTTAAGTTGTGAATAGGTACACAACATGACCAAAAGCATGTGGCTACCTGCTCATTGAACATCTTATTCCAAAAATCATGGGTATTAATAGTTGGACCCCCTTTGCTGCTATAAACAGCCTCCACTCTTCTGGGATGGCGTTCCGCTAGATGTTGGAACATTGCTCCGGGAACTTGCTTTCCACTTCACAATAACAGCACTTACTGTTGACCAGGGTAGCTCTAGCAGGGCAGAAATATGACAAACTGACTTGTTGGAAAGGTGGCATCCTATGACGGTGCCACGTTGAAAGTCACTGAGCTCGTTAGTGAGGCCATTCTACTGCCAATGTTTGTCTATGGAGATGGCATGGCTGTGTGATCAATTTTATACACCTGTCATTAACGTTGATGGCTGAAATGGCTGAATCCGTTCATTTTAAGGGGTGCCCTGTACACACACACACACACAAATGTATATACGTATGAAAAGAACTGAAGAAAAGGCTCTAAACATTTCAAAATTCTGACAAACGAGCAATGTAAAATACAAAACATTCAGGAAAAGTCAGAGAAGGACATAGCTTTCTTTTGGTAGGAATCGTCCGCTAGGAATCGACTCCTAAGATTCAGTATTTTTTGGAACGGAGGAGACTGATTAGTTGCCATAATTCCGAGAACACAAACACTGTGATCTTTCATAATGAGCTAGGGAGGGACGGAGCAAGCAGGGCAAAGTGTAGGCAGGTCATAACTCTACTTTTAGCATATCTATTGGCTGCATCTTGCAATTTCTTGCCTTGCAATGTCTCGCAACTTCAGTAAAGCAGGTCCCTTCACCAATGAATAGGCTAGGATATTCTACACGCAACAGACCCAAGACTGCTTTTGATGCGAGTGTGTGTTCAATGACAAAAAGCAGGCAGGCCAACTGCACTGTGATAAACATTTTATGGGGAACCCCCTCCCCAAAAACATTGTTTTTCCATTATAGATTTTTTTTTACGTTAAGGATCCCAACATTCACAACACTAAATGGTCCATATTGTGAAAATAATGTAGATGCAAAAACACACCCACAAAAGGAGATCCAAGTGGCAAGTTGAATTTTTCAGGACAACCAATTTACAATTGCGAGAAGTAATACAAAAAACGTAACCAGATACATCTAGGTTCATATGTAACAGAAAATATATTTATAGCTTTATACTACATACAACTGCATTTATCACATATTTCACTTGGGTAAAGCAACAATTACAGAGAGCTCCAGGGTCACCATGCAATCCCTTAAGTCAAAGGCAGCTTTCTGAAGTGAACATGCAGCCAGATACATATTTATGGGTACATGTAAGTTAATTTATATTCTTGAACTTGGAAGCTATGCGCATATGCTAATGAGGTTTCTGAGAGCGCCCAGATTCCCGGTTTCCCTGGCGACCACATGCAGGTGTTTAAATTCCGCTGAATGTGAATGAGTGCCCTTGAACAGGCCAAGGTTGGCAGTGTGTTTAACATCCACAGCAGTGCTCCATACACACACACACACACACACACACACACACTTGAAGACAAAAACACATGGGCATGCAGATACGGACACACCACACAGACAGAAGATGCCAACATTAGCGCAGAGCAGAAGCTTCTACTTAAATGAAGACCTGCTTAGCTACAGCAGGTCCTATAATCAGCAAGTCACTGATTGGATGACAGCTGATCAGCTATTCAAATTAACTCTGTCTGTATCCAATCAGTGCCATGCCAGGGTGACAAAGAGGGGCAAGAGATTGGGAGAACAGGGAGGTCTCATTTTCAAAGGATCAGTTGTCACTCACTGGAGTCCAAGGCAAAAGGAAAGCCAGAACCTTATGTTTTGTTTTGTGTCTTCTATTTAAAATCTCAGAAAGTAGGCCTATATTCAGACATCATGGATTTTCAAACCAATGATCTATTATCTTTATTTTACCACGTATAATACAATAAAGAAAACGATTTAGATATACACGGAGTGCGGGCAAACATTACGAACACCTTCCTTGTATTGAGTTGAGATGACTTCCTTTCAGGATTCTGGAATAGAGTGCCAACACATCACAAGACTGTCCAGCAAAAAGGGGCATCAATATTTTTGTGTTTCTTTGTCCACTGATTTCCTCGCTGTCTCAACGTTCTTTGTCTGACCATCACCAGCGACTGAGCACGCAGACACCTATTGAGTTGCTTTGTAATTTGTTCGTTTTCCAAAGGTACTTTTGAGAAGATAATCAAGAGGGGGAAAACAGAGTGTTTGCTGTGTTGAAGTAGTTAATTGCTATTGTCATGCCGTCACCATTTGTAAATCACAAAATGTCGCTAAACCTAGTTAAAGGTCAGATAGCAATTAACAACAAAATTAGGGATGCATATAAAATAGAGAGAAATACTGAAAATGCAAACAAACAATAACAAATCAACAATGCGGGGTTGGAATTGTGACTTTGTAGTGTTTTCATAAAGCCTCCTAGTCCCCTCAAAAGTCCAAAAAGGTTTGAAATGTTTGTTGGAATAACAACAGGAGAGTGACCAATTCCTAATTTGTTGTTTTGATCACGATTATGCTGAAGATAATAATGAGGTGGACGAGGAGGACCTATTCAATATTAGTGGCCACTCCTGTGGTTTTGCTGTTGTTGTTTATGCATGCATACTTCCTACGACTTTTAAGGGACACTTTTTTTAGTGTTCATCGTCACTGGCCAGGTGGGAGGGAGGAAGAGGGGAACCACACACACCCAAAATGAACAACGAGAGATCGTTCTATTCCTTTACCATATGACGAGATGAAATAAAACCTATAAAATAAAAATGATTAAAGTCGTCGTGTTATAGTCGAGACACCCAGAGTCATTGCCGGCGGTAGTGACGTTTATTACATCTGTTTAAAGTGGCATTCGATAAAATAAAACAGCTTTTTGCATTGTGCTGACGTGTGCGTCAGAGGAACAGAGCCAGATGAACATTGTGAAAGTTAAGAGCTCGGGGAATCACTGAGGCTTATAATTAAACGTTCAAACAGGATCTTTAATATTAATGAACTCTCAACTCCTGCCATCCTTCTCCCTTTTCTCCCTCTCCATCATCTACCCTCCTCTCTTCATCTCCCTCTCGCTCGCATTCCTCACCCCCCCCCCCCATTCTCTCGATCAAAGTCTCTACATCAGCTATTTCTTCCCTATATCTCTTTCCCTACTGGTTTGTTCTCCTTATTTCTTCATTGAGCTCAACGTGAGGAAAACATTAGCCCACTAGAGGAAATGTGGGTGATTTTTATTTATTTCACCTTTATTTAACCAGGTAGGCAAGTTGAGAACAAGTTCTCATTTACAATTGTGACCTGGCCAAGATAAAGCAAAGCAGTTCGACACATACGACACAGAGTTACAGATGGAGTAAAACAAACATACAGTCAATAATACAGTAGAAACAAGTCTATATACGATGTGAGCAAATGAGGTGAGATAAGGAAGGTAAAGGCAACAAAAAAAAAGGCCATGGTGGCAAAGTAAATACAATATAGCAAGTAAATCACTGGAATGGTAGATTTGCAGTGGAAGAAAGTGCAAAGTAGAAATAAAAATTATGTCATGACCCCAAACTGTGTATAGCCAACCTCTCTCAAAGATACTTAATGACTATTGGATGAGGTAAGGTGTGTGTGTTCATATGTGAACGCTTACATTCCGTGAGTTTGTGTAACACACAGGCGTGTACATGTAATGTAAGCGCACACTCCAGCTCATGGAAGTTACACAGATCCGCAATAACAATGACTAATGGGTTACTTCCCGCTGAGTCCCGAATAGCTTCTCAAATGGCACCCTATACATTTCTTTCTGTGCACTACTTTTGACCAGGGTCATTATGGCTCTGGGCAAAAGTAAGTGCCCTTTAAAGGCAATAGAGTGGTATTTAAGACACAGATACAGTGTGTAGGGAGAAGCAGCTATAACTGGTTTAAAAACAGCCTAATCTCAGCTCCACTTGATCTTGATTAAGCGTCTTATCAGATTAGTGCCGTTAAATGCTGCTCGGTGGTACATCTTCTAGAGACATTATGTCTCGTGAAAACTCCAATGCCACACTGTAATCGGCATCAAATGGAGCAAGACGATTGTTTGACTCCGACATTCCTTGAAGACTAGCATAGCACATATTCTAATTGGTGGTTCAGGACCTGTATTCATAAAGAGTGCTAGGATCTAGGATCAGGTCCACCTTCTGCATTCGTTAGAATTTAAAATGCAAAACTGATCTTAGATCAGCACTCTACTCGGAGATGCTTTACGAATACGGGCAACAGAACAAAGTCAAACCCTTTATGACCCAATATATGCCATTTACTGCTGTTTTGATAATTTAAACAAACCATATATACATTGGTGATTGATAAAAACCCAGCTGCTGTTGTGTTCTTTTTCCATATAATGTACTCAAAATGGCTCTAGTTCCGATTCTAGCATAGAATCAGAAAACTTCTCTATGGACTTTATGACATCATAGTGTTTACATCTCTATGGAGATAGAGGATATATCATTGCTGTATTTCCCACAGTGGGGAGATGATGTTGCCGTATGAGCCTATTGAGACCCGAGGCACCCCTGCTGTGTGGAGCACATCTTTGAACCACAAAAACACACACACACACACACACACACACAAAACCATTTGAGACTCAGACAGAGTTCACTTCATTTTACATTCTCACAACACTGATTCCCCTCCCTACCATCTTTATGTTTTCTCTCTATAGTCTAGATAAATCCTTTAGAGAGTGCAATCCCAAGAGATGAGCTTCTGGTCCTCTTCGCGTGAGAGATGGGATTACGGAATGCTTAAAGGCCCAGTGCAGTCAAAAACATGATATACATGTGTTTGACATATTTTTCCACAAAATGGGGTTGGAATAATACTGTGAAAATTATGATGATGCCCTTTTAGTGTGAGCTGTTTGAAAAGACCGCCTGAAATTTCAGCCTGTTTTTGGTGGGATGCAGTAAATTAGTTAGACCAATAAGAAAGTTCCACACCTCATTGCTAATAACAGCTAGATTTCATTTTTCCATTCCCCACTCATGCCACTACTAAACAATCACAGTAAGGTACTTACAGTAATTGTTAACCAGAAACAATTTGATATTGAGACTTTTTTTTAAACAGCTGCATTGGTCCTTTAAGTGACACATACTGTACGTACTTATACACTCCCTGAAGGAGTTTGTTGTTACAGAGCCTGGCTTGTATTTTCCTCTTTCACTCTCGTTCATGCTCTCTCTGAAGCTCTATCGCTTGCTTCCTGTCTCCCTGTCACTCTTGCTCTCATTCGCACACACCCTCTTATTCTCTAGATCTCTCCTTCTGTCTAAAAATGACGACCTGAAAATATGTCACTACTAAAATCAATCAATCACATCAACATCCCTATCAAAATGTGAACGTCTCCACCTACTTACAATGGGAGAAACAGTATCCATTGCTAAAAGAGCCAGCAGCACAGATTAAGCTAGTTATCCTTGCTAACTATATTCAGCACCATGGACAGCACTAGAGTAGCACTAGAGTGGAGCTCCTTAGAGCCACAATTCAGCCCTGGCAGCTGGACAGCTCCCTCAGAGTGGTGAGGGGTAGCTGGGGAAGCGTATCAACTGTAATCACACACCAGGGGCAGGGCTAGGACTGGAGGCTCATGAGACAGGACCCAGCCAGATAGAGTAAGACAGAAAGTGAGAGAGTGAATGCAGTGACAGAAAGCCAGAGGCAAAAGTACACACAGAGAGAGAGAGAGAAAGGAGGGATAAAGACTAGGGGACGTTATTATGGAGACGCCTGTGAGGAATGACTTGGGAGTGTGTGTGCTGGCCTGGTGACTGCATTATGGTAGCCATTTGATAGCCCTGTAATAGTCCAGTGGTTGGGAAACAACTGCAGTTTGACAGCTTTATGAGAGCATGATGACTTCCTACCTTAACTTTACACTGATCTCTGTCATACACACATGCAACGCCCCCAGCAAAACTCACACATAGGTTCACAAAGATGCACACACAAAGTTACACACACCTGTGCGTGTGTGTGTGCGCGTGTGCGTGCGTGCGTGTGTAACGCGTTACAAGTAATGCATTACATGTCACGATGCGGCCCTTTTTGGGTGTATATTTCGTGGCTCCCCCCCTCTCTCACTCGCTCTCCCACATCAGGTTTTACAATGGTCATAAATACCTGGCAGAAACTACCATGCAGTATTGAGGGAGAGAATCTATGAAGAACAAAGAGCTTCTCTTGCCAAAACTCATAATCCCCAAAATGGGAGAATTAAACAATATTTATATTTTTGAGAACGTGGGAATGGTCCGTGGACACTTAAGGAACAGTCATGTTGAGTGTGTTTCATTTGGTGATCTCATGAAGGACAGGAAACACACAACGACATCTCTTAATGTGTACATTTCCCAGCTGTCAGGTTTACATCTGAAGGTTTTATAAGATGAATGAGTAAGAATACTTTGAAAAGATAGCAATGTGATTTAGTCTTCTAAATGAGAATTGGTTGTTTTGTTGTAACTTATGCACAGTCAGTAGCCACGCCCAGGTGGGCACATACATGAAGAGACGTCCTTTTCTACCCAAGTATAAAAGCCCATGTGACGCAATTCACACCAGACCCCACAAACCACTGTGTAAGCTAAGGTTACAAATAGTTGAATTTCTAAGACCAGAAAATGGTTGGCATTACAACTCTACCAAAGGACAAGACCATACAGCGTGGAGCATTGTCTACATGCTTGGAAATGGTTAAAAACTCTTACAGAAGAAAGAAATCCTAGGCCGTTGAACTACCAGTCTGCAGCCGGAAATGTACAAAGCCTAGGACAAGACTATCGACAACTGCCGAAACATCTATCTATGCGAAAACCTTTGGTACGCCTGACGTATCCATTATGAACACAACCGGAGACATTCTGTCGACTGACTCTCTCAAGCAGATGGACCGGCGACCACAGAGAGAGACAAGACATACACTCGTAAATATGTAAATTGCAATTTCTTTTCGAATGAGCGGTTGTTCATATTCAAAGTATTAGCAAATTCTATGAGTGTAGTTATCAGCTACAGTGACGCAAAAAAAGTATTTAGTCAGCCACCAATTGTGCAAGTTCTCCCACTTAAAAAGATGAGAGAGGCCTGTAATTTTCATCATAGGTACTTCAACTATGACAGACAAAATGAGAGAAATCCAGAAAATCACATTGTAGGATTTTTAATGAATTTATTTGCAAATTATGGTGGAAAATAAGTATTTGGTCAATAACAAACATTTATCTCAATACTTTGTATATATACTCTTTGTTGGCAATGACAGAGGTCAAACGTTATCTGTAAGTCTTCACAAGGTTTTCACACACTGTTGCTGGTATTTTGGCCCATTCCTCCATGCAGATCTCCTCTCCTTTTCCATCTCCTTTTCTATGGGGTTGAGATCTGGAGACTGGCTAGGCCACTCCAGGACCTTGAAATGCTTCTTACGAAGCCACTCCTTCATTCCCCGGGCGATGTGTTTGGGATCATTGTCATGCTGAAAGACCTATCCACGTTTCATCTTCAATGCCCTTGCTGATGGAAGGAGGTTTTCACTCAAAAATCTCACGATACATGGCCCCATTCATTCTTTCCTTTACACGGGTCAGTCGTCCTGGTCCCTTTGCAGAAAAACAGCCCCAAAGCATGATGTTTCCACCCCCATGCTTCACAGTAGGTATGGTATTCTTTGGATGCAACTCAGCATTCTTTGTCCTCCAAACACGACGAGTTGAGTTTTTACCAAAACGTTATATTTTGGTTTCATCTGACCATATGACATTCTCACAATCTTCTTCTGGATCATCCAAATGCTCTCTAGCAAACTTCAGACGGGCCAGGACATGTACTGGCTTAAGCAGGGGGACACGTCTGGCACTGCAGGATTTGAGTCCCTGGCGACGTAGTGTTTACTGATGGTAGGCGTTGTTACTTTGGTCCCAGCTCTCTGCAGGTCATTCACTAGGTCCCCCCGTGTGGTTCTGGGATCTTTGCTCACCACTTTGCTCACCACCCCACGGGGTGAGATCTTGCGTGGAGCCCCAGATCGAGGGAGATTATCAGTGGTCTTGTATGTCTTCCATTTCCTAATAATTGCTCCCACAGTTGATTTCTTCAAACCAAGCTACTTACCTATTGCAGATTCAGTCTTCCCAGCCTGGTGCAGGTCAACAATTTTGTTTCTGGTGTCCTTTGACAGCTCTTTGGTCTTGGCCATAGTGGAGTTTGGAGTGTTTGAGGTTGTGAACAGGTGTCTTTTATACTGATAACAAGTTCAAACAGGTGACATTAATACAGCTAACGAGTGGAGGACAGAGGAGCCTCTTAAAGAAGAAGTTACAGGTCTGTGAGAGCCAGAAATCTTGCTTGTTTGTAGGTGACCAAATCCTTTTTTTTTCTCATTTTGTCTGTCATAGTTGAAGTGTAGCTATAATGAAAATTACAGGCCTCTCATCTTTTTAAGTGGGAGAACTTGCACAATTGGTGGCTGACTAAATACTTTTTTTGCCCCACTGTATGAGTCTCCCGCTCTTGAGCGGTCCCCACCCCTTTTCCTTTGTCAACCAAGCCGTCATATCATTTATCTGCTAGGCACTTTATCTTTGTATCATGCAATACTAAAAATATGAACTAATTGTGTGTGTGTGTGTGTGTGTGTGTGTAAGTAATTCTGTGATTAAGTTAGTAAATATATAATTATTCCAATTTGTATATTGCCGATTCATGATTCTATGCTACGATTCGTGTAGATATCCAAGGGTTTGCGGACTGATGAGGTAAAATTCATTAATAAGCGACTGTTTTGATATTAAAATTTATATACAGAGTTAGTCGGGAAATTGACACTTTATAAACAACATTTTTCTGTGGTGCCCCGACTTCCTAATTAATTAAAGTTACATGACTTTATGACTAAATGACTAAATTTGGGGACAAAGTAGAACTTTTCTAGTTACTCTGTGGGCTGTACTTATACTATTTCTGAAGGAAGTAACTTTAGTTGCATAGATTTATATGATTATATCGAAGCCTTCGGATGAAAACCTTGTTACTTTTTTTCATGAATCGATACCATTGGTTCCCCCTTACGTCTGTAAAAATTTTCACAACCCATTGACTAATAAAATGTATTATAAATATCGTCATCAAAACTCTTGTACGTTGCCTCGAGTCTTCTTGGGTGTGACGCTACAAGCTTGGCACACCTGCTCTGTTGGGTAGGATGGGGAGCGTTGCTGCACAGCTATTTCCAGGTCTCTCAGAGATGTTTGATCGGGTTCAATTCCAGGCTCTGTCTGGGCCACTCAAGGACATTGAGACTTGTCCCTAAACCACTCCTGCATTGTCATGGCTTGTGCTTCGGGTCAGTGTCCTGTTGGAAGATAAACCGTCACCCCAGTCTGATGTCCTAAGCGCTCTGGAGCAGGTCATCGTCAAGTATCTCTGTACTTTGCTCCGTTCATCTTTGCCTCGATCCTGACTAGTCTCCTAGTCCCTGTCGCTGAGTAGTGGCTTCCGTCTGGTCACTCTACCATAAAGGCCTGATTGGTGGAGTGCTACAGAGATGGTTGTCCTTCTGGAAGGTTCTCCCATCTCCACAGACAAACTCTGGAGCTCTGTCAGAGCGGCCATCGGGTTCTTGGTCACCCCCTTGACCAAGGCCCTTCTCCCACGATTGCTCAGTTTGGCCAGGCAGCCAACTCTATGAAGAGTCTTGGTGGTTCCAAGCTTCTTCCATTTAAGAATGACGAGGCAACTGTGTTCTTAGGGACCTTCAATGCTGCATGTTTGGTACCCATTCCCAGATCTGTGTGCCTTGACACAATCCTGTCTTGGAGCTCTAAAGACAATTCCTTTGATAATCAGATGTGTGTGGCAATAGTCAACTAGAGCTAAAATGAATTGTAAATGTTGCTAATTAATGCTATTGAAATGATTCCAACGTCTGGATGGAATTGAGCACATTAGCTAGGTTTCAATCCAATTTGTGACAGATTTTCATGCAAATATTCTAAAATCTGCATAAAGAAAATAGGTGCACTTTCCCACCAGTGGTGTCTTTCCACCAAACTGACCTGTTGCAGATCAAATTCAGAGCGTGATGACGTAGTGCACGCTTTTCCGCTCCCACAAACCGAATACAAATCTGTGTTTAAATCGCATTTACTCCGGTCTTGGCACTTGCACTTCAGTCAACAGCTGGCAGATACAGTGTGGGTAGGCTCTGCGGGGATGCTAGTCTACATGATGAGATTATAGATAAGAGCGAGAATGTTTTTGTCAAAACGGCAGTCACGCATCCATCATCATGTCAGCAGAATAAGGCCCTTGACATTTATTGGAAAGAGGCATCAATCTTAATCCTTATGAACTTTGTGGTTCACCACAGTGTGGTGTAAGTGTAACTTATTTAATCTGTAACCTAATAAACTGCATGGTTCCCCGAGTCATAGTGGAAAGACCACACACACACCATGTCATCACAGGAAGTTAATTTTGATATGGTTATTAAATCCATATTTGCACATAAAAAGGCATTTCCACCACCATCTCTCAGCGGAGAAATATGGTATGACTTTACATCACATGAAAACTGTGGATGGAAACGTCGTTTCTGATAGATATTAAGTCAACTTTGACTGTAAATGAAACTGTACAGCCTACAGACTTTGATGTCAGTCTTCATTGGAGACTACCAGAGTTGGAGGACATCTGCAAGATGGTGCTGGCAGGCTTAACAAATAAATGAATGTCAAATCAATTGTACTAAGTTGTTATTTTTGTTTGCGTTCAGTTTACAAATTAGGTGTAAAAAAATCATCCAAACTAAATTTGTAACTAGTACTGTCTGCCCGGATACTTTATATTTTACTTTAGTTCCTTAAGAGGGCTATTTACTTTAGCAAATTACAATCTAAGTAACAGCACTTTTACTTAAGTACAGCTTTTCAGTACTCTAACCACCTCTGCACACACACACATAAAACAGACATGCACATACACACACAACAAACAAAAGCAAAAAAAGAAGGCGTATTAACCAAAGTCACAGAATGGCACTTGATCCAGACAGACAAACTCAGCTACTCCGCTGTTCAATTGTTGCGCATCTTTTGAATTGAACATCTTTAATTGTGAAAATGTTGATGGAATTTATTTCTGAGACAGCAATATATGCATTAATGAATCAATTATACCATGTGTCAAACTCATTCAATCTGTTGCACTGGATTGATGAATTAAGGTCACTGGTTAGTAAGGAACTCCACTCATCTGGTTGTCTATGTCTCAATCATACAATCAATTTGACTTTGTTTTTAGCAACCTAACTATACTGATTAAAAATATAAAACGCAACAATTTCAACAATTTTACTGAGTTACAGTTCATATATGGACATCAATCAGTTGGAATATATTCATTAGGCCCTAATCTATGGATTTCACATGACTGGGCAGGGTTGCTGCCATTGCTGGGCCTGGCTTTATTACAGACAGAAATACTTCTCAGTTTCATCAGCTGTCTGGGTGGCTGGTCTCAGACGATCCCACAAGTGAAGAAGCCGGATGTGGAGATCCTGGGCTGGCGTGGTTAAACGTGGTCTACAGATAGAGAAGCCAGTTGTACATTTTGCCAATTTCTCTAAAACAACGTTATGGTAGAGAAATTAACATTCAATTATCTGGCAACAGCTCTGGTGGACATTCCTGCAGTCAGTGTGCCAATTGCATGCTCCCTCAAAACTTGGGACATCTGTGGCATTGTGTTGTGTGACAAAACTGCACATTTTAGAGTGGCCTTTTATTGTGTAATGATCATTCTGTTTAATCAGCTTCTTGATATGCCACCCTGTCAGGTGTATGGGTTATCTTGGCAAAGGGGAAATGCTCACTGGCAAGGATGTAAACATGTGTTTACAAAATTTTAGTGCATATGGAATATTTCATTGTAGCTCATGAAACATGCGACCAACACTTTACATGTTGTGTTTATATTTTTGTTCAGTATACACTACCATTCAAAAGTGTGGGGTCACTTAGAAACGTCTTTGTTTTTTAAAGAAAATCACATTTTTTTGTCCATTGAAAGAACAGCAAATTGATCGGAAATATAGTGTAGACATTGTTAATGTTGTAAATGACAATTGTAGCTGGAAATGGCTGATTTTAGGTGTACAGAGGCCTATTGTCAGCAACCATACCTCCTGTTTCCAATGGCGCGTTGTGTTAGCTAATCCAATATTATAATTTTAAAAGGCTAATTGATCATTAGAAAACCATTTTGCAATTACGTTAGCACAGCTGAAAACTGTTGTTCTGTTAAAAGAAGAAATAAAACTTATTTCGACTAGAGTATCTGGAGCATCAGCATTTGTGGGTTCGATTACAGGCTCAAAGGCCAGAAAGGACTTTCTTCTGAAACTCGTCAGTCTATTCTTGTTCTGAGAAATGAAGGCTATTCCATGTGCACATTTTCCAAGAAACGGAAGATCTCATCGTGTACTACTCCCTTCACAGAACAGCTCAAACTGGCCCTAACCAGAATAGAAAGAGTGGGAGGCCCCGGTGCACAACTGAGCAGGAGGTAAAGTACATTAGAGTGTCTAGTTTGAGAAACAGATGCCTCACAAGTCCTCAACTGGCAGCTTCATTAAATAGAACCTGTTAAACACCAGTCTCAACATCAACAGTGAAGAGGCGACTCTGGGATGCTGGCCTTCTAGGCAGAGTTGAAAAGAAAAAGCCATATCTCAGACTGGCCAATAAAAAGAAAAGATTAAGATGGGCAAAAGAACAGACACTGGACAGAGGAACCAGCAGGCCAGCATCTCGGAGTTGCCTCGTCACTGTTGACGTTGAGACTGGTGTTTTGCGGGTACTATTTCAATTAGCCTTTCAAAATGATAAACTTGGATTAGCTAATACAACGTGCCATTGGAACACAGGAGTGATGTTTGCTGATAATGGGCATCTGTACACCTATGTAGATATTCCATAAAAAATCTGCCGTTTCCAGCAACAATTGTCATTTACAACATTAACAATGTCTACACTGTATTTCTGATCAATTATGTTATTTTAAAAACAAGGACACAAGTGACCCCAAACTGTAGTGTACATGACATAATGCTAATCACTTATTTGAATGGTAAATATCTATCAATAAACTGGGTAAATCTAAATGTACTGTAGCCTAGGCCTATTCACAATACAGGTGAATACATATTAGTTCAATAGGATTGTGGGCATGCATTAAGTTATTGAACTTGTTTTGGCTGATTTCAGTGGAGTCTATCGGGCTACAGTTGACGAACAGTTTCCCTTCCATTTGGGACATATTGTACTGATCAACAACGTTTGCATAGAAGTAGCACTCTCTTATGTTATGAAAGCACTCGCTGTCTATTTAAGACCCAGTCATTCACAAGGCACACGCACACAGTCAGTTCATGTGACAAAGAGAAGTAAGGGAGAGACCAAGCCCGGTCCTGGCCGTTTTGACACTCTAGGCTAGACAAAACAAAATGGCCACCCTCCCGTCCCTGCAAAACTAGTGTAGGCCTACAATGCAATGTTATGAATGCCCATTCATGTGGTAGGCCTACTATTTGTATAATAAAAACAGGCAGTTGCATTGGCTATATTAGTCCTGATTCCTGACAAAGGCTTAACACTAACCATTTGGATTATTTAAGATCTGAATATCAGCTGCAGAGTTGTCGTGAGCCTATTTGCAATGAGAATCAACACAGCGGGAAATGCTGAATTATTTTCATCTTTGCTATGATCAGCTCTTCGAAAGTGGACAAATACAAACTTAGCCCCACAGAGTGAAACTCCCCGAAGGCATTCGTGAGTGCTAATTTCATTCCATATTGTCCATTTCATTACTTTGACCTGTCCTGTTTTTAGGACATGGTGTCTTATTTTTTTAGAAGACACCATCGGCAAACTTTGTCATGTGGAGTTGCAATTTATGCTACCATTTCTACCGATCAAGAGGCATGGAGAGGCCGCTTTTTTATTACTATGCCCCCTGCCTCTGGAATAGCCTGCCAGAGAACTCAAAACTGAACTCAAAACTGTGGCCATATTTGGTTTGCCTTGCTTTTCCTTATGGTGCTTTTTTAAGTCTTTCAGATTTAAATTGATACTTTTTTTTTTTTATCCTCTTATGTTTGTGTAGTAAATATTTGCATTGTTTATTCGTTTTTTCCTGTGAAGTGCACTGTGTTGCATTCATGTCTGAAATCTGCTATATCAAAACAATAAAGCTTGATTTGATACCGGCCGTGTCGCGTTACTCAAGTGTGTTAACGTCTGTGCAGCATGAGTGGGGAGCTAACATGATGCAGCCCAGACTCCCAGGTTCCTCAGGACGGACTAGCTAGCAATGAGTAAGTGGAGCGGGCAAGAAGCATTGCACGGTGTACTCACACTTGTCAATGGGACAATGGCTGCACTGATAGACTTGATCTTCTCCATCAGTGTACGACATGAGACACATTTGACAGAAGAACGGTACACTGTGCACACACTTCCACTGAGATCAAAACAGAGCTGTCAAAAAAAAACACACCCCTATGAAGAATAAAGTGGTTTCAAGAGATGCTCTTTCTGTCACAGACTGACCAGGTCAATCCAGGTGAAAGCTATGATACCTTATTGATGTCACTTGTTCAAGACAATTCAAATCAGAGTTAACGAACAGTAGGAGAAAGGTTAAAGAATCATTTTTAAGCTTTGAGACATAGATTATGTATGTGTGCCATTCAGAGGGTGAATCGGGAAAACAAAATATAAGTAAGTGCCTTTGAACAGGGTATGGTAGTAGGTGCCAAGCGCACCGATTTGTGTCAATAACTGTTTTTCAATCTCAACAGCTTCATGTGTGTATCAAGAATGGTCCACCACCCAAAGGACATCCAGCCAACTTGACACAACTGTGTGAAGCATTGCTGTCAACATGGGCCAGCATCCCTGTGGAACGCTTTAGACACCTTGTAGAGTCCATGGCCCGACAAATTCAGGCTGTTCTGAGGGCAAAAGGGGGGTGGGTGCAACTCAATATTAGGAAGGCGTCCTAATGTTTGGCATACCCCGTGTACAGAGCCATGACAAACTCCTAAAGTAACAACGACAAATTGCATTGAATGAAAGAGGACAGCGAGATGGAGAGATCAGAGAGGGGAGAGAGAAAATAAAGAGAGATAAATAACAAAAGAAAGAGAGAGGGATAGCGAGAGAGAGAGAATCTTGAAGAGACAATGACGCATAATCATCAAAGGCATGCAGACGGGGGGAGTCCTTGCATGTTTTGATGTGATCAGACAGGTCGTTCTCACAGACATTCAGATGCATTAGGATCAGGACTCTGCCACCACCTGTTTCCTCTGTCTAAGCTCACAACGACACTGACTCCAGGGCTCTACACACACACACACACACACGAGAACTAAGCCTCTATCTCATATACTGAACAAAAATATAAAGCGCAACATGCAACAATTTAAAAGACTTTGCTAGGTTACAGTTTATATAAAAGGAAATCTGTCAATTGAAATAAATGAGTCCCTTATCTATGAATTTCACAACTAGGCAGGAGCCCACCCACTTGGGAGCCAGGCCGACCCACTGAGGAGCCAGGCCCAGCCAATCAGAATGAGTTTCCCAACAATAGGGTCCTTATTACAGACAGAAACACTCCGGCGAGCGCTGAAGCGCGTAGCGTGTAAACGTTGTCTGTCCTCGGTTGCAACACTCATTACAGAGTTCCAAACTGCCTCTGGAAGCAACGTCAGCACAAGAACTGTTTGTCGGGAGCTTCATGAAATGGGTTTCCATGGCCGAGCAGTCGCTCACAAGCCTAAGATCACCTTGCGCAATGGCAAGAGTCGGCTGGAGTGGTGTAAATCACACCGCCATTGGACTCTGGAGCAGTGGAAACACGTTCTCTGGAGTGATGAATCACGCTTCACCAGCTGGCAGTCCGATGGACAAACCTGGGTTTGGCGGATGCCAGGAGAACACTACCTGCCCGAATGCATAGTGCCCACTGTAAAGATTGGTGGAGGAATAATGGTCTGGGGTTGTTTTTCATGGTTCGGGCTAGGATGAATTGGAATGCCAACTGCAAGCCAGGCCTTAATCGCCCAACATCAGTAGCCAACCTAACCAATGCTCTTGTGGCTGAATGTAAACAAGTCCCCGCAGCTCTGTTCCAACATCTAGTTGAAAGCCTTCCCAGAAGAGTGGAGGCTGTTATAGCAGCAAAGTGGGGACAAACTCCATATTAATGCCCATGATTTTGGAAGGAGATGTTTGACAAGTATGTGTCCACACAATTTTGGCCACGTAGTATATGCCAAGTCTAATGGTCAATCATCTGATGAATAGACAGATCATTTACATTTGAGCTTGTTTTGAAAGGTGTTCTTTTGCAGCCGTTAACGTGCTCCAGCACCACAAGCTTCCGTTAATTCAAATTGGAAATCACTTTCTCCCACCACGAGCCTGGCTGTTTGTCTGACGTAATGCCAACGATAGAGAACGAGGGAGTGAATAGGAGAGACAGAGAGAGAGAGGAGCAGATGGGTAAATAAAGGCTAGAATGGTGTGAGAAAAAAACAAGTAGATTTGTTTTTGTCAAAGCTGACAGCGAGAGGAGAACCATGTATGGTAGCTAACTTCATTAGCAGGAGGCAGTCCTCCTCCTTCCCACCATGCACTTCACAGCGCACTCGATGACATCCCGTTGGCTTCCTGTCATGGACAGGCGCACGCACACATCCTCAGTGTCTAAACGCTATCGAGTGGCCGTGGTGCACGAAGCAGAAAATACAGGCGGTATTGGATTCTAACGCTTTAGATTAAACTGATCAATAAGGCCCATTTGAGTTCTGGTGAAGAGAGAGAGAGAAAGAGGAGGAAGGGGGAGGAGGTGGGAGGATGTTAGTGTGAAAGATAAGCACTAGGGGATAGAGCATGAGAGAGAGAGAGACAGAGAGAGCTGGGTGTGCAGGTAGATTGCTGTGCAGGTAGATTGCTGTGCAGCTGCAGGGGTTGTGGGAGGGAACAGGTGGTAGGCAAGGGAGTGTGTGTTTGCTTCATAGTACAGTTGTGGCAAAAAGTTTAGAAAATGACACAAATATTAATTTCCACAAAGTTTGCTGCTTCAGTGTCTTTAGATATTTTTGTCAGATGTTACTATGGAATACTGAAGTATAATTACAAGCATTTCAAGTATAATTACAAGCATAGAATTACAAGCGTCAAAGGCATTTATTGACAATTACATGAAGTTGATGCAAAGAGTCATTATTTGCAGTGTTGACCCTTCTTTTTCAAGACCTCTGCAATCCACCCTGGCATGCTGTCAATTAACTTCTGGGCCACATCCTGACTGGTGGCAGACCATTCTTGCATAATCAATGCTTGGAGTTTGTCAGAATTTGTGAGATTTTGTTTCTCCACCCGCCTCTTGAGGATTGACCACAAGTTCTCAATGTGATTAAGGTCTGGGGGATTTCCTGGCCATGGACCCAAAATATTGATGTTTTGTTCCAAGCCACTTAGTTATCACTTTTGCCTTATGGCAAGGTGCTCCATCATGCTGGAAAAGGCATTGTTCGTCACCAAACTGTTCCTGGATGGTTGGGAGAAGTTGCTCTCGGAGGATGTGTTGGTACCATTCTTTATTATTGGCTGTGTTCTTAGGCAAAATTGTGAGTGAGCCCACTCCCTTGGCTGAGATGCAACCCCACACATGAATGGATGCTTTACTGTTGGCATGACACAGGACTGATGGTAGCGCTCACCTTGTCTTCTCCGGACCAGCTTTTTTACGGATGCCCCAAACAATCGGAAAGGGGATTCAGAGAAAATTACTCTGCCCCAGTCCTCAGCAGTCCAATTCCTGTACATTTTGCAGAATATCAGTCTGTCCCTGATGTTTTTCCTCGATAGAAGTGGCTTCTTTGCTGCCCTTCTTGACACTATGCCATCCTCCAAAAGTCTTTGCCTCACTGTGCATGCAGATGCATGCACACCTGCCTGCTGCTATTCCTGAGTAAGCTCTGTACTGGTGGTGCCCTGATTCCGCAGCTGAATCAACTTTAGGAGACGGTCCTGGCGCTTGCTGGACTTTCTTGGGCACCCTGAAGCCTTCTTCACAACAATTGAACTGCCCTCCTTGAAGTTCTTGATGATCCGACAAATGGTTGATTTAGGTGCAAACTTACTGTCAGCAATATCCTTGCCTGTGAAGCCCTTTTTGTGCATAGCAATGATGACGGCACATGTTTCCTTGCAGGTAACCATGGTTGACAGAGGAAAAACAATGATTCCAAGCACCACCCTCCTTTTGAAGCTTCCGTTCTGTTATTCAAACTCAACCAGCATGACAGAGTGATCTCCAGTTTTGTCCTCATCAACACTCACACCTGTGTTAACGAGAGAATCACTGACATGATGTCAGCTGGTCCTTTTGTGGCAGGGCTGAAATGCAGTGGAAATGTTTTTGGGGGGATTCAGTTCATTTGCATGGCAAAGAGGGACTTTGCAATGAATTGCAATTCATCTGATCACGCTTCATAACATTCTGGAGTATATGCAAATTGACATCATACAAACTGAGGCAGCAGACTTTGTGAAAATGTATATTTGGGTCATTTTTAAAACTTTTGGCCACAACTGTACAGTGTGAACATCAGAGAGATATCGAGCACGAGAAATCGAGATAGAGAGAGCAATCGAGAGAGCACGTTTGAGAGAGAGGGATCGAGAGAGAGAGAGCGATCGAGAGAGAGGGAGAGCGATCGAGAGAGAGGGAGAGCGATCGAGAGAGAGCGATCGAGAGGGAGGGAGAGCGATCGAGAGGGAGGGAGAGCTGCAGCAGGGTCTAGAACAGCAGTCGTGGGAAAAGAAAATCTCCTCCAGCCTCTGATTTAACCAGAGAGAAGGGAGAGAGAGGGGGGAGGAGCGGTAGTGGCTATCAGTAGAGAGATACAACTAGTCTTATCTTCACCACTCTAATCCTGTTGCTAACCTTACTGCATCTCTTTCTACAAGTCTCCACTCAATCGCTTCGATCTAATGTGTCCCTATGAGGTTAGTTTTTAATCCTTGGCTATTACAGCTATGAAATAATGATCAGGAAATGTCTGTTCCACATCTCTAAAGGAACAAAAAAAAGTTAATAATGTAAATATTAGAGGGAGATTAAGCCTGAGGCCTTATACCTTGTGACCAGAGTTTAACAGGCACAGTAAAATTAGACCAAGGGAATCAATGTAAGCTGTGTGTGTGTGTGTGTGTGTGTGTCCGTCCTGCTGTATCCCAAACGATTACATATCTCATTACCCAAAATCTACAAAACACTGGGTCAAAGCCAGGAGAGCAAACAAAACCAGACAGAGTGTGCAGATAAGCAAACACCCTCCAATCCCCACCTAGAACCCTCGAACACACACAAGCAATACATACACAAACGCACGCTACCATACACAAGAAGCTACACATTAGAAGACACACACACACACACACGGCTCTGGCACAGCCCAGCAGCGGTGCAGGCTGATAGCATTAGTGCCTTATCTCTTTAAATAAATTATGCTCTGCGCACATGATGAACAGCTGCAAATGAAATTAGCCTGTGTTCCTCCACTGTGCTTCTGCTTCATCTCTCCCTCCCTCCTTCTCTCCCCCTCCCAGATGGAGGAGAGGAGCAACTGAACCCTAGAGCGTTAAAAGGCTTACAGGCGCACGGTCACTCACTCGTGATGTGTCACGGTACAAGCAGCAGGGTCGATGAGTGGCTAACATACAGTGGCTAACATACACATATACCACATGAGTGGCTAACATACAGTGGCTAACATACACATATACCACATGAGTGGCTAACATACACATATACCACATGAGTGGCTAACATACGCATACTGTCCAGTATATGCACGTATGCACACACTGTAAAACAGCTGTAAACAACTGTGTAAACATGCACACACTGTAAAACAGCTGTAAACAACTGTGTAAACATGCACACACTGTAAAACAGCTGTAAACACCTGTGTAAACATGCACACACTGTAAAACAGCTGTAAACACCTGTGTAAACATGCACACACTGTAAAACAGCTGTAAACACCTGTGTAAACATGCACACACTGTAAAACAGCTGTAAACACCTGTGTAGACATGCACACACTGTAAAAAAACTGCCTAAATGGTGCCCCAGAATAGAAAAAGCCAAACTTTTCACAGGTTTGAATGTAAAACTGACAACCATTTTTACTGTACAACGCACTGCTTTTCATAGCCCTACAATTTGGAGGTTCACAATCTATACAGAAATGGAATGCTATTCACCATTTACATATGATCAGAATTATATCCCAGCTACAGGCCCACAAGCAGACTAGACTCCACTGCAGACTTAAGTCCACACTATTCATGGGTTGCACATTCTGTCACTATTGTTTTGAACATTAGTTTTAGGACTGATGCCCGACTGAGTATTGTGAGCATTGTCAATGAGCGCCGAGGAAGATTATCAAAAGTGCATTACAGTGGCTTGGAAATACAATGACATTTTTCAAAAAGGGGGCAAATAATTAGTAGGAAAACCTTTTGTCGTGATTTTGATGTTGCACATTTACTTTTTATGTCGTAAATCGTTAGCTAGCTAGCTGAGATTGAGTGGAGACCACCGGAGTTTAGCTAGCTGACGATAGCACTGCTAGCTATTTTGGACTAAATTAGCTGGCTAATGAAAACATTGCCATCTGTCTAAAGTACATTTTATGACATGATAACGATAGCAAAGTTGTCTCCTACTAAATATTTGCCTAATTTAGCAATGTCATAGTATTTCCAGGCGACTAGTGTAATTTTGACAAACAGTCATTAGCCTCAATTCAAATTGTCCCAGCTTATCACATATTTTGGGCAGCACTATGGCAGAAGACAACTTGAGAACGTTCATAACAGTGACGAAGGTGCAACCTGCGTTTTACAGTGCATTTGTGAAGTCTCGCCTTCACATGGATGAAATAGGGACAGTTGCCCCAGCAAACATCCCATTCTCGCAGGTAATGCCATCCCTGTTGTATCACTCCTGCATGGCGGAATCCATGTAACACTGTCACAGTACAGCCATGCCTGACAACTTCACAATCTCACAAGTTCACAAACACTGCTGGGCTAGGGGACAACCAAACCTGGTGGTTTTCACACTGTTAAGATATAGTTGTTGGGTGCTGTGAGACTTCAAAATACAAGACAATGGAAGGTCTCTGGTACATCAAGATCTGTCGTGGTGACACACACACACACACACACACACACACACACACACACACACACACACACACACACACACCTCACGACATTAGAGAATAGATGGTCCCTGGTACACCAGGCTTCTGTGGTGACACACACCGCTCTCTAAAAGCACAGTGGTGGCCTGGGGGCTGGCACAGATGGCATTTAACAGGAAACTTTACAATCATCCCTGCCATGTGCCACCCTCTGGGAGACACAGACAACATTAACGAGGCAGTGAAAGTCTGTTGTGCTGGGGTGTGAGTGAGTGAGTGAGTGAGTGAGTGAGTGAGTGAGTGAGTGAGTGAGTGAGTGAGTGAGTGAGTGAGTGAGTGAGTGAGTGAGTGAGAAAAGGGAGGGAGAGAGAGAGCCTGAGAGAAGAGCAAAAGTAATTGCCTGCGGATGAGGTGTGTTTTGCATGCAACTAGACCTACAACCTTCTTCCCCTTTGGTTTGTAATCTCTCTCCCTTTCCCCCTCTCCTTCTGTCTCCCTACACATTTCCCCTCTCATCCATCCATTGATCCAGGATGAATCTATTCTCCCTCTGATAGACACCATCTGCATCCCGTTACAGTACCTTCAAATCGTGTTAGAAGAATAAAACAAGCTCACCCCTTGAGCAGGATCAGTGTGCTCAGCACTGCTCACTGATAAAACAAGTGCGGATCAGACCAACACTGCATGCAAAATAGGGCTGGGAATTGCGATACTTTGACGCCGATATTTAGTTAAACTCAAAAGGGAATTGGAGTTTCCTTCATTAAACAGTCCAAAATCGCATTACACCATTTTACAAACAGTATCATACTCACTCATTCATCTTCTACAACAATTAGATGTAAACCTCATACCTGTGGCCGCACCGTCTCATGAGCCTCACCAAAATGTAACAAACGGACCAGTTCGTAGCTGGATTCTTCACCGATCTTTTATACTTTCTCCTGAAAAACCTCAAGTTCTTTGAGGTGGAAGAAATTCCTTTGTTCTCTATGAAAATTCACTCGGTCTCTATACTGTGGCCATGAGGAGATAATCTCTCGAGGAATTTACGACCTCTGACCACAGCAGCCTAGTTGTGGGAGGCAGGGAGGATGGGGCTTGCTGTACCCAAAGAGGGCAACGTCATGATGCACTGTACACCTGGCAACCGTATCAGCGTGCACTGCGCCCAGCCCGCCACAGGAGTCGCTAATGCACGATGGGACAAGGACATCCCTGCCGGCCAAACCCTCCCGCTGGGACAATTGTGCGCTGCCCCATCGGTCTCCCGGTCGCAGATGGCTGCGACAGAGCCTGGACTCGAACCCATCATCTCTAGTGGCACAGCTAGCACTGTGATGCAGTACCTTAGACCACTGCACCATTCAGGCAGCCCAGGATTAAGTAGATTTAAGTCAAAACTAACTCGGCCACTCAGGAAACTCACTCTCTTGGTAAGCAACTCCAGTGTTTTACGTTATTGTGCTGCTGAAAGCTGAATTCATCTCGCAGTGTCTGGTGGAAAGCAGACTGAATCAGGTTTTCCTTTAGCGACATTTTTTTTGTTTTGTTTATCCTGAAAAACTCCCCATTCTTTAAAGATTACAAGCATAGCAATAACATAATGCAGTCACCACTGTGGTTGAAAATATGGAGAGTGGTATTTGTATTCAGGACAAAAAGTGAATTACTTTGCCAAATGTTTTGCAGTATTACTTTTGTGCCATGTCGCAAAGAGGTATCGTTCATTTCACTGTCAATTAGGTTAGTATTGTGGAGTAACTACAATGTTGTTGATCCATCCTCAGTTTTCTTCTATCACAGCCATTAAACTCTGGAACTGTTTTAAAGTCACCATTGGCCTTATGCTGAAATCCCTGAGCGATTTCCTTCCTCGCCAGCACGGAGTTAGGAAAAACGCCTGTAGTGACTGATACACCATCCAAAGTGTAATTAAAAACTTCACCGTGCTCAAAGGGATATAAAATGTCAGTTTTTTAAAAGAAAAACATATACCAATAGGGGCCCTTTTCTTTGGGAGGCATTGGAAAACTTCCCTGTTCTTGGTGGTTGAATCTGTGTTTGTAATACAATCTTTAAGGTCCCTCTGTTGAGCAGTGTATGTACAGTGGCAAACTATTCACCCCCCTGGCTATTTTGTTTCCTTACAACCTGGAATTAACATATATTTTTTGGGGGGGGTGGGTTGTATCATTTGATTTACACAACATGCCTACCACTTTGAAGATGCAAAATATTTTGGGGTGTGAAACTGAAAAATAAGACAAAAAACAAAAACTTGAGCATGCATAACTATTCACCCTCCAAAGTCAATACTTTGTTGAGCCACCTTATGCAGCTATTACAGCTGCAAGTCTCTTGGGGTATGTCTCTATAAGCTTGGCACATCTAGCCACTGGGATTTTTCCCCATTCTTCAAGGCAAAACCGCTCCAGCTCCTTCAAATTGGATGGGTTCCGGTGGTGTCCAGCAATCTTTGTCATACCACAGATTCTCAATTGGATTGAGGTCTGGGCTTTGACTAGGCCATTCCAAGACATTAAATGTTTCCCCTTAAACCCCTCGAGTGTTACTTTAGCAGTATGCTTAGGGTCATTGTCCAGCTGGAAGGTGAACCTCCCTCCCAGTCTCAAATCTCTGGAAGACTGAAAGAGTTTTTGTGGACGGCCCTCTATTGGCAGGTATGTTGTGGTGCCATATTCTTCCATTTTTTTAAAATGGATTTAATGGCGCTCCGTGGGATGTTCAAAGTTTTGGATATTTTTTTATACCCCAACCCTGATCTGTACTTCTCCACAACTTTGTCCCTGACCTGTTTGGAGAGCTCCTTGGTCTTCATGGTGCCGCTTGCTTGGTGGTGTTGCAGACTCTGGGGCCTTTCAGAACAGGTGTATATATACACCGAGATCATATGACAGATCATGTGACACTTGTGTGCAAACTAACTAATTATGTGACTTTTGAAGGTAATTGGTTGCACCAGATCTTATTTAGGGGCTTCATAGCAAAGGGGGGGGAATACATATGCACGCACCACTTTTCAATTTTTTGAAACAAGTAATTTTTTAAATTTCACTTCACCAATTTGAACTATTTTGAATTACAGGTTGTAATGCAACAAAATAGGAAAAATGCCAAGGGGGGTGAATACTTTTGCAAGGCACTGTATGGGGTACAGTGATGAGGTAGTCATTCAAAAATCACGTTAAACACTATTATTGCACACAGTGAGTCCATGCAAATTATGTGACTTGTTAAGCACTTTTTTACTCCTGAACTTATTTAGGCTTGCCATAACAAAGGGATTGAATACTTATTGACTTTAGATATTTCAGCTTCTCATTTTTTGAAAAAAAAAAAAAATACACTTTGAAATTATGGGGTATTGTGTGTAGGCCAGTGACAATCTCAATTTAATCAATGTTTTATTCAGGCTGTAACACAACAAAATGTGGAAAAGGTCAAAGGGTGTGAATACTTTAAGGCACTATGTGTTTCCTATTTCTTCTTATGATTCTCACAATTCTATATGCATTGCGATTCGATACTGTGATTTTATGGTGATTCGATGTTCCAAAACATATTGCTCATCATATGTCGGCCCCCTATTTAAAAAGAAGGCGGAACACAAGCTAATGTATGAAGGAAAAATAATGGAGTTTTGGAACAGCTCCAGCCGAATAGCTCTGAAAAAAATATTGTGATATTGTCAAAATTATACAATATACAGTCAAAAATAAAATCCCAATATTTAACTTTCGACCCCCCCCCCCCCCATCACTAATGTTAACATGGCACTTAGGCAATCGATGTGCTTACTGATCCACATGTATTGATCTGCACCAGGTAGCCTAGTGGCTAAGAGCCTTGGGCCACTAAACATGAGGTTGCTGGTTCAAATCCCCCAACCAACAAAGTGAAAAATCAGTCACTGTGCCCTTAAGTGAAGCACTTGACGCTAATTGCTCCGGTAAGTCACTCTGAATAAGAGTATCTGCTAAATGAATTAATTGTCTAATACAATTTGATAGATGTCAATTTGAAACTGATTCCTTACAGCTGAAACAGTGATTACAATTGAGTCAAATTGCAGTTTATAAGTGACAAAATAATTTAGAAAGGTAAACCACTTCTTTTTTTCAAACTGTCTTGGATGTTTAGGCAGGCAACTGCTTTTTGTAACGGCGACTAACATACTGGCACTGTGTTCCACTTGACTAGGACAGAGACAGAGACACACACTGGTTGGTGTAAGCACAATGCATATACTCGGTTTGCCAACAGAAGAGCTTGGGGCTGGCTGATGCTCAATTATGCTGTGCTGTGACAGCCAGAATTGAGAAATTTCACATGCTTAAGCAGGAACACAAACACAGGGAAGACAACAGCCAGATATGCACGATCCATTTACAGTCAAACAAACCAAGAAATACACACAAAACAAACATGTACTCCCCCGCACACGCACACAGGCAAACAATCAGGTACACCCCCCCCTCCAATCGCACACACTAGAGCGACAGGTAAATCAAAACAGTGAGGTGTTAGTTAGTAATTAATGGTCTTCTCCTGGACTGTCAACAACATTAGGAGATTGGAGACGGCAGTGTGTGCGTGCGTTGTTCTCTCCGGTCATGCTGAACGCTCCCAGGCGAGGCCAGTGGCAGCAGCACTGACATCAGAGAGCTGAACACAAGCCAGAGATATCCACCACCACCAAGACAGCTCAGCAAACTGCTCTAAGGTGCAATGACAGGGCATGGGTGCCCACTCCTATATACCATCTGCATATCCCCTAGACACCCACAAAGCAGAATCTATCAAGACTCACTTTCTTCCCTCTCTGTCATGCTCCAACACCACTCTTTTTTTTGTTTAACTAGTCAAGTCAGTTAAGGACAAATTCTTATTTGCAACACTGGGCCAATTGTGCGCTGCTCTAGAGGACTACCAATCAGGCCCGGATGTGGATTTGAACCAGGTTGTCGCACAGTTTCATGCACGGGGATGCAGTAGCTTAGACCGCTGAGCCACTCGGGAGCCCCCTTGGTTTCTTACCTCCATGTGCTACCCCCTTCCTCCATCAATCCCTACCTCTGCAGATTACATTCACCAATATAACACTTTCACAGCTCCTACCCTCCCCATCCCGCCCTCCCTCCCCGTGGCTCACTAGGTGATCTCCAGGACTGACTACCAATGGCTATCCCAGAGTGCCATTGTGCGGGCAGTTTCATTTCCTTCTGCCTTACTCAGTCCCCCCCTCAGTCCTTGTCGAACGCTCTCCTAACACACAAATAGACACATCAGCAACAGCCAAATAACTACACACACTACTGTTTCAAGATTCTAAGGAACACACACACTGCTTAAAGGGGCTAGGTATCCATACACGCCTCGGCATTCGTATGCCACTCCACAGAGATTAAGAGGGACTCACTCCAGTAAGGGTAGCAGTACGTTAGTTGAATTTTACTTTTATTTTAATATCCTGCATGCAACTTGAATGTGCTGTGTGTGTGTGTGCGTGTGCGTGTGTCTAGAGCCCGCACTCTATGGGGTGGAAAGACTTCATCTCCTCTTAGGTTGACAGGCCACTGCTCTTTGCATATCTGTGGTAAAACTCACTTGTGTGGATAACTGGAAATCAATAGGTGGGAGCATGTATTTGCACATGCAACACACACACACACACACACACAGCCGTACAAAAACATGTATCTGCGCCCTCACTTGTCCTCTATAATTTCTGCAGTGCCTGGGGACGCAGGGGTAACTATAGGTCATCACTGAGATAGTGATCTTACTGGGGCCAGGGCACATGAACACATGCACAGTGACACACACACACAGACTGGGAGTGCTACACACACCCACTCACACAGACCCAGAGATCCAGAGCAGTGGACCCCCTCTCTCCACCCCAGTGGCTCCCTGTAGAGGGAGATGAAGTGGAGCCGACTCATCTATTAGCTCACAGCACAATCCCACTACCGTCAGATTAGCCGCGATAGCATCACTGGCCCAGCAGCACAAACAAAAGCTCCCCTCTTTCTGCATGACTCACATACAGTTGAGGTCGGAAGTTTACATACACCAAGTAGACTGTGCCTTTAAACAGCTTGGGAAATTTCAGAAAATGTTGTCATGACTTTAGAAGCTTCTGATAGGCTAATTGACATAATTTGAGTAAATTTGGAGGTGTACCTGTGGATGTATTTCAAGGCCTTCCTTCAAACTCAGTGCCTGTTTGCTTGACATCATGGGAAAATCAGCCAAGACCTCAGAAAATAAATTGTAGACCTCCACAAGTCTGGTTCATCCTTGGGAGCAATTTCCAAATGCCTGAAGGTACCACGCTCATCTGTACAAACAATCGTACGCATGTATAAACACCATGGGACCACATAGCCGTCATACCGCTCAGGAAGGAGACGTGTTCTGTCTCCTAGAGATGAACGTACTTTGGTGCGAAAAGTGCAAATCAATCCCAGAACAACAGCAAAGGACCTTGTGAAGATGTATCTATATCCACAGTAAAACAAGTCCTATATCGACAACTTGAAAGGCCACTCAGCAAGGAAAAAGCCACTGTTTCTTGTGGGGATGCTTCACTGCAGGAGGGACTGGTGCACTTCACAAAATAGATGGCATCATGAGGAAAGAAAATTATGTGGATATATTGAAGCAACATCTCAAGACATCAGTCGTAAAGTTAAAGCTTGGTTGCAAATGGGTCTTCCAAATGTACAATTACCCCAAGCATACTTCCATAGTTGTGGCAAAATGGCTTAAAGACAACAAAGTCAAGGTATTGGAGTGGCCATCACAAAGCCCTGACCTCAATCCTATAGAACATTTGTGGGCAGAACTGAAAAAGTGTGCGCGAGCAAGGAGGCCTACAAACCTGACTCAGTTACACCAGCTCTGTCAGGAGGAATGGGCCAAAATTCACCCAGCTTATTGTGGGAAGCTTGTGGAAGGCTACCCGAAATGTTTGACCCAAGTTAATCAATTATAAAGGCAATGCTACCAAATACTAATTGAGTGTATGTATGTAAACTTCTGACCCACTGGGAATGTGATATAAGAAATGAAAGCTGAAATAAATCACTCTATTATTATTCTGACATTTCACATTCTTAAACTAAAGTGGTGACCTAAGACACCTAAGACACCTGACATTGGATTAAATGTCAGGAATTGTGAGAAACTGAGTTGAAATGTAGTTGGCTAAGGTGTATGTAAACTTCCGACTTCAACTGAACACTCAGGCACACATGTACGCGCACACACACACACACACACACACACACGAATGTAAACATGCTTGCAGACAAGATACATTCAATCTGTAAATCAGTGAATGTGTTAATGGTGTGTAGAAGTTAGCGGTGGTAGAAATCAATCTCATCGAAGACAATTATCGACACAGACACCATTATTTACTTCACAGTAGGGCTCTTTAGAATGCATTTACTCAGTTTGGCACTGTTCACATTCTTAAAAACATTCACAAGACCTTGAAGCTTGGGCCTTCCCCAACCCAGGTTGTATACCAGGTCATATTCTGGATCCAAACTGGTTCTGGTTGTAGAGATGAACAAATCTGCTCAATTAGGTTGTATTTATACATCTACCATTGGCACCCATGCATGTTTAACGCAAAAGTCTGAGTTGCATACATCGAGTTAGGATGTAGCCCTCTGATCATACAGTACATGGCCAAAAGTATGTGGACATTATTTCAGCCACACCCGATGCTGACAGGTGTATAAAATCCAGCACACAGCCATGCAATCTCCATAAACAAACACTGGCAGTAGAATGGCCAGTACTGAAGAGCTCAGTGACTTTAAACGTGGCACCGTAATAGGATGTTATTGTGAAGTGGAAATGTCTAGGAGCAACAACGGCTAAGCTGCAAAGTGGTAGACCACACAAGCTCACAGAACGGGGCCGACGAGTGCTGTAGAAGAACTTGACTGGCCTGCATAGAGCCCTGACTTCAAATCCATCGAACACCTTTGGGATGATTTGGAACGCCGACTGCGAGCCAGGCCTAATCACCCAACATCAGTGCCCGACCTCGCTAATGCTCTTGTGGCTTAGTAAAAGCAAGTCCCTGCAGCAATGTTCCAACATCTAGCAGAAAGCCTTCCCAGAAGAGTAGAGGCTGTTATAGCAGCAAAGGGGGGCCCAACTCCATATTAATGCCCATTATTTTGGAATGAGATGTTCAACAAGCTGGTGTCCACATGCCTTTGGCCATGTAGTGTATATATTACACTATACTTGTGTGTACTGGTATGTCTGCTGATACTAAGGCTATATGTTAGTGTGTGGTGGTATATCTAGCTGAACAACACATTTAGCCAACAAAGGGGTGATAGATTGATGACATCTGGAGGAGAGCAGTACAGCTAATGACTAATGACGGTGTGGGATCCAAGAAACAGATAATGTCAGCGTGTGGACTGTTTTGCATGCCATTTTGCTGATGCCGTAAGATGTGAGAGCAGCATCGTGAGTCAATACTCAGGGACACCAGCCATAGAGGAGCAATTTGACACATTGAGAACACGAGAGTAAGCAAAATTCCCAGATAAAAATACACATTTAACACATCTCGAACACGCGCACACAAACACAGCGGTACGTACACACACAGCTTGGTTTTCACCCTAACACTAATATCCACTCTCTCCCTTGCACTGTCTCACCTCATCTCATGTTCCACCTTGTGGATGAGATTTGGATATCCATCACATTTGATTTACACAGAAACGGTGTCAAACTTCACAGAATGAATGGCCAAAGCGGTGTGTCCAGTATAACCAATCGTTTCAGCAGCACTCATAATCACAGCCTGCTTAGCGTAGGTAGGCCCATCTGTGCATCTCAGCGCTCAGGGGGACGTATATATCAGACATCTCAAAATAAGAGTGCCGATCTAGGATCCATGTAATCGCATTCATTGGGATCTACAAGATAAAACCGATCGTAAATAAGCACTCTTACACTCAGATGCTTGATACATTGGGCCCCAGGTGCTACAGTACAGTAGGAGAGTCTGAACTGTTCCCAATCCATTACAGGTAAACTGGTCCCTTCAGCAGCAGGGAGACGGAGCATCCACCAACGCCACGGTGATGCCTCACCCGGCTTAACACGGCACACTTCATCACGGCATACATTTCTGGTCTCATCACCTCTCATCTTACAGAACACTTGCACCCCAAAACAAATGGACCTCTCAAGCGGTGCAATGCAAACTGTCAGTGACAAGAGGGAGTATCGCTTGTCTTTCTCGAAAAGTGTTTCCTTGTAAAGTGTTGCGTAATCAGCAGGGCGGTAGAACTAGGGCGAAGTTAGGTAAGCTAGGTAGACCCGCCTATAAAAGATAAGAGGGGTAAATTCTGGAGGAGGATTCTAGAAAGCACATCATCAGTGGCGCGTTGTTAGGTAAGAGTGTATAAATAAGAATAATAAGCATCCTCTATCCACCAACATATTGCAGACTGTAATGCACACAGAAGCAGCAGCCGATGGGGATCCTAATAAATGCAAAATATATTAAAGAAGTGTTATGTCTGCTAAAAGATATTGTGATGACAGTAAAAATATCCTACTGTAAATGCATGATGCCAAACAATTTTTAAAAAAGGTTGAAAAAAAACATTATCCTCAAAAAATGTTTGATTCAATTTTTGTATTTTTAAACATAATGACAATCATTCAGCATTCAATTCCAACGTGTGGAACTGTAGTCCTGCAAATAGAATTCTCCATTGAACTATGACTATTATTTCTGCTAAAAGACCAGGCAGACAGGCAGAGGTCATGTGTGTCCATAAGCCGACAAAAGAAACCATTCATGTCTTATAAGTGGTGCCAGGTGCCGAGCTCAGAAATGGCTATAGGAAAGCATAGGTATTCACTCTGCTGTCCATGTTCACTCAAATAGCACAAAGAAGTAGTTTGTGATTGGCCCTTTGCATGAGGGAGAGGTGTGGTACTGTAGCACTTGAAGCAGATGTACTTTCTGTACAGTTTTATGAGTAGTCATTCTGTTAATCCTTCCTTCCCACAAGTGAGAGAGAGATATATATATATATATATATATAGAGAGAGAGAGAGAGAGAGAGAGACACAGACAAAGAAAGAATGAGCAAGAGAGGAGAGCGAGAGATAACAAGAAAGAATAAATCTAATATGCATGTAGTCTGGTGAGCGTTAATGACAGCGTGGAGAATAGCACACACTATCAGCCCTACTAGTCTTCATAGTAACCCCAGGAGGTGCAGTAGGAGAGTGAAAATGTAGAGAGAATAGGAGAAAGAGTGTGAGAAATAGAGATAGAGTTCCATCTCCCAAAAAAGGCAGGGAAATGAGGTCTGAATTCCAGGGTGAGGTGGTGCCTCTGTGTAGCTGTATCTTTGTCCTCTTATGATTAAGTCAGGCCGGGCATCATACCCCTCAGGGGAGAGGGACAAAGGAGAATGGGTGGGTGGGTGGCCGTGAGTGCGCACACACACACACACACAATCCCAGTATCACCCAGGTAATTCCATTCCAGGACTGCCAGTGAAGTCCAAGGCCTACTGAGAGTCTAACCATTTCTACTTGGGCTTTATGTTGCGTGACTGTTTCAAATGAAACTGCCCTATCATCTGAGAAACTCTATTAAATGTGGCTCTGACCACCACCACCTCTTAGGATGTGTCCAAACTTGCACCCTATTCCCTATCTAGTGCACCACTTTAGAGCAGAGCCCTGTGGGTCCATATCAAAAGTAGTACACTATAAAGGGAATAGGGTGCCATTTGAGAACCAGCCTTCGAGGGCGCTCTAGCTGGCTACATCCTCCCCTTGGCAGTCTGGCTGTATGTTGATATTGTTCTTATTGACTCCAGAGTGGCGCTGCAGAGCATTTCTTTTGTCCATTTGCTGCGCCGATTTCCGCCCGGAGTCCAGAAATGATGTCTCACTCCCTATGTTGCTTACCACTGCCATGTGGATAAGGAGCAGGAAGCTTAAAATACATATTTCCTAAAAGCCACAGAAATGATGGACCGCTGTCTAAACGCTAGTGCTGATCTAGGATCAGGTTCCCTCTCATTGTGATTTAAAGGGCAAAACTGATTATTGATCAGCACTCCGACACCTACTGAGATCCAGATGGTTACAGTGCTCTATCCATATCACTTTGTTGGTGAACTGCCCCTCACAAGTACCGATTGGATTGATCCTGTTATTCTGTCCAAATCAAGTTAGAACTGCCAGTCTTGGATATTCGACGGATCCTCCATTTCGGCTTTGTGTGTGTTTGCTGTAGTTGCTCAGTTGCTAAGCTGGCCCAGGTCCCTGTGGGGTTCTTTATACCAGTGCGTCAATACAACAGCCATCAACAAGGGGTTTATGTACAGGAGAGGGATGTGGGCATGCACGGCATCCAAGACCCTTCGAAAGGCTTGCATCGCTCTCTCCCTTCCTCCATCATTTCAAAGTCAAATCATTTCAAACCTACTTTAGTGGTTTGCGCATACACTTTATTGGCAGGAGCATAAATATAAAAGTATCAGACAAATGAATATCAACTGGATACAGAAATAATTATTCTAGTTAATAACCTAATAACCTTCTAGTTCTTACCTCCAGAGAATAGTCCTCAGATGAACGTGTACACAGTGTCTGAGCATTGGAGGGCTTACCAACATTAAAATATACTTATTTTCATAAAAAAATATTATTTTGATTAATTTATTCATACTTTTTCATTCTTCCACAAGATATAGTCCCGACACAAATTTAGGGTTGCTACCTAAGCCGGCTAGTGGTTCGTTCTATTGGTTCGGTTGCCAGAGATGTAATTTGATCTAAATGTCCCATTGTCATACTGGCTGGCAACGTTCTTATCCCTTGCTTGCTAGCTAGCCATCAACGGCTAACTTAGTCACGTCAATAACAGCAAAGTAGCTGCATTTGCGTTTGTTTAAGCTGTTTTCTAGTTACATTTATTTGGATACAACCATAGTAATAAGCTAATGATGCACAATTTTGCCTGACATAGAAAATGTGCTTTCTCATCAGGACACTGTTGTTCAGAGGAACTAGCCAACAACACAACTAACACAATCACTTCAAACTGAAGCTGGAAAGGCAGCAAACTAGCTGAGCTGCACATGAGGATCCATGATTTTGACTAGCTGAGAAAAGCTGCCTGCCTGTCTGATCCCGACACAAAATGTTAGTCTAAACGAAATATGAGATAATATCTAGTGGAGATCAAGTTTATAAATTGCCTGGCTGGGCTGACAAGACAGTGGATTGCGCAGTCAGATGGAACAGAGTAAATAGGCATTTTAATGTCATAGATTTAGCTGGTGGTAATCAGCATTAGACCCTTCCGTTGTATAAACACATTCTCATGAATTCATTTTTTTTCCCTTGCAAGAATAGCTTGCAGAACTAGCACCTGAGGGAGAGGGGGAAGTCAGGTATATCTACAAAGCTAATCTGTCAGGTGTCCCAGTGGCATGCTATGGCCCAGGTGCACTCTACCAGGAAAAGAGAGAGAGTTAGATCGACACCTGGGGAGAAGCTGTTATTCCATCTGGAGCAGCAATATGCCCATAAACAGGACTCTCTCACACACACCACACACACAGCTAAGTAAATACTGGATGAGAAGGAATGAATTGTATTCTCACAGAAGAGGTGCATGCACCATCGTCCATGGTTACGCATCCACGCGTTGTTGGCGGAAAGAGAAACTCGATCCCAGTGGTGCCCTCCGCAACGGGAGCAGGGGAAAATATTTATTCTGGGGAATAACGGAGGAGAGGAATAAAAAATAAGAGATGCATTTCAAAGAGAAGGTGAAATTTAAATAAATAAAATAACGCCCACTTGTTTCCCGACACACCTGGCGAGGCCGCCCCGTTGGATTGTAGAAAGACTAACGAGAGTAGACACTAAACAGTGAGAGAACGTTGCCCCCGGCTTTACCTGGAAGACGTGGGTGTGATCCCAGAGGCATTGTGGGAAAATAGAGAAAATGTGAAAAGTCAAACTAAATCCTTATCTACGGTATTAATATGTGTAATGAGTCTCAGCAATAACAAACATCATTAACTTCCTCTGTGAAGACAAACAGACTCTGCTTTAGAAACCGTTCACGTAGGGAGAATCGAGATATCTCCTCTCTGCGGATCTCAAGAACTGAGACGAGAGTAGCAGGACCATGAAGAGTACGAGAGAGAACCTCAGTGGAATGGCCAGTCGTGTTACACAGCCTTACCCACACGTACAGGGGGATTTTTTTTAAAGCCCCTGCACAGTGGCAGAAGGTACTGGACTTCTGAGAAGTTTCTCTGAAGCAGGGCATGGCATGTATCAAGTGTCCTCCCTCCCTCCATCTTCTCTCCCCTCATAAAGCACTGCCCATAAACAAGACACTTGGCACTGGGCATGAAATTTGAGAATCTGCAAATATGACCAGACTCCATCTCTAGTCTTTCTTCAGCTCTATTTCAGCAGGAAGTGGGGGGACCACAGGCCAAACACAAGAAATCAAACAGACACAAGGATTGTTCCATAACAAGGGGACACCCGGCCCTATTATATAGCACCAGGTCTGGGTAGGGTTCATTAGGCACCAAGCAGAAGAAAACAGACTGAAACAGGGATGGACTACCTGGAATTGTCCAATGAGAAACACTAGCTTTCAATTTCTGTTGCAAAACTATTTTAAATGATCGTCTGTTGAGTGCCCTAATGAACACAACCCAGGTGTTAGGCCTATGCAATGAGAAACACTTACTTTCCATTGCAAAACGTTTTAAATAATCATATTTTGCATGCCATAATGAACACAAACCAGATGTAGACAGCCTATGTCTCTGTTGGGACATGCCAAAGTGAGGCGGTGGTGGGCTATGTTTACGCCCCATTAGTAATGCTGAGCTGTGATTGGCAGACTGGGGCTGTGTTCCCGGGCAGGTCAATGGCAGGCGGCCCGCGGCACTCGCTGGAGAGCCCATCAATCACAGTTTGGGTTAATTACCCTGCAGGAGACGAGCCAGGAGCTCCTTGTTCTGTTCCCCCACTCTAAGGGAGGGAGGGAGGTAAAGAGGAGGGAAGAGAGATTAGGTTGGGATGGGCAAGAGATAGGGAAACTGAAGAGACATAAAAAGGAAAGAGAGAGGGAGAGAGACCGACAGAGAAAGAGTGCGCACATTAACCCCATACTCATAGCCGAGGCCAAATATCCCTTCGAGAGAGTTACTTATCCGGAAGACGTAGAGAAAGCATTTTCACATCAACCTGAAACCAAGAGAGTTGAAAACAATATTCTACCCAGTGATTATCAACCAATACAAAGAACATGAATCCTAACAGAAAAACTGATTCCCTTAATGATTGGGAGAGAAGCCACATTGTGCTATGTTGGCAGGCCATCATGTGGCTTCCTGCCACAAGCTAAGGGACAGTGACCGGAACAATAGGTATAAATAAATGTATGCAGTTATTTCTGTTTTGTTATTGCTCTCATTACTGTGAAGTTAATTAGGATAATTGTTATTTGTAGTACAGCAGGATGATATTTTATCCCTGTTGCCATTGACTTAAAATGTTCCTGTGTAAATTACTGCGTTATCATGTCACTAAAGCACATTTAATTGAAACAGTCAAGAAGGGGAGAGCGCAAGAGACAACAGGAGAAAGCGATACATGTTTTGAATGTATGTATCTATCTACAATTGTGAATGTGTGCAATACCTGCATGTGTGTGTGTGTGTGTGTGTGTGTGTGTGTGTGTGTGTGTGTGTCTGCATACATGTGCATTTTATAGATCATGCACGTGCAACACGACACTTCCCTTCTCTTCGCCTCTTCATTATGATGGGTGTGTGTAGTGAGGCTGTCTGGGTCTGGGTGACTGAGTAAGGGGGAAATCAATGCAGAATCTTGCACCAGCTCTTTAGTGTCTGCTAGCCCAACACTGCCATCATTAGCATTAGTCCCATCCTCCATCTCCCTGATTGACCGTCCAATAACAAAGCGCTTTATTTGCTTACGCCACACTTCTACTGGATAAGGTCTGGCATCAGCTCTAAAAGGCGGGATGGTATGGTTTCTCTTTGCCAGTCGATATACACTTCCCAATGATCTTACAGTACTGTAGCCTATAAGCTCTCTGCCATTGTCTCAATCTATCTGCCCTGGCAGGTTGTCAGTGTCTGAGGTTGTCAGTCTCTTTGGCTTTTCATCTGTCAATTGGTTCTACCAATCCGCTGTCGATACGGTTGCGTTTGGTTTGGGACCAATCTATTTTACAACCTGCAGGACTTCAGTGTGCCACTTTTTTCTCGTCAAGACAGACTTGTTTTTGAAATGAACCGACAACGCTTGCTTTATGCTTGTCTGTCTCCAGTGTCTGTCCACACTACCTGTCTTTCCACCTCTCTGGGAAAGTTATATTTTTTTGCAGAGCTTTAGGCGTGTTCATTGCCAGTGTACAAAAAACGTTAATAACTTTTTTTAAATAGTGTACAATAACCTTTAGCTTGTATATTTTTTTATCATCCAAATGGAAAGAGGGCACATGCCCCGTCAGGGTCAATGTGCATGACCCCTCTGCTCTGACAATGGTCCAGTGTGGCTCCTCCAATCACAGTTATAAAGTTATTAATACTATCTAACTGGGTCATCCCTACACAGTCCCATTGTGAAGCTGCACTGCCATCCTTACCACCATCAATGCTTCATTTAATCATGCCCGCCAGTGCCATGCCCCGGCCTACAACACAGTGGACCCCATGAGTGGGACAAGAGAGATGTAGGCCTAAAGGCTTTGGATTGATGGCTGGTGTGTGTGTGTGTGTGTGTGCCCAAGTCTGTCAGTTAGTCCATCCCATCTTCCTCTGTGCCCCTGTCAGGGGGACCAGACCCTGCCTCCCCCCCAGTCTATAATAAGGAGCCCGGGGCATAACCCTGCCGCCTCTGCGGTGTCCATTAGACTGCCTGACTATAAGACAAAGCCAGACCCAAGAACCCCTGTTGAGTACAGAAGAAACCACGGGAACACGTTATAACGTAACATGCCTCTTCCAATCACGTCAGTCTGTCCTAATACAATTCTGTCCCGGCAGGATTCAATTACTTTTGATTAATTTTGGCACAGCCAGACTCCATTCTGCCGAATGCAATTTGACTAGATGCAATGGGATTCACTTCAATTGAATGAATCTAAACTTAATATCTCCTCTATCCCTCACTCTTAGCCTCCCTCTTGCTTTTTTTTACCCCTGCTTTCCCGTTCCCATTTCACACACACACACACACACACACAGTATATCACATACAGTTGAAGTCGGAAGTTTACATACACCTTAGCCAAATACATTTAAACTCAGTTTGACATTTAATTCTAGTAAATATTCCCTGTCTTTCGTCAGTTATGATCACCTCTTTATTTTAAGAATGTGAAATGTCAGAATAATAGTAGAGAGAATGATTTATACAGCTTTTATTGCTTTCACCACATTCCCAGTGGGTCATTACTTTACATACACTCAATTAGTAGTTGGTAGCATTTCCTTAAATTGTTTAATTTGGGTCAAACGTTTCGGGTAGCCTTCCACAATAAGTTGCGTGAATGTTGTCCCATTCCTCCTGACAGAGCATGTGTAACTGAGTCAGGTTTGTAGTCCTCCTTGCTCGCACACGCTTTTTCAGTTCTGCCCAGAAGAATTGTATGGGCTTGAGGTCAGGGCTTCAAATTTTTTTTAACCTTTATTTACCTTGGCAAGTCAGTTAAGAACAAAACCTTATTTTCAATGAGAGCCTAGGAACAGTGGGGGCAGAATGACAGATTTTGACCTTGTCAGCTCTGGGATTTGATCTTACAACCTTTCAGTTACTAGTACAACACTCTAACCACTAGGCTACCATGCCACCCAGCTTTGTGATGTCCACTCCAATACCTTGACTTTGTTGTCCTTAAGCCATTATGACACAACTTTGGAAGTATTCTTAGGGTCATTGTCCATTTGGAAGACCCATTTGCGACCAAGCTTTAACTTCCTGACTGATGTCTTGAGACGTTGCGTTAATATATCCACATAATTTTCCTACCTCATCATGCCATCTATTTTGTGAAGTCCACCAGTCCCTCCTGCAGCAAAGCATCCCCACATGATGCTGCCACCACCGTGCTTCACGGTTGGGATGGTGTTCTTTGGCTTGCAAGCCTCCCCCTTTCTCCTCCAAACATAACGATGGTCATTATGGCCAAACAGTTCTATTTTTTGCTTCATCAGACCAGAGAACATTTCGCCAGAAAGTACGATCTTTATCCCCATGTGGAGTTGCAAACCGTAGTCTGGCTTTTTTATGGCAGTTTTGGAGCAGTGGCTTCTTCCTTGCTGAACGGCCTTTCAGGTTATGCCGATATAGGACTCGTTTTACTGTGGATATAGATACTTTTGTACATGTTTCCTCCAGCATCATCACAAGGTCCTTTGCTGTTATTCTGGGATTGATTTGCACTTTTTGCACCGAACTATTGTTTGTACAGATGAACGTGGTGCCTTCAGGCATTTGGAAATTGCTCCCAAGGATGAACCAGACTTGTGGAGGTCTACAATTTATTTTCTGAGGTCTTGGCTAATTTCTTTTGATTTTCCCATGATGTCAAGTAAAGAGACACTGGGTTTGAAGGTAGGCCTTGAAATTATCCACAGGTACACCTCAAATTGACTCAATCAAATTATGTCAGTTAGCCATTATCAGAAGCTTCTAAAGCCATGATGACATTTTCTGGAATTTTCCAAGGTGTTTTAAAGGCACAGTCAACTTAGTGTATGTAAACGTCTGACCCACTGGAATTGTGATACAGTGAAATAATCTGTTTGTAAACAATTGTTGGAAAAATGACTTGTGTCACGCACAAAGTAGATGTCCTAACCGACTTGCCAAAACTATAGTTTGTCAACAAGAAATCTGCGGAGTGGTTGAAAAACAAGTTTTAGTGACACCAACCTAAGTGGATGTAAACTTCCAACTTCAACTGTATGTATAAGCAGGGGGAAGAAAGCTGGAGAGAAAGAGTTTTACCTGGAACTCATAAAAGCAAACAATCTGCAACATCCCAATGCAATGCAATGTTCAAACACACATTGAATATACACTACATGACCAAATGTATGTGGACACCTACACGTCAAACATCTCATTCCAAAATCATGAGTATTAATATGGATTTGGTCACCCCCTTTGCTGCTATACCAGCCTTCACTCGTCTGAGAAGGCTTTCCTCTTGGAACATTCCTGCGGGGACTTGTTTCCATTCAGCCACAAGCACATTAGTGAGGTTTGGCCCTCACTGATGTTGGGCAATTAGGCCTGGCTCTCAATCGGCGTTCCAACTCATCCCAAAGGTGTTCAATGGGGTTGAAGTCAGGGCTCTGTGCAAGCCAGTCAAGTTCTTCCACACCACAATCTCAACAAACCATTCCTGTATGGACCTCGCTTTCTGCACAGGGCCATTGTCATGCTGAAACAGGAAAGGGCCTTCCCCAAACTGTTACCACAAGGCTGGCAGCACAGAGTCCTCTAGAATGTTATTGTATTCTGAGTTGACTTTTTCGAAAGGTGACATCCTATGGACAGTGCCACGTTGAAAGTCACTGAACTCTTCAGCACGGGCCATTCTACTGACAATGTTTTCCTATGGAGATTACATGGCGGTGAGCTTGATTTAATACACCCGTCAGCAACGGGTATGGCTGAAATAGCCGAATCCCCTAATTTGAAGGGGTGTCCACATACTTTGGTATATATAGTGTATATGTTAGATCTGTGTGTCAATGTATTGAAACCCGGTAGAATGACTCAGTCGTTGCATAGCATGTGGCTCAAAGAGACAGATTCACTAATCATTAACATAAGTACAACGTTTGAAGCTGTCCATTATCAATGTCGAATCCAACAACTATAGTCCAGCAAACTGCACTATAGTGCCAATACCTTATAGATCTTCCACATGTGTACCCACACATACTGTGTCTCAAGAGTGCAGATGAACTGCGTGCAGTCTTTCTTTTTTCTTCTTCTTCTCATCTATGCAAATTCCGCCCCCGATTCTAAAACATTACGGGATTGACTGCTAAAGGGCACGTGAAAAAAATCCAAAAGGAGCTAAGAAAGGGTGAAATAAATAGCATATCCCATAACATTGTGATTGGCCTTTGTACGGTTTTGGAGGCCCTGCTGACTCCAGTCGTTCTTTAAATTGATTTTTTCATATGCGATTCCCCTCCGGGGGCCATTCCATTTTCATATGCACGTCTGTATATGTGTTTCCCCCCCCTTCCCACTCTATTAATCAAATAATGCAATCAATTCCTGTGCGCGCCGGGCCATTCCTTATGTGAACAGCTTTTGCACGTCTTTAATGGGACTTTCTGAGTGGTGTTACATAATGTAAAAGGATTGTGTGTGCTCAACTATTCCCGGAGAATGTTAGCCTAATACGTTCATGCAGAAATTAATATGGTGTGATTTTTGCTATGAAAGCATTGGAAAAGGTGTTGGTTCAGCTTGAGGCTCTGACGACGAGACTGCGTGTGTGTGTGTGTGTGTGTCTGTATATACACAGAGTTTACAAAACATTAGGAACATCTTCCTAACATTGGGTTGCACCCCCTTTTGCCCTCAGAACAGCCTTAATTTGTCGGGCATGGACTCTATAAGGTGTCACAAGCGTTCCACAGGGATGCTGGCCCATGTTGACTCCAATGCGTCCCACAGTTGTGTCAAGTTGGCTGGATGTCCTTTGGGTGGTGGACCATTCCTTATACACACGAGAAACTGTTGAGCACTAAAACACAAGCAACGTTGCAGTTCTTGATACAAACCGGTTCACCTATATGTGCATGTAATATAACACACACACAACCGAGAGGACAGCACTCACACAGATACAGGAGCATGTATATACACAGAGTATACAAAACATTAGGAACACCAAGACAGACTGACCAGGTGAATCCAGGTGAAAGCTATGATGCATTGTTGATGTCACTTGCTAAATCCACTTCAATCAGTGTAGATGAAGACATACATACCTCCCTACGTCTGTGCACGTATGTCTCCACAGTGCAAAGAGTGCACAGGGGCATAAATCTTTTAAATCCTCTGCCGCTGACATGTCTCCTAGTGAATCAAAGAAATATCTTAATTATGCCACTTAACATCTCACTGGATGGTCTCTGGGCGAGCACGGAGGAGCATATAATTCATTTCACTGAGCACCGGAAAAACTCAAAAAACATAAACCTTCAAGGATGCATAACCGATGACCTGCCGAGAGGAAGCCTCGCTGGGATTTCTAATGCTAATGTTGCTCTAACAGAGAGAACACTCTGCCCGGGCAAAAAAAAAAACGTCTGTCAAATGGCATAGCGAACAAATAGCTAACTTAATTCCTGAAAAGGTTGTAAGAGCCGAAAGTGCATCGTAAGGTGGGTTGGATAGAACTAGAGGGAACAGGGGGGGGGTGGGGATCTCTGTTGAGACATTGTGACAATGTGAGGTTTTGTCAATGTCAGAGGTGCCAGGGAACGGGAGTTTTATTTGTCAACTGTAAAATGTGTTTAAAGCACACAAAGGCAACTATGATATACCATTTAGTTCAGAGTCAGAAGAAAGTCAACTGATACAGTGGGGCAAAAAAGTATTTAGTCAGCCACCAATTGTGCAAGTCCTCCCACTTAAAAAGATGAGAGAGGCCTGTAATTTTCATCATAGGTACACTAAAACTATGACAGACAAAATGAGAAAAAGAATTCCAGAAAATCACATTGTAGGATTTTTTATGAATTTATTTGCAAATTATGGTGGAAAATAAGTATTTGGTCAATAACAAAAGTTTATCTCAATACTTTGTTATATACCCTTTGTTGGCAATGAAGTCTGTACAGCAGGGATCATCAACTAGATTCAGCAAAGGGTTATATTTTCTTGAGCAGGTGGTCGGGGTTCGGAACAGAATTACAAATCATTTGTAGACTGCAAATTGACAGCAATAAACCCAAACAGATAATATTGAATTAAAACATAATTTCGAACCTTGCTTACAATTGTATGCGATCAGGTGTCAATTATACGTCGGAATACTTGGGAACAGATTTCCAAAATTCGAAATAATTTGAAGCTGATGTCTTGGTGTTTTTACAATGTCCAACTAGGATGTTTTTTACATTTCCATGTCTTCTGATGTTGTGTCTATTGCAAATCCGTTCAAAAGAATACAAGTGGCCTCAGACATCAACATTTTTTTTAGGGGGGGGGGGGTTCCAGGGTTCCTTGACGGATTATGTATCTTTAGCTGCCACTCATGCAATTTCGTCAGGGGGCCACCACAGATTATCTTTGGGGCCACCCTGGATTTAGCCTCAAATCCAATATGGCGTCCATCATCCAACATGGCTAGCATAATACCAATCATGCCTGAAAATAATAATTTACACAAAAACATTTTTAATTCCGAATCAAATAAGGCCAACAATTACACTCAGACACCATTGCCTGGATATAAATTGCCCTGGTTTATTTTGTATTGTGTTATTCCGTCTTTATTAAAAGGGTTTCAAATGACTCTTGACATAACCTTGACTATGAGAGGCACTGCCATGCCTCGTGTTTGAATAGCTGAAGCCAACTAGCTTTACAATGTGTGTTCATGTTTTTGTTTTTTTACAACACAAGCACATACAGTAGTAGCGTAACCAAGTTACAGGAAAGCAACCTGTAATACAAGTCAGCCACTCCAGTAGCGTATATGTACTGTACAACTCTAAAATATCCCCTCTTTTCACGACTGAAACTAAGTGTGCAAGTATTTGAGGTGACAGGACATGAGTGTGTCCTAACAAGGTGAGGACACAAAGTAGAGGTCGACCGATTATGATTTTTCAACGCCGATACCGATTATTGAAGGACCAAAAAAAGCTGATTCCGATTTTAAAAATGTTTTTTTTTTATCCAATTTTTACATGTATATATTTGTTATAATGACAATTACAACAATACTGAATTAACGCTTTTATTTGAACTTAATATAATACTTATATAAAAACTATTTAGTCTAAAATAAATAATGAAACCTGTTCAATTTGGTTTAAATAATGCAAAAACAGTGTTGGAGAAGAAAGTAAAAGTGCAATATGTGCCATATGTGCCATGTAAAAAAGCTAACGAACATATTCCCAGTTCTTCAATATTCCCAGTTAAGAAGTTTTAGGTTGTAGTTATTATAGGAATTATGACGCGTCAACTATTTCTCTCTAAACCATTTGTTTTTTATAGGCACTATATTATTGCCAGCCTAATCTCTGGAGTTGGTAGGCTTGAAGTCACAAACAGTGCTGTGCTTCAAGCAAGAGCTGCTGGCAAACGCAGTAAAGTGCTGTTTGAATTCATGTTTACGAGCCTGCTGCTGCCTACCACCGCTCAGTCAGACTGCTCTATCAAATCATAGACTTAATTGTAATATAATAATCAGAAATAAGAGCCTTTGGTCATTAATATGGTCAAATCCGGAAACTCTCATTTCAAAAACAAAACATTTATTCTTTCAGTGAAATATGGAACCATTCCGTATTTTATCGAACGGGTGGCAACCCTAAGTCTAAATATTACTGTTACATTGCACAACCTTCAATGTTGTCATAATTATGTAACATTCTGGCAAATTAGTTCACAGTTAACATGAATTTCTTTTAACAAAATATGCAGGTTTAAAAAAAATATACTTCTGTGTATTGACTTTAAGAAAGGCATTGATGTTTATGGTTAGGTACATTTTTCACGAATGCACTTTTGTTAAATCGTCACCCGTTTGGCGAAGTTGAAGTGATTCGATGAGAAATTAACAGGCACCGCATTGATTATATGCAAAACATGACAAGCTAGTTAACCTAGTAATATCATCAACCATGTGTAGTTAACTAGTGATTATGTGAAGGTTGATTGTTTTTTTTATAAGATAAGTTTAAGGCTAGCTAGCAACTTAACTTGGCTCCTTGCAGCCACAAGGTCCTTATGACACTGGACTCACGTAACAGGTGGTCAGCCTGCCACGCAGTTTCCTCGTGGATTGCAATGTAATCGGCCATAATCAGCGTCCAAAAAGTCTGATTACCGATTTGTTATGAAAACTTGAAATCGGCCATGATGATTAATCGGTCGACCTCTCATACAAAGCAGCCAATAGTGGTTGTAGTTATGGGGCCTGACCAGGTTGCACAGCTAACTGCTCTTTCTGGGCAAACTGCAGCGACAAGGGCAGTATCCTTCCTGTATGACTGGCAGGGTATTCAGGGCTGGGTGTTGATCAGTTTCCATTTTTACAACAGTTGGGTACAGGCACTCAGCAGATGCAGCTTGCATGCCAACAAGACCCTTTGACTAACTGGAATGTTATCTCAGCCTGAATAATGCTGGGGACTCTCCAGTAGTGGAATGGTTGGTTGTCTGGTTGTGAAGGAGAGTCTGTGAAGGGGCTGTCACAAACAGACCTGCCCTTAGATCTTTCCAACTCCTATTTGACCAGTGGTTGTAGTTATGTTGAATCTGGCAAAAAGTCTTGCAGGTCACGTCCTACATATTCCTTTAGAAGTCGGGTAGGATGAATATTTGGTCGATATTTACTGTGGATAGTTGGCTGTGATTACGGTCTGGACCCAACAGGAGATGAGGAGAGTGACAGAACCTGTGAGGGTGACTTCAGGTTAATTAGTGTGTAGGTCATAGACTACGACTATGAAGCATTGGTTATGAGCGACATAGCCCAGCTCCACACACATACATTTGAAGAAGATCCATCGGCATTGATGGAAAGTGAAGGGGTTGCAGAGGAGGTGGAACTGATAAAGTCAATCCCCAACCACCATGCACAATTGTAGTCAATCGCCAATCAACGTACACAATCAGGTACAGCATTTTTGTTTAAGTTTGACCATCCTAAAGGGACCTCTAGTTTGCCATAGATGGCATTATGTCCTTATGGGGATGACTGAACAGTATCAGACCAATGCTCATTCTTCACATGCAAATCCAGTTCAGGTGTCACATGGGCTGGCGAGCCGCGGGTGGTAGCAAAAATAGGTGCATATGAGGGCAATGCACGGCAGCACTTTCCAGATGGCATTTCGGCTGTTGAACGGCATACTGACTGTATATGGCAGTCCAGTTCCATGGTGTCTGTCTTTATTAACTGCCAGAGGGGGAACTGATGGTGGAGTGGGCCTATCGAGGACAGTTCTGGGAGATTCAGGGTGGCATTGACATTGGAACGGTGTGTTGGTTCAATGTGGGGAAAACCTGCCTTATGAGCTTGCCACCCTATGTGATTGCATCCTCCCCATACACGATGGTTACACACATTGAAATGCTAGTTGGCTGCAGCTATTCAAACACGAGGCATGGCAGTGCCACGCATAGTCCTAGTTAAACCAAGAGCCGTATGAAACCATTTTTAATTAAGACAGAATAACACACAATATAAAAAATAAACAAGGGCAATTTCTATCCAGGCAACGGTGTCTGAGTGTAATTATGTTGGCCATATTGAGTTCAGGAAAAAAACTATTTAAACAAAAACATGGTAGCTATATTGGATTTTGGACACCATATTGGATTTGAGGCTAAATCCAGGGTGGCCCCAAAGATAATCTGTGGTGGCCCCCTGACTAAATTGCACGAGTAGAGGCTAAAGATACATAACCTGTCAAGGAACCTTGTAATTGTAAAATGTAATTGATGTCTGAGCCCACTTGTTTTCTTTAGAGCTGATTACAATAGCCACAACATCAAAACACATGGAACTGTAGGTCTATGTATTTTTGCCAGGCAGGACCATGCAGCACTGAAAGGGAGCACATTTGACGTGGAAAGTTGTCCAGTAATCAGCTGTCCAATAACCAAAAAGTAAACCTCACCATCATCATATTCATAGTTAATATTTCTGCCTATTGCATCTATGTTTACAGGTCTATGTTTCCTATATGCATTAAGATATCCTGATGTTTTTTGTTTGTGTATGTAGGGCGTACAACTGACTACTTGTATCCCACATTTTGTAGAATATCAGAGCTTGCAATATTGGGTTACATGAGTTTGTGGCCAATCCCCCCTCCAGCCAGGCATTATTCTGCACATTTTGAGTTTAGGGGGAGTGTCACAATATCTATAAATATATCCACTTTTGCAAGTAAATATTTTTTTTTTCACAACCATACATTTCATAAATGGGAGACATTAGAGATATGAAAAAAAAAAACATAGCCTGTGGTAGATGCATCTCAAAAACGAATGCCCTTCTTTTCGGATTGGCCACAAGCCTAATTTTACAATCATATATTGCCTATCCGCTGACTGAATATTAATTTGCAGCGCTCTACCCCCACCTGCCGTTCCAGTAAGAAAACGAATGTGGCCAAACGTAATGCTTGACTGCCCGCAATTGAATGCTAACTTCAGAGGTACCTTTGGACACTAAAAAGCCAAGCATGATAATGTAACCGGGTTTAATATGTGTCCCTTGATGTGCCAGTGACATGCAATCACTCTCATGGGTGAGCAATCCTTCTCGCCATTCATACATGTCCACGCGCCCAATTCTGGGATGACATTTTCACCCAAAACTAACCCATCTACAGTTTAAGTCTATACCTACTCAGTTCTTGTTAAATCATCGATACTCTTCTCACTGTGAATAATAAAATTCTGCGCCAAGTCTCCTTCACCCATTCGAAAGCTTAGGATATAAATGAACGCATTTTAAATGCTAAACACTTGAGGGTAATGATGCCTTTGAATTGTTCCACAAAAGCTTAGTTATTTATCAATCAAAGAATAAACCGTTTGAATTTAAATAACTGTCCCGGAGGATGTTGTGTTATGATGTGCTGTGTGTTAACAAAATATGGCCAAATAATCAGCGCATTGCCAACTGCATGCCACGGACGCCTTCTGTTATCCCTAGACAATCACCCATATCATACCACTGCTTTTTGCGATTTGTTATTCTCCTTGAACAAAAAAACGAAACAAAGCACATCCTATTGATGTCGTTCCACAGCCACATGCATATATCCACAAATTTTCTCTCCTATTGATTAATATATATATTATTAATTTTTTTACCAGATATAGCTACTCTACCAATTGATGGATGTCACATTCAATGTCTGAATAAAAAATACCAGAACAGTTCAGTGAAGTCAAAGGGGTCTTGATAATCCCCTTCTCAAAAAGCAAGCATTCCAATCTTTGGAAGACGTGCTAAAACTACAAAACACCAGCGGTCAAACAATCCGCCCCTCTCTCTCTCTTGCTCGTTCTCTGCGGTCCTTCTCCCACATCTCCCTAATATAACTGTCCCCGCAGATAGGGATATGGACAAGTGTGTGCGAATACTGCAACTTATCCACGAAGTCCACAACGCCAAGAAACAATTTCTCCCTACCTTGACTGCCGCAGACAAGAAACCATAGGAGTTGGAGAATCATTTTGAGCAGGTCTGTCTGACGGACTGCTTCCAGCCTTCGCTGTTAGTGGAGGTTTTGAGTAGCTCTTATTATAGCAGGGACCGTGACACTCCGTTCGCCCTCCGTCTTGAGGTCCGCTGGCGTTCTCTCGCTCCCTCTATGACGCGCGCGCTCGCTCGCTCCCTAGCTCGCGCTTACTTTTTACTCCTTCGTTGCCTGACTCAACTGTCCGCATTTATACAGCACCACTCACTATACCCCTCGAGAAAAAAAAAGGAAGTAACTTTCGTTTAAAGGTCCAGATGACTCCAATAATTGTTTCACTATGGTTTATAAAAAATATATATTGTTTAAATTATTGTTCAATCATTTGTTAGGGAGCTATGTTTTAAAAGTCAAACTAACGGATGATGGATGATGGACTGTGCAACTTGCAGTGTCACATGTTATTGAATAAATCCGTGTGACATGAACCGTTTCATTTTTTGACGGGTTGTGGAGAGCACTGTCCCGACTGCAGGTCTCTTCTCCCTATCCTCTCTCTCTCTCTCTCTCTCTCTCTATCAGGCACGCGCACACACACACGAGAACAGCGAATGGCTGGCTGTATGTTTGTACGAATGATATGAAAGCTTTTTCTTTTTTTTTGCATTTTGTTTCTTGGCACACACCTAGTAACTCACTTGCGGTATCTCATTCCAAAATAATGAGCATTAATATAGAGTTGGTCCCCCTTTGCTGTTATAACAGCCTCCACTCACTCTTTTTATAAGGCTTTCCTAGATGTTGGAACATGTTGGAACATTGCTGCAGGCACATTCAGCCACTAGAGCATTAGTGAGGTCGGGCACTGTTGTTGGGTGATTAGGCCTGGCTCGCAATCGGCGTCCAATTCATCACAAAGGTGTTGAATGGGGTTGAGGTCAGGGCTCTGCACAGGCCAGTCAAGTTCTTCCACACCAATCTTGACAAACCATTTCTGTATGTACCTCATTTTGTGCATGGGGCATTGTCGTGCTGAAACAGGAAAGGGCCTTCCCCAAACTGTTGTCACAAAGTTCGAAGCACAGAATCATCTAAAATGTCATTGTATGCTGTAGTTTCCCTTCTTTCGAACTAAGGGACCTAGCCCGAACCATGAAAAACAGCCCCAGACCATTATTCCTCTACCATAATCTTCACAGTTGCCACTAAATTTGACAAATTAACTGTGTATGTGGTTATGATTGACATTGGAGTCTGAAATTCATAGGATAGTGACCCCACACGTCTCATGCCCCCTCCTACACTCTCTCTCCCACACACACATGTAGTCATGATCAATTCATTTATGTATTCTACACCAGTCTATTGCAGTTCTTTCATCTGGCAGTGCACGCTAACAACCCAAGACACATCCAACGGTAATATGAACACAAATGTAGCTGAGGAAAGGTGTGAAAGTGACATCATGTAAGTCAGCAGATTCCTCAGCATATTTAGGCCGGCATCAAGATGCTCTTTGAGATGTGTGACAATAACAATATCAAAGCATTTGACACACTTCGCCATTCTCCTCAGAACAAGTGGTTGAGGTTTCCGCTTCAAAAATGAGAGGTATATGCGACTTAACTGCTGCCACTGCCACTGTCATGGTGTCTAAGGCTAAATCACTCTTTAAAAGGTTGGTAATTGTGTTGCTCCTTTTGCCCACTGAGCTCTTAAAGTTCAAAGCCATTCAGCCCAGAAGAATATAAAACATATCTCTGCCCTCTAACAATAGAAAGTAGAAAAGAGACCCAAAACGCAGGCATTCAGCTTCTTGTCTCAAAGGAATAGCCGTGACGTCCATTAACTCCATTGACATTTATGCACCAGGATCGCACTGTGAAAACATTTTATTGTCTTTGCACCGTGGGAAAGAGGCCATTTTTATGTTTATGTTGTCTCTCTAAATGCCTGGGTTGGAACATGCTTTCAAGGCTAGCTTTATGTTGTGCCTGTGCCATTTTCTTTTAGAAGTACTTTATCATACTGTAATAGAATATGGAGAACTGGGGCCTGTCTGGTGGTGGGGGTGGTGAGGCGGGGTGGTTATATAAAAACGGGCTCCTCTGACACCTTGTGCCACTATCAGGGACATGGGTGTGACTGAAGTGCATCCATTTCAGCACCATAGACAGCTCCACCCACTACAGTATGGCTGGCCCGTGACACTGCAGTAGCACCGCTCATTCAACATCACACCCTTGCAGAATCACTAGTCAAAACACCTAAGCCATTCTGGTTTATGTCTAATCAATCCAGTAGCTTAAGAGAACAACCCGATGTTCCCAACACACTGCCAGAGCAAAGTCATTCAGATGGCACACACTGGCACAAGCATGTTGTGTCAGCCAAAAGCTGCATATGCAAAAAGTAGATCAGATCACTACTCTTCATGCAAGCAGATGGCTTAGTGATGATTGGATCAAATATATCCATAAGTTAAGCTGTGCAATGACATTATCACCCTTGTTTCAGTCTATGCGATAACGACAGAGGGGATGTCAATCAGACAGTACGCATGTGCCCTACAAAACACCCAGAATGTGGTCAAGAAAACCATCCAGAACAGAGTTCGCTGGAGATGCACCGTTGAGGCCCTTTGCTCCACTGGGAGCTGTAGTGAACAAGCCAAATCAAGTCTAAAATTCAGTATCCCTGACACATCCTCAAAGATATAATCCACCAGGGCTTCAAGCTTTAGGAAAATAAATCTCTCCTATATTTACCTGACTTCTAGTTCTTTAAGCTCACACTACCGTTGGGATGCCCCTCCTGTTTGTTTCCAATTAGATGCCGCTCAATGTGTGTGTCCTAAATGGCACCATTTTCCCTATTTAGTGCACTACTTTCGACCAGGGCCCTATGGTCTCTGGTCAAAAGTAGTGCACTATAAAGGGTGCCATTTGGGAAACCAGACAGTGTGTTCTGGTGACCAAACACACACGCTGGGTTGTTTCCCCTCATGGGGATCTGCCTAGGAAGAAGTCGAAGCAGTGCCTTGATGTTTTCTAGAGAGACTGGAAGCCGATAGTATGGTAACCAGATCTCCACAGCCACAATCATCACAAGGGATCTGTTTACTGGCTCATCAACAGTGTCCCCCCATAAACTCGGTTGTTGCCCCGGCAACCCATTTTGTGATAGTCTGTAATCAATAGCATTGTGTGTACGTCAGAGAATGTGTGTGTGCGTGTGTGTGTGTGTCTGCGCATGTGTGGTACTCCCTTCCTTTCTACACTTTCTTGTTCACTAGCTCCATCTCTTTATTCCCCTGGCCAGCGGTTATTGACTGGAATTTGTCGGCTACAGTGTGTGTGTGTGTGTGTTTGTGTGTGTGTGTGTCTACGCGTGTTTGCGCACGCGCGTGTGTGTGTGTAAATGGAGGCTTGTGTAGGGTGAAACGTGTTACACGTGTGTGTGTGTGCATATTTGTGTTTGTGTGTGTTCATTTGCATGCATGTGTGTGTGGTGCCAGAAAATGTACGACACACTGATATAACACCCTGTCGCGAATCGTGAATAACAAAATAATATTTGGTGATGATGATATACTGTATAGTGGTCAACTGCACAAGCGATACATGAAGACTGCTGTTACAATGTCTGCCCGGAGTCAGAGACCAGCTCCTCTGTGGTAACACATCACAACAGCTGTTCCCTATTGCTCTCAGTGTCATGTGGCCCACTTCAGCAGTGCCATTGAGTTTATAACTTTCAGGTGTGGCCTAAATGAAAAGAGCAGTGTACACACTGTCATGAACTGCAAGAGTAAAGAACCGTTTTTACAAAGATGGTAGTATGAAAATAGTATGAAAATATGTTGAAACTACTTCTCTAATAGAAATCCCTGATCATGCTTGTACGCAATTGTCATACTGACGTTGGCTAGCTGAGCTCAGGTGTAGAAACACGTCATTGGGTCAAACGGCCGTCTCACACCGAACTGCACATGTGCAAGCCGTCAAATCAAAGATGCTCTTTCGATATAAAGTTGTTGTGAAAACGTGTCAGTTTGTCACTTTCACGAGGTTGGAGTAATAACATGTCCAGCTACTTAAGACATTGGCTCGAATCTAGGTTGTGCCTTTAGATTTGGAAAAAATGAACAATTTTAAGGAATTAAGTTTCACTTCTCTCATTGACATTTCAAACCCCAAACCCAAGGTCTACTCTGCCGAGTCTGCTTTGCAAGCATTCAAGGAAATCTCATGATATTGGGCCTCGTGATGTTAGAAAATCTGTGGTATTTATCTCCACATGCATGAGTGTGTGTGCCTTCAAGGCATTCTTAGAATCAACAATGTTATTCATTTGGATCCCTATTAGCTTTTGCAGCAGCTACAATTCCTGGGGTCCACAAAAATAGGCTAGTGGCCAATCCTCAAAAAGAGCTTAAGTTTTTGAGATACCCCTACCCAAGGTATAACTAAGCACAACCATGTTGTAACATATGTCTAAGGTCTCCCATATATGAAATGGATCGTTGTATACAAATATTTTACTGCAAAAGTGGTTAAATTGATAGATATTGTGACACACCCCCTTAACTCAAACAGTGCAGAATAATGCATGCCCGGAGGGGGGTGGGCCACATAAGCTCATGGAACTCAATATTGCAAACTCTGATATTGTCACGATCGTCGTATGGAGTAGACCAAAGCGCAGCGTGGTTAGAATACATTATTTTAATGAAAGACGAAAAAACACGAAATACACTGAACAAACAATACAAAACAATAAACGAATAACGACCGTGAAGCTACACTGAGAACTGTGCTGACACAAGCAACTGACATAGACAATCACCCACAACCCAAAATGACAAAACAGGCTACCTAAATATGGTTCCCAATCAGAGACAACGACTAACACCTGCCTCTGATTGAGAACCATATCAGGCCAAACACAGAAACAGACAAACTAGACATCCAACATAGAATGCCCACTCAGATCACACCCTGACCAAACAAAACATAGAAACATACAAAGCAAACTATGGTCAGGGCGTGACAGATATTGCTATAATGTGGAATGGAAGTAGTCAATTGTCTGCCCTACATATACAATATAGAATTAGGATATAGTAAAGCATTTTGGAGATATAGATATGTAACACAATGGGAAACAAGTCTATATAAACATCATACATGTTGAAATATTTTCCTGATCAGCAGATGTCACTAATGTGGGCTGTGTCAAAAGCAGTAAAGTAATTAACAATTTTTCGGGACAATTTGGTATAAGCCCCAAAGGGTTTTGAAAGCCTTGGTTTCCCATCACTTCTTGATTGTAGTGTTCATTTTAAAATTAAGTGTGAAAATGAAAGATTCACATTCTGACAACAGTGGATTTTACTCAAACCAAGATTCATAACACAGTCACATACTCACACAGAATATAGCTAGATACATTTAATTTCACTTCACAATTGATTTCTGTTGACTGTAATGTCATAAAGTAACTCATTCTTACCAAATTCATCTACCCTCTTCATCTAATTCAAACACACCACCTCCTAGGAATGAAATGAAAATCCCTAGGAAGGGAAGATCCTCGCCTTAGCCTGTATACACAAGATAAATGTCACTTAATTGCTCCCACTATTCAGTTCGGCATGTTCTGCATGACATCGGGTAAAAGTAACCCATACTGATCTAGCTAAACCGTTATGAGTCATCATACATCAGGAGGTGAGATTCAACAGAATTGTCTTTCCTTCTTGTGTTCTGTGGCAAAATAACAGTGACTCTGTGTCAAACTGTCAGGTCAAAAGCAGAGTTCAACAGTGTATGCCCTCCTGACTTGGCTTTATTCTGTTCAATACTGTGAAAAATCTGTAAAATAATATTTGACTTTCTCGCTAAGCAAAGGCTTGAACAGATGAGTAGATCCCACACCATAGCCCTTATGTACTATTCCACCCTAGTGTTGTTCTCCATTTTCCTTGATTTACCAATATTTATTGAGAAATTATTTGCATTAGTAGTGACCCACTGAGCACAGACGTCAATTCAACATCTATTTCACTTTGGTTCAATGTAATGTAATTGAAATAACTTGGGAACAACATGGATTCAACCAGTGTGTGCCCAGTGGGGAGCTTTAAAGGATCAACTGAGACGGGTCTCTATTGCAAAATGGATTTGAATGTTAATGAGAATGATCCGTATAAACAAACTTCAGCTAAAAGTCTTCTTTTATACTTCCAACACCTGTTTCCTATGCAACCTCTGGCATGCAGGAATGACTAAACACAAAGGTTCTTCGTTTTACACACGCAGCCCAGTGTCATGTGTCAATGTGCAGCGGTTAGGACAGAGTCAGGCACAGGACACAGAACTGAGTAAGAAGACGTACTTTGTTTGAAAAGAAACAACAGAATTTCCACGCAGGGAAAACACACCAGCTCTTGAACACTAAACAAAGAACAAACACGCACAAAACCATGTGGGAACTAAAGGGTTAAATAGGGAATAAATTATAACGTAATGGGAACCAGGTGTGTACAATCAAGACAAAACAAATGGAAAAGGAAACGTAGATCGGTGGCAGCTAGAAAGCCGGTGACGACGACCGCCAAACACCGCCCGAACAAGGAGAGACACCAACTTCGGTGGAAGTCTTGACACCCAGTCCTTTGACTCAACCCCAGTACTGACAGTGTCAGCTAGCAGAAGCGTCATGCAGCTAACTTTTTGAAGGACCAAAAGTGAGGGAGGGACTCGATGAACAAGACACCCCCGTTAGCCATGTTGGGAAGGACATTCCTTTCACTGATTTCCCAGAATGTTGACGTCAGCGAGAGGCGACGGTCCACGGATCCACTCCCGATTCCCGGTCCCATCTGCTATAGGTACGATAAGGATCTGTGTGTGCCTCCAGGCTGCCATCCAAGTGGAGCTCAGTTTGAGGGCCATCGACATGTTATTAGCAAACCATGGGAAGCCGTGCCTCCCCAGCTTCAACATCGATCTACTGGGATGACTGAGAAGACTAGAGGAAGTGGAGGAGAGAGGTTGGAGACAGGTCATTCATGATATGTGCGGCTGGATAATTATGGATAGGGCCGGGGATGTTTGTGCTCTATCTGTGCTGACATGGGGTCTTGGGGAGTGTCCACTCATCATGTTACTTACTGAGATTGAGCCGATTGTTAGACTGACTGTTTAAACCACAAGGAGATGTTCTATTTACAGTTATGTATGAGGGTCCTGTGTGGCTCAATTGGCAAGTGCGTAGCACTAACAATGCCAATGAGCATTCAATTCTGGCAAGAATTACATAAAACCACTACAAATATATAAATTCACTGTACTGTAAATTGATTGGGCTTAAAGCATCTGCAAAGTGGCACATGTGATATTATATTAGACTGTGTAGCACAAACAATACATTTCTCCATGTGAACTTTCAAAATTTCAGTGGGTTAATGTTGCAGTAACTTCTCAAAGTGGGATAAAAAGTGAACTTTTAGCATATTTATTTGCAGACAATTAAAAAGGTTGATAATAATTGCATAACAGAGAGAAAGGTGCTGTTCGTGCGTACCATACCAATTAAGATGGCAAGTACTTTAGAGAAAGCCTGTGTCCTTATACATGTGAAAAACTCCAATGCCCAATTCATTAATGATCATATGTTCTTATTTGAATGAAAGTTGCTTTTTTTTCTTAATGAATGCCTGAACATCAGTGCAAGAATGTAGGTGTTGATCTCATCGCTACATTTCTAATCTGTAATGTTTGGTGAGGATCCGAAAACCGAGCCACAGCACAGTACTAAGTCGGCAAGCAATGTGGGCAGGATTTGAAGGAATCCCTGAGGCTCTCACTAATAAAACACATACAGTGCACACACAGACGGACACGGACGCGGACACGTGTGTATGCAAACACATAAAACACACACACACAATCAGACACACACACTCAAACGCACTCATAAACTGTCAGACAAAAATAAGAACACACACACACAAACACGCACACACTTACACACTCACACTCACACTCACACTCTCGTACACACACCAGATGTTTCCATTTCTTTTCAGGAATGGCTGAGTAAACTGTTGTCTCTAAGAAAACGTTCCCCAGTCAACCACACATACTACTAATTTGACCTTGCTGTGGTTACTCTAGGCCTTGTCATTTGTCTTGTGTTCAATAGTATACAGTACTAGCCTCTTTCCCTTCCCTTTTAATGTCTGAGACGGCATGTGTGATTCTCGGGCCCCCAGCTATTTGTACCATTGTAAGGAGCTAATTGGCTGATTTCGAAAAAGAGAGGATGTCTGTAGCAGATCCATTGGCTGCAATATGAAGGCTGGCGTTTTGTTATTATTTGTCGATTACGGACCTTAACACTGTCCCTGTACGGTATATGATATAGTTGTCGAATAGTTGTTGCAAGAATGGTCTTGCAACGCAGACACTGAACCATTGACTCACGCATTCAACCTGTTACCTTAACCTTGCCGTGCACAACTTATATGGTTGTCCCTTCTCAACAGATATAACGATATAGCCTCAGAAATAAACGTTTTACTACGGACAACAAACAACCCTATCCCTGTTCAGATGCTTATGTGAAATACATCAAAGAGAAACTTGAAGATGGCAATTGCCTAATCTAAAATTAGACATACAGTATATGCTGACTGTTCCCTGAGTTTATTTTTAGACTTTAGCTCAACGGGCTAACAACCCCAAATCCCGGACAGTCACATATGTCCCCATTAGACAGATGCTCTGTAGCTAGGCTGATGCTGAACAGTTACTGTAAAGTACCAGGCCCTAGTATATGTACTGTAAATCGGCAGATGTTGACTACATGAGCTGCAACCTTCCTCATCCAATTCTAGGTTTCCACGGTAACCTCACAGGAAGTAATTCCCGGTGACACAGGGAGGCGCGAAGAGCCATAGAGACGGCTCAGTGGAGACATTCTGGTCAAAGCCCCCGTCGGCTTTCGTTGGGTCTCTCATTGTAAACCCCATTTTCCCTTTCTCGCTCCCTCATACTGGGTTTGGGTCGAGGGGTCAACCAGATTATCTCCTAATCCCGTTAATCCATCCTCACATCAGTCTAGGATTACAGGCCATTGTAATTGAAGGAGCCACCGCCTCAATTAAAAAAAAGACAGGAAGGCTGACTGATGGTTGAGGAAATGCTGTGAAATGAGGAGAGGGAGATTATAGGGTATATTATTATATTATTATGATGTTTTATTTAACTAGGCAAGTCAGTTAAGAACAAATTCTTATTTACAATGACCGCCTACGATGCTGGGCCAATTGTGTTCCGCCCTATGGAACTCCCAATTACAGCCTGTTGTGATACAGCCTGGATTCGAACCAGGCTGTCTGTAGTGACACCCCTAGCACTGAGATGCAGTACCTTAGACCGCTGCGCCACTGTGTGTGTGGGGCGGGGGTGTGGGGGAGATAGTTGGGAGACTGACAGACAGTTGGACAGATGGATGGACAATGTGTGTGTGTATGTGTGTGTATGACTTTTCAGATGTTAGTCTCTGTGTGTGTATGCGTCTGTGTATCAATGTGAGTTTTCAAGACTTGAAAACTCACATTGATACACACACACACACACACACACACAGAATAACAAGTGCAAAGTCATACAGTCATACACACTCGTGTGAGTTTTCACGTGTGAGTCTGTGTGTGTGTGTGTGTGTGTGTGTGTGTGTGTGTGTGTGTGTGTGTATGGCTTCCATATGCAGCTTACATTTGCCCTCTCATATTAGGCCTGTTAGTGTTAGACGTCAGAGGTCAGTGCCTCCTGATCTGTGGACATTTTGTTGATAAGACATCTTTTAGTACTCTGTCAGATTAGTGGATTTAGAGGTCTGTGGCCATGCAGGGTCACAGAGCAGCAGGCCTCTCTGCTGGATCCCTCAAAAGTTTGACTCTAAGAGGCTCCTATAATCTCCAAACACTAGTTCAAGTTCTCTTTCCGCTTGGGAAATGAAGCTCTTGCTAGAACTTGATACTCTGCAATCTATGAGGTGTACGCTGAACTTAGATGGAAATAGTACCTTATTCTCTGAGGTCATTGGGGCGGTAGGTACCCTAGTAGTTAGAGCGTTGGACTAGTAACCGGAAGAATTTGTTCATAACTGACTTGCCTAGTAAAATAAAATTTAAATAAATTATCTTTGAGTAGCTCTATTTAGGGCAACTTTGTTTGCTAACTGTGAGATCAAGATAATAGCAGGTAGATTCATGGACTGAAAGGTAGTCATAAATGTATCGTTCCATGTATCCTTTGTTAGTAGTACCATTCTTTAGCTATTTTAAGTATAGTAGTATACAATACATGAGAGTGATTTTACATTTTCAAAAGAAAACTGGTGCAGTGCTATTGTTTTCAAGGAACTTCAATTTATTTGTGACGTGCGCTGAATACAACAGGTGCAGACCTTACAGTGAAATGCTTACTTACAGGCTCTAACCAATAGTGCAAAAAAGGTATTAGGTGAATAAGTAAGTAAAGATATAAAAACAACAGTAAAAACACAGTGAAAAATAACAGCAGAGAGGCTATTTACAGTAGCGAGGCTATTTACAGTAGCGAGGCTATTTACAGTAGCGAGGCTATAAAAGTAGCGAGGCAACATACAAACACCGGTTAGTCAGGCTGATTGAGGTAGTGTGTACATGTAGATATGGTTAAAGTGGCTATGCATATATGATGAACAGAGAGTAGCAGTAACGTAAAAGAGGGTCTGGCAAGTGGTGGGTGGCGGGACACAATGCAGATAGCCCGGTTAGGGCCAATGTGCGGGAGCACTGGTTGGTCGGGCCAATTGAGGTAGTATGTACATGAATGTATAGATAAAGTGACTATGCATATAAGATAAACAGAGAGCAACAGCAGCGCATAAGGTTGGGGGGAGGCACACAATGCAAATACTCCGGGTAGCCATTTGATTACCTGTTTAGGAGTCTTATGGCTTGGGGGGAAAAACTGTTGAGAAGCCTTTTTGTCCTAGACTTGGCAATCCGGTACCGCTTAACATGCGGTAGTAGAGAGAACAGTCTATGACTAGGGTGGCTGAGGTCTTTGACAATTTTTAGGGCCTTCCTCTGACACCGCCCGGTGTAGAGGTCCTGGATGGCAGGCAGCTTAGCCTCAGTGATGTACTGGGCTGTACGTACTACCCTCTGTAGTACCTTGCGGTCGGAGGCCGAGCAATTGCCGTACCAGGCAGGATGCTCTCGATGTTGCAGCTGTAGAACCTTTTGAGGATCTCAGCACCCATGCCAAATCTTTTTAGTTTCCTGAGGGGGAATAGGCTTTGTCGTGCCCTCTTCACGACTGCCTTGGTGTGTTTGGACCATTCTAGTTTGTTGTTGATGTGGACAGTAAGGAACTTGAAGCTCTCAACCTGCTCCACTACAGCCCCGTCGATGAGAATTGGGGAGAGTTCTGTCCTCCTTTTCCTGTAGTCCACAATCATCTCTATTAGTCTTGGTTACGTTGAGGGATAGGTTGTTATTCTGGCACCACCCGGCCAGGTCTCTGACCTCCTCCCTGTAGGCTGTCTCGTTGTTGTCGGTGATCAGGCCTACCACAGTTGTGTCGTCTGCAAATTTAATGATGGTGTTAGAGTCGTGCCAGGCCATGCAGTCGTGGGTGAACAGGGAGTACAGGAGGGGACCGACTGAACCCAATTAAACGGTGGGTGCGGATGTCATTCACCTGAATGGATCACCCCGTCAATCTCCCTGACCTTCAAAGCCTCCCCCTGCCAGTCTGAAGGGTAGCCTGTGTGACCTTTCATTCTGCTCCACGTTCCCCCTTTTATTCTTATCATCTACGTGGGCCGATAATGCCTCTTTTCCCCTTCACTCCTTCTGATGTAATTTAAACAGGATTTTCTTCATATCAGGATCTGGGGATAAGAAAGATAGCAGGGCTAGGATGGAGGGAGAGGAGGGAGGGGGAAGGCGGGGGAAGGAGGGGGAAGGCGAGAGTGAGGTGACAGAAATGTCTGGACTAGGCTGAGAATTGGACTGTGACAACCATAGGTACCTAATGTATCTGTGGCCCTGTTGTGTAGAACAAAACGGTCTCACAGCACCTTCATAATGTTCTAAAGGATGAATGTGTTAAACATACCAGTGAATCTAACTTTAATGATTGACTACCTTAATGTGTGTGTGTGTGTGTGTGTGCGCGCGCGCGTACGTGCGTGTGTGTACGTGTACACGTTCCAGCGCACGACTGCAGTAGGTGTCACAGCACCTACCTGTGACACTCCCGCAACAATCTTGACCTTAATTTAAGACTGTCATTGATCACCCTCTCACAATTTCCACCAACTTCTAAAATATGTTGTTATCATTGATGTAGGACTCGTGCCTCCTGGGCCCTTTGCGAGAGAGGGATGCAGAGAGAGAGAGAGACAGACAGACAGAGAGAGAGAGAGAGAGAGAGAGAGAGAGGAGATGTGGAGAGATATGCAGAAACAGAGATAGAGAGAGGAGGAGGCAGTTTTGATACTTCCCTGATTACATCCCTCCCTACATTGCTTCTGCTCCAAACAAGAAACACAAGTGAACAGGGATGAAATACTGTACCGTGGGGCCTGGCCCCTTCGTAACCTTCTAAAGCCATCCATCTCACTCCCCTGCCTCAGCAGCGGGCCAATGGATCTCCCTGATTGAATTCCCCCTGTCCTTAACTGATCCGGGGGTGTTAGCTTGCAACAGACTGGCCATATATTCCTCAGGCTAGAGGGTCGGCAAAGCATGTTTTGCTGATAGTTTCATGACATCTTTCATAGATACTAGTTTGTAAAAACAATTCTCAGGAATAATTCATTACTGTGTTACCAACAATATCAGCCTTTCCTGTGTGTATCAGACTTACACTAAAACATACCGGCCACACACATTTCTGACACATCACTCACAGCAATTCTACCAGGCGTTCAGTGTTATTTTGACAGCATACTCACACACTGAGTCGTCCGGGAAAAGGGTCTTTCTCCTCTCTTGCCTCTCTCCTTACTGGTTGACTCTCTTTGTGTGTGTGTGTGTGTGTGTGTGTGTGTGTGTGTGTGTGTGCTCCTGTGTTTGTGCTCCTGTGTCAAACCCTCTTCCTGATAGCCAATACCCCTGCTCCCTGCCCAACCCTGATTTATCTAACGCTAAAACACTTGTTATGCAAAGCGCTTATTAAACCTGCGAAGGGAAGGATCAATAAAGCATTCTTTATGGCTACTGCTTAAGAAAATGTGGTGTGGGAGAGACAATGGGCAGGATCTCTTGTGGTTTACCGCCTCCCAGGGTCAAAATTAATTTACTGATGCGGACATGAGAAACACCAGAACCCGATAAAAGGGCAGGATGGGTGATTATGAATCAGACGGCGATGCTGCTTGTAGCCATACATTTTAAACATATCATTAAAGGCTTAAAGAGGGATACATTCATTATAATGATTATTGGCTCGGGAGATATACAAGACAAATGGGGATGTAGGGAGAGGAGAAGCTGGAGGATGGTTCTATAATGACAGGGAGGAAGGTGTGTGTATGTGTGTGTGAGAAAGAGTGTGTGTCTGTTTTAACACCGTTTTACATGCACGCAAACTCCCATATGTGACGGTTCTTGGAATAGATGAACAACCTCAATCACAGATATCTGTGCATGTTGTGATTGTAGAATCATATAAACAGATATAAAATATCAAATGATGAACACGCTGTTATAGGAGCAGGGGTAGTGGTGAGGGAATGAATGAAGTCACTAACAATCATATATCCCAGCTGAGTACAATGACTCGGAGTGATAATTGGATCCATTATAAACTCCAATTTCATCAAGTGCCAATATAGGCTTTTAATGGGGAAGTGCTCTGCTCAAAATGCATTTTGTTGTTTTAACAGCTACTCGTTATTTCACCCAGAGATTTTGTCATTCAAGCTTTTGGTGTTTTATTTTAGGAATGGGATTGTGGGTCGTGGAGTTTGGTATTTGTTATTTTGTTATTTTGTCCACACAAAACATGAAACATAATACAGAACATCAATAGACATGAACAGCTCAAGGACAGAACTACATAAATGTTTTATACAGGCACACGTAGCCTACAGTACATATCAATGCATACACACAAACTATCTAGATCAAATAGGGGAGAGGCGTTGTGCTGTGAGGTATTGTTTTATCTGTTTTTTTTAAACCAGGTTTGCTGTTTATTTGAGCAATATGAGGTGGAAGGAAGTTCTATGCAATAACGGCTCTATATAATACTGTACCCTTTCTTACTGTGAAAAGACCCCTGGTGGCATGTCTGGTGGGATAAGTGTGTGTGTCAGAGCTGTGTGTAAGTTGACTATACAACCAATTTGGGATTTTCAACACAATAATGTTTCTTATAAAAAGAAGAAGTGATGCAGTCAGTCTCTCCTCAAATATTAGCCATGAGAGACCAGCATGCATAATATTAATATCAGCCCTCTGATTACAATTAAGAGGCAAAATGTGCCGCTCTACTCTGGGCCAGCTGCAGCTTAACTAGGACTTTCCTTGCAGCACTGGACCACACAACTGGAAAATAATCAAGATTAGACAAAACTAGAGCCTGCAGAACTTGTTTTTTGGAGTATGGTGTTAAAAAAAACAGACCATCTCTTTATTAAAGCCATACCTCTGCCCATCTTTACAACAATTTCCTCTATATGTTTTGACCATGACAGTTTACAATCCAAGGAAATGCCAAGTAATTTAGTCGTCACAGCTTGTTCAACAGCCACACCATTCATTACCAGATTCAGTTGAGGTCTAGAACTTAAGGAATGATTTGTACCAAATACAATGCTCTTAGTTTTAGAGATGTTCAGGATCAGTTTATTACTGACCACCCATTCCAAAACAGACTGCAACTCTTTGTTAAGGGCTCCAGTGACATCCTTATCTGTGGTTGCTGATGCTTATATGGTTGAATCATCAGCATACATGGACACACATGCTTTATTTAATGTAAGTGTGCAGATCATTGGAAAAAATAGAAAAGAGTAGAGAGCCTAGAGAGCTGCCCTGTGGTACACCACACTTTACATGTTTGACATTAGAGAAGCTTCCATTAAGAAAACCCTTTGAGTTCTTATAGATAGATAGCTCTTAATCCACGATATGGCAGAGGTTGAAAAGCCATAACACACGGTTTTTTAATAACAGGTTATGGTCAATAATATCAAAACTGCACTGAAATCTCACAGTACAGCTCCCACAATCTTCTAATTATCAATTTCCTTCAAACAATAATCAGTCATTTGTGTCAGTGCAGTACATGTTGAGTGCCCTTCTCTATAAGTATGCTGAGTCTGTTGTTAATTTGTTTACAGAGAAATAGCATTTTATTTGGTCAAACACAATTTTTTCCAACAGTTTGCTAAGTGCTGGCAGCAAGCTTATATGTCTGCTGTTTGAACCAGTAAATGTCGCTTTACCACTCTTGGATAGCGGAATTACTTTCCAGGGTAGGGCAGATAGGAATGGCTATAGAGTCAGCTACCGTCCTCAGTAGCTTTCCATCTAAGTTGTCAATGCCAGGAGGTTTGTCAATATTGATCGATAATAATACTTTTCCCACCTCTTCCACACCAACTTCACAAATGCCTGAATACAATTGCTCACTGTTTGTTGTTGGCATTTCCTGCCTAAGTTTGCCCACTTTGCCAATGAAATAATCATTAAAAGAATTGGCAACATCAAATGGTTTTGTGATGAATTAGCTATCTGATTAGATGAAAGATGGAGTTGAATTTGTCCTTCTGCCCATAATTTCATTTACAGTAATCCAATGTTTTTTCCGTCATTCTTTATATCATTGATCTTGGCTTCATAATACAGTTTCTTCTTCTTTTTGTTGAGTTTAGTTACATACTGTAATTTCTCAATTTGCAGTAAGTTAGATGTGCAGCCAGACTTATTAGCCACTCCTTTTGCCCCATCTCTTTCAACCATACAGCGTCTGGATGCTCCTCATCAATCACGTCAGACCAACAAATATTTTTAACATCATCCACATAAGAGTCACAGCAAAATCTTTTGTATGATCTCTTAAGTACTAGTTTAGGCCCAGCTGTTGGATCTTTGGCTTTTCTGGATATAGCCACTGTGATCACTGCATCCATGGAGTACGGATACAGCTGTAGAACAAATTTCTACAGTATTAGTACAAATGTGATCAATACATGTGGATGATCTTGTTCCTGTGGTGTTTGTAAACACCATGGTAGGTTGATTAATAGTGAACCTGCAACCACAGCACTTCAATAACACTTGACATGAGATCTTCTCTAAGCATTACCGGGACATGGCTCTGAATAAATACAGCAACACCTCCCCCATAAGCATTTTACTGTCTCTTCTATAGTTGTTCTATCCCTTTATTGCTACTGCCGTGTCATCAAATGAATTATCTAAGCGAGTCTCAGAAATGGCTAATATATGAATGTTATCTCATGTTAGCAAGTTATTGATTTCAATTAACCTTATTGCTAAGGCTACATATATTCATATGGGCTATTTTCAGCCCTTTCCTGGGCAGCTTATCAGAGATAGACATGATACTGAAAAGAGCAAACAAAGCAAGAGAAAAAATGAGAATTTCAGCAGTCCATTAATCAATTGGTGTGTGTGTGCTGAGGGGTTGGCTACGAACCCATAGGCTTGGCTCTCTCATCCCTTCCAGGCTTCTGGGAGGGAGGGTGGACAATGAGCCTGTCATAGCAGATGTAAGCAATGTCACCACGTACTCTGGTAGCTTTCATGGCTGGGATCAGTTATTTCCTCTTCTTCACAGCTTCAGGACGGACAGTTCTCGTTGAGGAAGATATATGTTCCTCTCTTTCCAGAACAGCTACCTTGTCCTTGAACCTCAGGATCTTGACCACTACGGGCCTGGGCCTATCACCTAGGGCCGACGGTGGGGTTTTCCAGTCCTGTGGGCGCTCTCCACCTCAATCTTCCTGTGGTCCATCTTCAGTTTCTCAGAGATCATTTCCCTCACTTTGTCGTCAGACTCCATCCAGGTCTCATGTGGAGATTCTTCAATTCTCTCCACAACCATGACGTTCCGCCTTGGATTGTCCCTCGAGAGTCTGAATTATCTGTCTTTGCTATCATGGATTCACACACAGAACTGATGGCCTCTCTCAATGACTTACATATTGCTGTCATCTTGCCTTCTCCTGTTTCACTCATCAAACTGACCCGGGGAGTACTGCAAACTGTTCATCGGGTCCAGGACCTCTCTGGTCAAGTCGTCCGTTATTTTATTAGTGGAATCTGAGTATTTGGACAAAACACTTAAAGCTATTTTCTTGTAACAACTTCTTGTAGGTCTCTTTTTGTTGGTTTAAAAGATCATTCACGTGTGATAGACAACACTGTCCTCAACGGTACTCCCGCCGGCTTTGGTCTTTGTCATGGTAGCTAGCAACGTAGGTTACGCTGTTACTCCTCGCAGTTACAGACAGGGCAGGTCACAGGGAAGATTGAAAACATTAAAAACATCAAACATATATCTCTCCCTCCACAATCAAATCTGGAGTGTTTACGTGAAATTCTGGGTTGCCTAGATTACGAAAATGTACAACACTCTATTGAAGAGTTCGATTTTTTCTTAACTAAAATGTTTCAATTTAACTTTAATTAGGCTATGTGTGAGCATCGAGTCATGTGAGAAAATGAAGGGGCTTGCAAGGTGCAAAGAAATGTTGGTACTTTACTCTTTTTGTAACGGTCTTCCTCAGGTGAAAGAGAGTCAGACCAAAATGCGGCGTGGCTATTGCGATCCATGTTTAATGAAAACAAAGAAAACACGACTAAAATACAAAAAAAACTATAAACGTAACACGATAACCGAAACAGCCTAATACTGGTGCTAAGTAACACAGACAGAACAAGGACATAAGGACAATCACCCACAAAACCCAACACCAAACAGGCTACCTAAATATGGTTCCCAATCAGAGACAATGACGAACACCTGCCTCTGATTGAGAACCATATCAGGCCAAACATAGAACTAGACAAACTAGACATGTAACATAGAATGCCCACTCAGCTCACACCCTGACCAACCAAAACATAGAAACATACAAAGCAAACTATGGTCAGGGTGTGACACTTTTGGTGGCCCGAATCATTTAAGTGCCATGAATTTGCAGTTATTCATTCATGCTCTTGTATCTTTTATCAATGTTTATTATGAGTATTTCTGTAAATTGATGTGGCTCTCTGCAAAATCACCGGATGTTTTGGAAGCAAAACATTACTGAACGTAACGCGCCAATGTAAACTGAAATGTTCGGATATAAATATGCACTTTATCGAACAAAACATACATGTACTGTGTAACATGATGTCCTATGAGTATCATCTGATGAAGATAATCAAAGGTTAGTGATTCATTTTATCTATATTTCTGCTTTTTGTGACTCCTCTCTTTGGCTGGAAAAATGGCTGTGTGTGTTTTTGTGACTTGGCTCTGACCTAACATAATCATATGTTGTGCTTTCGCTGTAAATCCTTTTTGAAATCAGACACGATGGGTAGATTAACAAGAAGTGTATCTTTCATTTGGTGTATTGCACTTGTTAATGTGTGAAAGTTACATATTTCAAAAAAATATTTTTGAATTTCACGTGCTGCCTTTTCAGCGGAATGTTGTCGAGGGGTGCCACTAGCGGAACCCCTTGCCATAAGAAGATTTATTAAGGCACATGAAAGTTCACATGTCTGAGAAGGCATTTCTGCCCAAAAATGCATTTTGATTAAAAAAAGGTTTACGTTCAAACCGCTCTCCTGTGAAGTAGTGACCCGCGACATACGCCTAGTTTCTTGAAACGGGTCACATAAGTCACCCATAATGTTTTGAATTAGTACAGGTTTATCGATCTTCAGTTCTCATTAGAGCAGTTAAACTTTGATTTGGTTAGGTTAACAAAGAGCTTTGGGTGTTGTAAGTGCCTATTAGAAGAGCATGAATGAATAACTGCAAATTCATAGCACTTAAATGATTTGGGCCACCAAAAGAGAAAAGTACCAACATTTCTTTGCATCTTGCAAGAGGCTGAAGAAGGTCCTTCATTTTCACACTTGTCTCGATGCTCACACATAGCCCAATTAAAGTTAAATTGAGTAATTTTAGTTAAGAAAAAATCTAACTCTTCAATAGTCTTGTAGATTTTTGTAATCTAGGCAACCCAGAATCTCACGTAAACACTCCAGATTCGATTGTGGAGGGAGAGAGATGAGATATGAGACTAGTGGGAGTGGTGAAACCAGGGCAGATCCTCTTTGGTAGCTCCACCCCCCTCTTGCTGCAAACGTCGGGCAAGTCTATGGGCCAAATGTCCCCTCCCCTTCCGAAGTTCAAAAGATTCCAAGTACAGTATACCCCGCTAAATTAGGATTCCTCCTTATAACATAGTGACACAAAACCAGTGTATCGGAACAAATGTACCTCATTATTCATCAGATCTCACAGACTTCACATTTGTGTTAGTTCGTCCATGAGAGATTAAGATTTTCTCAGAATGCTAAATTCCTGACCTTAGAATTTCTAAAAATTGTCACAATCATTCATAGGTTTTACATACAGAAAAGTACAGGTGACCAGCAGCATGTGCAGCTCCCAAGCGAACCTATTCAAAATTTCAGATCAGAACATTTGACAGTTTATACGTCATGCTAATTGACAGCTCCAAAGTGGATGCATTGGACTAAGTGTGTAGGTAAGAGGAACACAAAGTGGGTCAGTGTCATTGGTTTGACAGCCACTCAGACCCTCTACACTGCCCTTCAATCAGAAGGTTTGTGAGGCTACGACATGTGTAAACATACACCATTTTTGTTTTTAGATCCTCTCTCCTTCAGTGAGGATAATTGGTCATTGGACCCTGTCATGGCGGTAAATTGCAGCTATGTGATTAAATATTATATTAAGTGACGCCAGGTGAAGTCGGTTGGATACTTTGAGGACTACATATTTCCAGTCTCTTTTGCAGGATGACATTTTTAATGGCATCAAAAGGAGTTGAGTGGTTCCAGTGAAAACATCTGAATGTTAATGTCTCCCTAATGGCACAGTAGGGAGGGGGAGTCTTTTAAAATCGACTCGTAGACTTAAAAAAAAAACGGGTTCTAACTAGAACCATAAAGGGTTCTTTGGCTTGTCCCTTTACGGTTCTAGTCAGATGTCGTCAACCTTTTCTTGCCCTGGCAAACCAGGGACCCTATATATATTGATATTATTCCATCACATCCCATCACTTTTTCTTTTTAGGACTATATGACTTTACCCAGATGAGCACCCTATTCCATAGAGGGTCAGCATACTTATACCCCTATGTTTAAATAAAAGGTAGAACCCTACCTCTCGCGAAATAACCTTTTTTAACCTATTTTTTCAAATGTCTGAGAGAGACATGCTGTAATGGCTTTCTAGGTGTGGTGAAGGAGAGTCGGACCAAACTGCAGCATGTAGATTGCGATCCATGTTTAATGAAAACAAACGTAAATACGAATAAACACAAAACACTACAAAACAATAAATGTAATGAAAACCGAAACAGCCTATACTTGTCAACTAAATACAGCAACAGGAACAAAGACACTAAGGACAATCACCCACGACAAACTCAAAGAATATGGCTGCCTAAATATGGTTCCCAATCAGAGACAACGATAAGCACCTGCCTCTGATTGAGAACCACTCCAGACAGCCATAGACTTTGCTAGATAACCCCACTAGCTACAATCCCAAATACATACACACCAAAACCCCAAGACAAAACACACCACAATACAAAAACTCCATGCCACACCCTGGCCTGACCCAATACATGAAGAAAAACACAAAATACTTAGACCAGGGCGTGACAGAACCCCCCCCCCCTAAGGTGCGGACTCCCGAACGCACATCAAAACAATAGGGAGGGTCCGGGTGGGCGTCTGTCCATGGTGGCGGCTCCGGTGCGGGACGTGGAACCCACTCAGTCAATGTCTTAGTCCCCTCTCCTTGCGTCCCTGGACAGCTCTGGCTGCTCCATGCGGACTGACAGCTCTGGCTGCTCCATGCAGGCTGGCAGCTCTGGCTGCGCTGAACAGGCGGGAGGCTCCGGCAGCACTGTAGAGGAGAAAGGCTCTGGCTGCTCTAAACAGGCGGGAGACTCCAGCAGCGCAGGAGAGGAGAAAAGCGCTGGCTGCGCTGAACAGGCGAGGCGCACTGAAGGCCTGGTGCGTGGTGCTGGAACTGGTGGTACTGGATCGAGGACACTGCTACCGGAGGACTGGAGGACTGGAGTGTGGAGGTGGCACAGGATGGGCTATACCGTGAAGGCGTACTGGAGATCTTGAGAGCAGTGTTGGCACAGGACGTGCAAGGCTAGGGATGTGCACAGGAGGCCTGGTGCGTGAGTCTGGCACCAACTTCACCAGCCGACTAACACGCACCTCAGGACGAGTATGGAGCGCTAACCCAGGTGCCATCAAATCCCCAACACGTTCCGTCGGGCGAATTCCATGCAAAAAGCACCAACACAGCAACTCCCTCATTTCTCTCTCCTCCAATTTCCCCATTAACTCTTTCACAGTCTCTGTTTTGCTCACCTCCAACACCGGCTCTGGTTCTGGTCTCCTCCTTGGCTCCTCACGATAAACAGGAAGAGTTGGCTCAGGTCTGACTCCTGACTCTGCCACACTCTCCCTGAGCCCCCCCCCAATACATTTTTGGGGCTGATTCTCAGGCTTCCATCCGCTACGCCGTGCTGACTCCTCATATCTGCGCCTGCAGAGACAAAACACACCACAATACAAAAACTCCATGCCACACCCTGGCCTGACCCAATACATGAAGAAAAACACAAAATACTTAGACCAGGGCGTGACACATGCGTGGGTTTTTCCAGACAAGGACTGTGACCTTTTCACGTTTGCCTCAGTTAAATAACGGCTGAAACGAGCCAAACAGATGTTTCTGTTCACCGTAAAGATGTGACAATATACAAGGTCATGAGTGTTTTCCTGACTGTATGTGTGACCAACGGGGGTTTGAACGCGTGTTTCCTGAGCGCCAGAGGAGCACAAAGGTTCAATATTACAATGTAAATGGTTGTGTTTTCCTAGATGCATTGTGAAATGGAGCACGTGTGTTTTCTCTCTTAAAGAATGCACAGGCAGCATGTAATGGTTTTCTAGGTGTGAAGGAGAGTCGGACCAAAATGCGGCGTGTAGATTGCGATCCATGTTTATTACACTGAAGCAACACAAATCTAAATACAAACACTACAAAACAATAAACGTAACGAAAACCGAAACAGCCTAATACTGGTGCAAATAAACACAGAACAAAGATATCAGGACACTAAGGACAATCACCCACGAAACACTCAAAGAATATGGCTGCCTAAATATGGTTCCCAATCAGAGACAACGATAAACACCTGCCTCTGATTGAGAACCACTTCAGACAGCCATAGACTTAACTAGAACACCCCACTGAGCTACAATTGCAACAAACCACATACAAAAACCCATGCCACACCCTGGCCTGACCAAATAAATGAAGATAAACACAAAATACTTCGACCAGGGCCGTGACACAGCACACTGGGAACTTTCCGAGAACATTAGCTAAGATTCCCATTGAGTTCTAGTTAGGTTATGATCTAATATTAGGATGATAACATCCCAAAAATATTAAAAGAAAGACATTGTTTGAAATGAAATATGAATATATTTAATTTAACATATACTTTTTTTCATAATATACACTGAGTGTACAGAACATGAAGAACACCATCCTAATATTGAGTTGCGCTTCCCGTTTTGCCCTCAGAACAGCCTCAATTTATCGGTATCACTTCAATGCTTCTCACAGTTGTATCATGTTGGCTGCATGTCCTTTCGGTGGTGGAAACTCCTTGAAACACACGGCAAACTGTCGAGCATGAAAATCCCAACAGTGTTGCAGTTCTTGACCACATTCAAAGACACTTCACTCTTTTGTCTTGCCCATTCCCCCTCTGAATGGTACACATGCGCAAATCCATGTCTCAATTGTCTCAAGGCTTAAAAATACTTCTTTAACCTGTCTCCTCCCCTTCACCTACACTGAATAAAGTGGACTAACAAGTGACATCAATAAGGGATCAAATCAAATCAAATTGTATTTGTCACATACACATGGTTAGCAGATGTTAATGTGAGTGTTGCGAAATGCTTGTGCTTCTAGTTCCGACAATGCAGTTATAACCAACGAGTAATCTAACCTAACAATTTCACAACTACCTTATACACACAAGTGTAAAGGAATGAAGAATATGTAGATAAAAATATATGAATGAGTGATGGTAGAGAACGGCATAGGCAAGATGCAGTGGATGGTAACGAGTACAGTATATACATATGAGATGAGTAATGTAGGGTATGTAAACATTATATGAAGTTGCATTGTTTAAAGTGGCTAGTGATACATTTTTCATCCATTTTTACATTATTAAAGTGGCTGGAGTTGAGTTATGTTGTATGTTGGCAGCAGCCACTCAATGTTAGTGGTGGCTGTTTAACAGTCTGATGGCCTTGAGATATAAGCTGTTTTTCAGTCTCTTTGTCCCTGCTTTGATGCACCTGTACTGACCTCGCCTTCTGCATGATAGCGGGGTGAACAGGCAGTGGCTCGGGTGGTTGTTATCCTTGATGATCTTTATGGCCTTCCTGTGACATCGGGTGGTGTAGGTGTCCTGGAGAGCAGGTAGTTTGCCCCCGGGGATGCGTTGTGCAGACCTCACTACCCTCTGGAGAGCCTTACGGTTGTGGGCGGAGCAGTTGCCGTATCAGCGCCTTCTTCACCATGCTGTCTGTGTGGGTGGACCAATTCACTTTGTCTGTGATGTGTACACCGAGGAACTTAAAACTCTTTACCCTCTCCACTACTGTCCCGTCGATATGGATAGGGGGGTGCTCACTCTGCTGTTTCCTGAAGTCCACGATCATCTCCTTTGTTTTGTTGACGTTGAGTGTGAGGTTATTTTCCTGACACCACACTCCGAGGGCCCTCACCTCCTCCCAGTAGGCCGCCTCGTCATTGTTGGTAGTCAAGCCTACCACTGTAGTGTCGTCTGCAAACTTGACGATTGAGTTGGAGGCGTGCAGGGAGTACAGGAGAGGGCTCAGAACTCCCCAGTGTTGAGGAACAGCGGGGTGGAGATGTTGTTACCTACCCTCAATACCTGGGGGCAGCCTGTCAGGAGGTCCAGTACCCAGTTTCACAGGGCGGGGTAGAGACCCAGGGTCTCGACCTTGATGACGAGTTGGGAGGGTACTATGATGTTAAATGCTGAGCTGTAGTCAATGAACAGCATTCTCACGTAGGTATTCCTCTTGTCCAGATGGGTTAGGGCAGTGTGCAGTGTGGTTGTGATTGTGTCGCCTGTGGACCTATTGGGGCGGTAAGCAAATTGGAGGGGTTCTAGGGTGTCAGGTAGGGTGGAGGTGACATGGTCCTTGACTAGTCTCTCAAAGCACTTCATAACGACAGAAGTGAGTGCTATGGGGAGGTAGTCATTTAGCTCAGTTACCTTAGCTTTCTTGGGAACAGCAACAATGGTGGCCCTCTTGAAGCATGTGGGAAAAGCAGACTGGGATACGTATTGATTGAATATGTCCGTAACACACCAGCCAGCTGGTCTGCGCATGCTCTGAGGACACGGCTGGGGATGTCGTCTGGGCCTGCAGCCTTGCGATGGTTAACACGTTTAAATGTTTTACTCACGTCAGCTGCAGTGAAGCAGAGACCGCAGGTTTTGGTAGCAGGTCATGTCAGTGGCACTGTATTGTCCTCAAAGCGAGCAAAGAAGTTGTTTAGTCTGTCTGGGAGCAAGACATCCTGGTCTGCGATGGGGCTGATTTTCTTTTTGTATTCCATGATTGACTGTAGACCCTGCCACATACCTCTTGTGTCTGAGCCGGTGAATTGTGACTCTACTTTGTCTCTATACTGATGCTTAGCTATTTTGATTGCCTTGCGCAGGGAATAGCTACACTGTTTGTATTCGGTCATGTTTCCGGTCACCTTGCCCTGATTAAAAGCAGTGGTTCGCGCTTTCAGTTTTACGCGAATGCTGCCATCAATCCACGGTTTCTGGTTTGGGAATGTTTAATAGTTGCTGTGGGTACGACATCGCCGATGCACTTGCTAATAAACTCGCTCACCGAATCAGTCTATTCGTCAATGTTGTTGTTTGACGCAATGCGGAACATATCCCAGTCCACTTGATCGAAGCAATCTGAATATATGCGGCTGTGATTATAATCGAAAATAATTATCTTGGTAGATAATGCGGTCGACATTTGATTGTGAGGAATTCTAAGTCAGGTGAAAAGAAGGACTTGAGTTTCTGTATGTTGTTATGATCACACCACGTCTCGTTAATCATAAGGCATAACCCCCCCGCCCTTCTTCTTACCAGAAAGATGCTTGTTTCTGTCGGCGCGATGCGTAAAGAAACCAGCTGGCTGTACCGACTCCGATAGCATGTCTCGAGTGAGCCATGTTTCCGTGAAGCAAAGAACGTTACAGTCTCTTATGTCTCTCTGGAATGCTACCCTTGCTCGGATTTCATCTACCTTGTTGTCAAGAGACTAGACATTGGCGAGTAGTATGATCAGTAGTAGGCTCGGGAGTGGTGTGCGATGTGCCCGTCTCCGGAGCCTGACCAGAAGACCGCTTCGTCAGCCCCTTTTACGGCATCATTGTTTTGGTTCGCCGTCTGGGATCCGATCCATTGTGCTGGGTGGTGGGCAAAACACAGAATCCACTTCGGGAATGTCGTATTCCTGGTCATAATGATGGTGTGTTGATGTTGCTCTTATATCCAATAGTTCCTCCCGACTGTATGTAATAAAACCTAAGATGACCTGGGGTACCAATGTAAGAAATAACACATAAAAAAATGAAAAGCAAGGCGGCCATCTCTGTCGACGCCGGAAGATAATAGCTTTCACCGAGATTCACCTGGTCAGTCTGTCATGGAAAGAGCAGGTCATAATGTTTTGTACACTCATTGTATCATTTATATTATATACCATTTATATATAATATATGATTAATTCACTAAAACATTCACTAAAATGTGACTACCACCACAGAACATTCCACAAACATGACATGTGCCCACTGCAACCAAATTGAGTTGTCCTCACAAACCAATAAATAGGTCCCTACAAACACCGTCACCGCAAACCACAACAGAAAGTCAGCTTTCCTCATTAACTTGAGGCACAAACTGAATAACGTGAATGTTTATTTCAAAGATGGAGGTTAGTTGCTTTTCCCTACGAGCCTACTAAAGGTTGATAAAACCGCAAGCGTTCGGCCAGACTGCCCCCCCCCAAATGGTAATAAAGAGATGGAAATGGTATTCATGGGACACTGTGCCTGAGCCACTGTTCCTTAAAGGAGGCATTGAAATGACTGGCAAGGCGTAGAGTGGAATAGATTGTCCTGTATGATTAAGTTCCTTCTCGGCGAGGCATGTCAACAGACACGCTCTCCTTATCTACACGTGGCTAGCGGTTAGCCATCCGTACACATTTATGCTGAGGTCCTGCCTTTCAAAGGCGGCCAGACCGAGACAAAATCACTCAATCCGAATAGGGAGATGTCATTTCCTGATCTCTCTCTTTCTTTCTTTAATGTGGCTTGACAATGGTGAATGAAGATCAAGGTGAAAAGATGGAACCGCAACCTGTTTTTTTAGGAGATGGTTAAAGGCTTTTACATTTGTAAATTAATATTGATCTTTCTGAATTTTTGTATTAATTGCATCTGTACCCATCACTAAGAATATTTAGCAGAGGTCAAAGGTTTCAATATGCCTCAGCATGTTGCTCAGTCAATTCACAGCATTTTTATAGACCTAAGAGTTCATCATCAGGAGGGGTCTCCAATTAAGTCTCCATATTCCTTGTGGTTGTTGTTAACTAAAAAGAGATGGTAGCAGCGGCTTATATTTGTTTGGAACAGAAATGTACTTTTGTATTCATGTTTTTCAAAGCTTATCATGTCAAGGTACACCTGATAAAGTCATGTGCAGATAATTGATTGGACATGTACATCACGAAAACAAAATGATGTACAATCAAACAATGAATTAAATACAACGAGTGTCCAAAAAAGCCCGGCGAGTATCATTCCTTATTATGAGCTCCTTCCAAATTGCATCAGAATATAATTTTACAAAGTGCTCGTTACCTTTTAATTTCCCCCTAGAGGAGCTGCAACATGTGCAAACCTGCAAATGAATAATTAAAATCAGGCTAATAGGATTGTTATGGGTAGCTCATAAAAACTGGCCGCCTGTGGGCCTTTGTTTACTTTGGTTTGCTGCTTGGGCAGAGAGGGACGTGATACTAGGGGCATTACGGTAACAGTTTACCTGAAGGGTACCTACATAAGGAGCTTATATCACATTCATAAACCATGCACGCATTCACAAGCTGTACATAATCAGTTTGTGAATGTTTATGTCAATTTATATCCACAATCTCAAGTTGTTGACCAAAGCAATTATGAAATGCTAATGTACTGGTTATGAATGTAGCATGTGTGGGTTATGAGTGTGTTATGAAGTGTTCCCGGCTATTACATGGCCAACGTTTAAACCAAACAACAAATGTTGACGCTAGCAGGAAACAGTGGTCGTAGGGATTTTTATAGAGGAAAAATAAAGTGGGGGCATTTAGGGTAGGTTAGCTCCCAAGAGAACCTCGATCCAGTTATGAGAAAACACAGTCCACGAATGGGCAATGGCAGTACATTGTGAGTAGAAGAACAAGACAAATATGAAGAAGTAAAGGGGAAGAAATGAGAATAGACACAAACACGACTGTACTCTAAACTGATCAGATAACCCTGATTTGATACCTTTCTAATGCTATGAATATTTAGTAGCAGTTTGCTAAATTTATTTTATTGGATCGGTAATGATATGAGCTGATTTGAGGGTAAAGTTGAGTACAATCAGCAGTGTTCGTGAGAGTCATTTTATGTGTTGGGTTGTTTTTTTTTTAATGACGTGGTTAGTAAACACATTTGATTTTTACGCACATTGTAGATATGAGCTCCATATCATGTAGGACTTGTTTTTTATCACCAACACTAATGTGTTCTCCTAACCGGGCCATATTGGGCTTATTTGCATTTTGCAATCTCTTTTCATCATCCCTAATACTTTTCCCCTCACTATGTTCACCCTAATAGCATTTCCACACCCTGCGGCGTGGGATGGAGTCCATCTGTATAGTTGTATTGCAAACGAGGCGTACAAAAATAGAAATAAAAGTTTACATGTCTCTTTTCCAAGCAGTTGCCACATTCGGTAGAAATCCAGAAAAATCCCACTTTAGCTCTAGTGGGACACTGACACATTGAAGCTATTCGAAGAGCAACAATTGAATCTCTCCTTCCTTTTCCACCAATGATTTTCATCCCCATAACCTCATAAAACCGCCTTTGGTTCCCATTTTGAGGAAATTTCATTGATTCAGATACGAGTTTTGATTCAACTTAAAATCAAAGGACAATGTTTATGAATGCTAAAGAACATCTGCATCGCTTGTCGAGAGTGAAATTAGCTCAGTGTGAATATAACCGAAAGGTCATGCAAGGTCATACACAGAAACATACTGCTACCTGGGTGGGTGGGTGGCTGTTGGTGAGTGTGTGTGTGCCTGCATATGTGCACCTGTTTACTTTTAATATGCCAGTCAAGGTTGTGCCAATCTGGATGCCCGTGGTCATGTTTGTCACCGGGCTGACCAGGGGTCCCTCTAGATAGCCCATGGGAGACGCTTCGATGTCAGATGCAGGTGTGTAATTGACCAGTGAGCCTGAGGACAAGCCTGTGGGTTCCTCAAGCTAGATGGGAGACCGTTCAGTTTGATGAAGTGCCTGGCTCCAACATCCTGGGTTATGTTCAGTAGGTATGAAATTGAATATATATTTTGAAAAACAGTGATATGGGGACAATTGTCCAATAATAAACCACATGTTCTGTTGTAAAACTATCTAAAATGTTTTGTTACAGTGTGCCCCAATGTACATACACCAAGTCACTTTATTGGACCTTTTGTCTTTGGAAGTCATCTCAACCAAACATCTGAATGACCAAACAACGCTCGAGCTGGCCTGTCCAGATGGTCAACGCTGCAGGGCCAAGGTCAGAAGCTGGAGGAGGTGGCCTGCCTACCTTGGGGCACAACACCTGTCTGCTTACTCTTACACCTTTGTACATACAATTGAAGTCGAAGTTTACATACACCTTAGTCAAATACATTTAAACTCAGTTTAAATGAGTAAAAATTCCATATCTAGGGTAAGTTAGGATCACTACTTCATTTTAAGAATGTGAAATGTCAGAATAATAGTAGAGAGAATTATTTATTTCAGCTTTCATTTCTTTCATCACATTCCCATTGGGTCAGAAGTTTACATACACTCAATTAGTATTTGGTAGCATTTCCTTTAAATTGTTTAACTTGGGTCAAACATTTCGGGTAGTCTTCCACAAGCTTCCCACAATAAATTTGGTGAATTTTGGCCCATTCCTCCTGACAGAGCTTGTGCAACGGAGTCAGATTTGTAGGCCTTGCTCACACACACTTTTTCAGTTCTGCCCACAAATATTCTATAGGATTGAGGTCAGGGCTTTGTGATGGACACTCCAAAACCTTTACTTTGTTGTCCTTAAGCCATTTTGCCACAACTTTGTGTATGCTTGGGGTCAATGTCCATTTGGAAGACCCATTTGCGACCAAGCTTTAACTTCCTGACTGTCTTGATATGTTGTTTCAATATATCCATATCATTTTCTTTCCTCATGAAGCCATCTATTTTGTGAAGTGCACCAGTCCCTCCTGCAGCAAAACACCCCCACAACATGATGCTGTCACCCCCATGTGTCACACCCTGACCATAGTTTGCTTTGTATGTTTCTGTTTTGTTTGGTCAGGGTGTGATCTGAGTGGGCATTCTATGTTACATGTCTAGTTTGTCTATTTCTATGTTTGGCCTGATATGGTTCTCAATCAGAGGCAGGTGTTAGTCATGGTCTCTGATTGGGAACCATATTTAGGTAGCCTGTTTGGTGTTGGGTTTTGTGGGTGATTGTTCCTGTCTTGTTCCATTCTCCTTGCGGAGATGGTGCTAAATCCATCAACACGGTCGGTCCCTGGGATTGGGCTGGCCAACACGATTCGGTTTGCTTGGAAGGAAAAGGAGTTGGAGCCTTTAGGACGGGAAACTTTTGGAAGGATAATATTGATGGGGATTCTAAAGCTGACGGTGAAGGACGTGTTTTGTTTCCAAGGCAACTCGTTGGAGGGAGCATACGACGTGGCACTATATACAGAGGAGAAACACGATGATATCCTGAGAAGGGCAAGAGCAGTGGGAGGTGAGAGGCCGATGAGCCACTATGAAATAACAAGCCTGGCGAAGAACAACTTTAGGGTTGTAACTGTCAATATTTACAACCCATACGTTAAGGACGAAGAGGGCCTTTCTGGGGAGATACATGGATAACGTCTCCTCAGCAAGGCACCTCAAAGACTCCCTTGGGTTTTGGAATGGGAGGAGAGGCTTCCAGGCCCTCCTCAGGGAGGACCCAAAGGGACATGGTGGCTACCTCCATCCTCCTGCTATTTTCTCCCTAGGGGCTGACAGGGGGACGTTGTTTTATGCACGTCAGCCCCCATTTTGCAGGCGCTGTATGGCCTACGGCCACATTTTCGCCTCGTGCAGCACAAGAAAATGCAGATTTTGTGGATCTGAGGAACACGAGGCGAGGGATTGTGACAAGCTTAAGGACTGCCACGGGTGTGGATCGTCAGCACACCTATGGCGGGGGTGCCCGGCTCGTCAGAGGTCATATGCGTCTGCGGCTGGGGGGGGGAGCAGGAGCGGGGGATGGGGGAAGAAGAGGAGGGGAAGGAAGCACGCCTCATGACCAGAGTACAGGTCCAGAGGGAAAGGCCGCAAGGAAGGAGGAGGAGCAAGAAGAGGCGGATGGAAGAGAGAAGGAAACGGAAGGCACGGGAGTGGGAGAACCAGGAAAAGCGGCGGAAGAAGGCAACCGAGTGGAGGAGCATGAGAGAGAAGAAAGCGAGGGAGGAGTGTTGGAGAAGGAGACGGTGGAAGAGCAAGTGGACTGGGGGGAAAGTGCCCTGGTGGAAGAGATGAGGGGTATGGTGGAGGAGCTGGCGGGGGGGGAGGGTGGTATCTCTCCACTGCCGCCATCACCAAAGAAGAGAATGAAGAGGAGGGTGCGATTGGACGACAGTGAGAGGGAGGGGATGGCTAAGAGAGTGATGGGGGTGGGAGAAACCTCTGGGTTGCTGCTGGTTTCCCCAGGTCCTCAACTTCTGTTGGGTGGGGACACACCTAACAAGACTCAGGACTGGGTACAGGAGGAGGTGGGGAGTTTTTTGTTTGGGGACTCAGCCTCCCCGATTTTTTTCCAAACCAGCTGCACCACTGGGGAGGGGGAGGAGTGTGGGGGTAGACCCAGGGTGCAGGGCACCCCGGAGCCAAACACTATTCCTGCATCCTGGGTTGGTGAGATGGAGGAAGAGGGGGGGGATGTCGGGAGTACGGATGGTGTTCTCACCGGTAGATATGGAGCAGGGGAGCATCGGGTGAGTCTCCTGTTTTTTATTTTTCTGTCTGGGTTTAGAATTCGAGTGTATTACATGTTTTTATTTTATTATTTCATGGGGTCTAATTTGACTTTTGTTAGTTTAAATGTAAGGGGTTTAAGGGATTTTGTTAAGAGGAGGGCGGTTTTTAGTTATTTGGAGGGTGTGGGGTTTGATTTTTGTTTTTTACAGGAGGTTTACCTGAGGGATGGAGGGGATGTTAGTAGGTTTAAGAGGGAGTGGGACAAGGGGGAGTCGGTTTGGGGTATTGGGGGGGTGCACTCATCGGGGGTAGGGATTTTGTGTGGGCACAGGGAGGTAAAAGTGGAGGATTCTTTTGTGGTAATGCAGGGGAGGGTTATAGGGGTGGATGTCACGATAAGGGATTGTAAATTTAGATTAGTGGTGGTGTATGGGCCACAGGTGGTGGCAGACAGGAGGGAGATGGTGGACTGTCTGATGCCCCTGTGTGTCACAAATAGGAAATTAGTGATAGGGGGGATTTTAATACAGATTTAGGAATAGGGGGGGATAGCAGTGCAGGCGCCATTACCAGGCTAATGGCTTGGCATGGTCTGGTTGATGGTGGTCTGCACACTACTCCGAAAATGGCCGGTCCTACATGGCGCAACTCCAGGGGGGTTGAGCGGAGGCTCGACTATATTTTTGTACCCAGGTCTTTGGGTAAGTTGTCTGGGCGGCTGTTGCCTGTTTTCTTTTCGGATCACGACGGGGTGCTCCTGCAGGTGGGGTCGCCAGTCTGCCTCTTTGGTAGGGGGTACTGGAAGTTAGATCGGGATGTGCTGGAGGAGCAGGCTTTTGTTGACGGGTTTTATGGTTTCTTTTGGAGGCTTGAAGGCCTCCGGTCCATGTGCGAGGGGGTGTTAGAGTGGTGGGAATTAGTTAAGGTGAGGATTAGGGCTTTTATAATAGGGTATTGCAAGAGGAAAAAAAGGGAGGAGAGGAGGGAGGTGGATCGTATCCAAAGGTTAATTGAACTCGAGTACGAGGCAGGCAACCTCGGCGGGTCGTTTGACTGGGAGAGATCCGCTACCCTAAAGGCGCAGCTCAGGGAGTTGCAGGAGCGGAAGGCTCGAGCTTTCCTGGAGCGTGCGCATAGTGGCTTTCTAGAACACAATGAGACTTGTTCCGCTATGTTCTTTAAGTCGGTTAGGGCCAGACAGAGTAGGAAGGTAATGCATGGCGTTAGGGAAGAAAATGGTAGTATAGTTAGAGAACCAGAGGATATGGTCAGGGTGACAACTGATCATTTCCAAGGTTTATTTAAGGAAAGGGAAATAGATGTAGAGCAGCGAAATGTGTTTTTAGAACACTTGTCCAGGCGGTTGCCGGAGGACATTAGAGAAGTGATGGAGGCCCAGATTTCACTAGAAGAGGTTGAGAGCGCTCTTAGGAGGATGGGAAAAGGGAAGGGGCCTGGGATGGATGGGCTGCCGGCTGAGTTTTATCTCAAGTTTTGGGGTATACTTGGACCAGTGGTCCTCGAAGTCTTGAAGGCCATCCTTGAGACGGGGGTCCCGGGGGGATCAATGGCTGTTGGTGTGCTGTCACTTTTATATAAGAAGGGGGAAGTAACAGACCTTGGCAACTGGCGGCCGTTGACCATGCTGTGCGTAGATTACAAGCTACTTGCAAAGGTTTTAGCAGACCGGTTGCGTACAGCCCTTCCCTACGTCGTTCATGAGGATCAGACGTGCGGGGTAGAGGGCCGCTCTATTAGATGGAACCTACAGTTAATCAGGGACTCCATCGCTTGGGTTGAAGATCGAGGACTGCCTTTAATGGTAGCAGCGCTAGATCAGGCGAAAGCCTTTGATCGCGTGAATAGATCCTTTTTATTCAGAGTGTTAGGTCGATTAGGATTTGGGGAGAAGTTCATAGGATGGATTCGTACATTATATGTCGGAGCGGGGTGCCGAGTTAGTGTAAATAGTCACTTGGGTGACGTTTTTGACCTCTCGTCTGGGGTCAGGCAGGGGTGCCCACTCTTGGCTCTCCTCTTCGTTCTGTAGATGGAGCCTCTGGGGGCTGCCATTAGGGCAGACACAGGGGTGGAAGGCTTGTTGATCCCTGGAAGTGGTGGGCTGCGTGTTAAGATGACGCAGTACGCCGACGACACTTCCTTGCTGCTGTGCAAGGACTCGTGCCTGACAAGGTCCCTTGCCATCTTTGGGGATTTCACCCGAGCGTCGGGAGAGGTTCTGAACCATGCAAAGTCTTCCGTCAAGTTTTTCGGTAGATGGCGCGGTAGAACGGATGTGCCCGGGGGTTTCTCTCTCTGTGAGGGGGCCCTGAGGATTCTCGGGGTCCATTTTGAGACCTCCGGCTCAGCGACGCTAAACTGGAACATGCGTATCGCAGTGGTACAGAGGAAGCTAGCAATGTGGAAGGCTAGGTATTTGTCTTTTATGGGCAAAGTCATGGTCCTAAAGGTAGATGTGTTGCCGTCTCTTTTGTATTTGGCGTACATCTACCCATTGCCGGCTTGTCTGAGGAGGCCTCTAGTGAGGCTTGTGTTTCAGTTCATGTGGGGTGGCAGGTGCGAGTGGGTCGCCAGGGCACGCATGATCTGTCCCATCGGGGAGGGAGGTAGGGGGGTACCACATTTCCCCCTCAAGCTGGACACAATTTTTGTTTCTTTCTTGTTAACGGAGCTTACTCATCCAGTGATACACCCGTCCGGTTACCTCCTGCGGGTGTTCTTCTCGTATCAGGCAAGAAGCGTAATGGTGTGGTCTAACACGGGTCCTCGGGCGGAACAGCTGCCGTGGCACTTTGGTCATGCGGCCAAGTGGCTGCGTGCGCACCCTGAGGTTGAAGTTGCCCGAGTAGGTTTAGATCACAGGCACCTGTACGAGGAGGTCAGAAAGGCAGGGAGTCCGGCGCCTGTAGTGGGCATCTCGGAAGTGGTCTGGGAGGGAGTGCAGGCGCGGGGTCTGGACAACAGGCTCAAGGACCTGAATTGGTTGAGCCTCCATAAGTGCTTGCCGGTACGTTCCATCATGTACCGGTATAGTTTGGTGCAATCCCCCACCTGTCCAAGATCCTCTTGTGGCAGGGAGGAGACTGTGCGCCATGTCTTTTGGGACTGTGCCTTTGCCGGAGTAGTATGGGCTAGGGCACGGGTGTTGTTAGGTTTGGTAAGGGGGGATTTTGTATTGACGTGGGCCAGGTTAGAGAGAGGTGTAGGGAGAGCAAGAGGGACGGATAGGGACAGGTTTCTGCTCTGGCTTCTCATGAGTCTCTTTAAACGGGGGCTGTGGGAAGCCAGGCAGAACATGGTGAAGACAGGGAGAGATTGGTCAGTGGAAGGGATAGTGAGGAGGGTGGAAGGAGATTTGAGGGGGAGGATGAAGAGGGAGGAGAAGAAGTGGGGGCAGCATGCTGCTCGGGAGAGGTGGAAGGGGGGTTTAGGGCTGGGTGTCATTTAGATTTGTAAGGGGATAGATTAGGGACGGGGAGATAGGGAAAGGTAGTTTGTAGGGTGACGGGGAGGGAAGATGCTCCCCTGAGGTTTTGTTTGGGGTTTTTGTTTTGTTTAGTTAAATTAAAATACCATTGTTTGAGTATGTATGAAAATTATGAGTTGTAAAGAATGAATGGTATTGAAGGTAATATTTAAAAAATATATATATATATAAAAAAATAGGCGGTTTAGGTTTTTTCACGGTTATTGTTTTTGTATACTGTTCTTGTTTTCATCTTTATTAAAGATGTATACAAGTAACCACGCTGCATTTTGGTCCGCCTCTCCTTCAACTCAAGAATTCCATTACACCTTGCTTCACAGTTGGGATGTGGTTCTTCAGCTTGCAAGCATCCCCCTTTTTCCTCCAAACATAATGATGGTCATTATGGCCAAACAGTTCTATTTTTGTTTCTTCAGACCAGAGGACATTTCTCCAAAAAGTACGATCTTTGTCCCCATGTGCAGTTGCAAACTGTAGTTTTTTATGGTGGTTTTGGAGCAGTGACTTCTTCCTTGCTGAGCGGCGTTTCAGGTTATGTTGATATAAGATTCGTTTTACTGTGGATATAGATACTTTTGTATCTGTTTCCTCCAGCATCTTCACAAGGTCCTTTGCTGTTATTCTGGGATTGATTTGCACTTTTCGCACCAAAGTAAATCTTGGCTGATTTCCTTAGATTTTCCCATGATTTCAAGCAAAGAGGCACTGAGTTTGAAGGTAGGCCTTTAAATACATCCACAGGTACACCTCCAATTGACTCAAATTATGTTAAGTAACTTATTATGTCAATCATTCCTCTTCCAGAGTCTGGTGTAAAGCTGAGTATCATCTAGTAAGTAGACTAAACATATCCATGTTACATTGAGCTGGGTGAACGGAATATGAATGACTGCATCCAATATGCTGTAATAGAAATCAGACCATGCTCCCCCCCAAAAAATGTGTCCTCCCTCATCTTAAACGGCTCCGACCGCTACTGATATACACACAGTACATGTGACAGTACAAGTCAAATACTTAATTCCATGCATGAAGAAAAACAAACAAACAACACAACATGAAGATGAAGGAGATGAAGATTGAATGTCTCTAATTGGCTTCAGATAATGAAAAGGCTGGGAGTTGAGGAAGTTTGGGATTGGAAATCTAGTATAGCTTCAACTGAGGGGGCAACGATGATACAGCCAGAGAGAAAGAAAGACAGTTTGACAAACACGCCCGCAGCTCTTCATCAGTGCGCCACACCTGCTTCTCCGGCGGTCAGTTCCGCTATAGGAGCTACTTCTTCGTGGTTACTTGTCCTCCATTGCCAAACATGTAGCACCTGCCTGGGTGATGCCATGGCTGCAGAAAAGCATACAAAAAAAGACACTCCATCCTGGCAGTGGTTTAAGATCAGTCCCTGAGCCTCTGACATCTCTGGACACAGCATTCAGTCCTTGATTGTTATTCTTCCCGGCAGATTAAATGAAAAAGCCAGGGCTGCATTATTATAATCCAAACAGCCAGATAGCTAGCTAGCTAGCTAGCCATTTAGATAGTGTCGATGTGGCATATATTATTGTATTAGTATGATAGTGTAACACAGAAAGTGGTCTAACATGATTCACCATCTTGGACAAACATTTCATCTGAATGTGACTCACAGTATGGACACATAGAGAACAAACTAGGTGAACGGTGTGGGCTTACATATTAGACGTGACTCACACTCAGTATGGACATGACACGGGTTGAGTGTTAAAACAGGCTGAACAGTGACTCACAGCGGGGAACACACAGGTTGACTGTGCTTTCCACCCTGTGCAGCCAGGACTGGACTTCTGGTGCATGTCAGGAGGGTGAGCCACTGGAATAATTCCCGTGTGTTATAGAGAATGATTAGTCCTCTGTGCCATCTCCCTCTCTCAGCCAGAGGGACGAGAGGGTCACAAATGACTGCTGTCACCAGACGCTCGTATTTTACCTTCTCATTAGCAGTAAAGGAGGATGTGGTAATTACTCTGCCAGAGTGGCAGAACCCTGCTCTGAGGTATAAGCTTACAAATGATGAGATGTGTATTTTACAACGGCTAAACTCTGTACAGTGCGCTTGGGAATGTGTGTGTGTGTGTGTGTGTGTGTGTGTGTGTGTGTGTGTGTGTATGTGGGTACGTGGGAGGAGTGCAGGTGTGTGTGGGTTTGTGTGTGTGGAGCCCCGCCGGGGGGGATTCATTTGGCCCCCTAAGTTTTCTGAGCCCAAAAATTTAGTTTTTTTTGGCGGTTGGACATGTAAGATCACCAGGGCATCAGCTCCAAGTGATTTTAATGTAAGACATCTTTTCCCAAGTATTCCCATACATAATAGAGAGACCTGATTGTATACAAATGAAAGCAAGATTTGAAATAATTATGTTTTAGTCTAACATTATTAAAAATGATTTGTAATTATATCCCGGCACCTCGACCATCCGCTCAGCAAAAAATCGCCCTGCAGCTGGATCTAGTTGATGATCCCTGGCGTATGCCTTTTAGGTGTTGAAATAAAACATGCCTACATGTGTATGGGGGGGAGGGGGGGGGGGGTATATTTCTGTCATTGGTCATGTCCCAAATCTGTCTTGTCTACTAAAACTACATCATGTGTTCTAATCATACTACACACGTTTTTTTAGAATGCAATGTTGAGTGGAAAGATATGCAGTAACCAACAAATATCCACATACTAGACTCACCCATACTTAGAAGGCCTCATCTAATGTGCAATTGTGTTGCTTTCCAGCATTTGTTCATTTTGCTATAACGCCTCCGCTCCTCTGATTATCAGCTGATTATACGCGGTTGTCAAACACACGTCGGTCGGAAAAGCCAAGTCTCTTTCTCAATAGCGCGCAGCGAATTCTATGACATGTAAAGCCGAAATGAGTACGACATCTTGGCATTTAATGCATACAGTACAATCAAAAAGCCTACTACTTAGAAGGCAGGTACTGGTATTCGGACACTGCCTAAATGTTTACCAGTCCCTTACACACCAAAAAAGATATATATATATATATATATATAATGATCAAACATCTGCCTTCATAGAGCACATCAATGGATCTGCAGACATCTTCTCTTCGACATCAGCCAATTAGCTCTGCACAGCCAACTAAATATAGCTGGGGCCCTAGAATCAGACATGGGCTGCTTCCCAAATTGCACCCAATTCCCTATTCAGTTCACTACTTTTGACCAGAGCCCTGTTGGTAGGTCCTGGGCCCTGGTCAAAAGTACCACACTATAGAGGGAAAAATGTGCCATTTGAGACACAACCATGCTATCTCAGACATCAAAGGTAGGGGAAGAGGAGTGATTTAAGCCCAGCACGGTCCTGTACTTCCTCACATAACACGACCGCAAAAGACATTATCTATTTTAGGTCTGATATGGCATCCTGTAGTGCTAAGCGTTAGCATTTAACCACATTTTATGTTTACCCCACATGAAGAAATGTCTACATGTTTCCCCCCAGTGTTAATAATGCATTATGGAGTATAAACAGCATTTAGCCTATCACTCAGTCGCAGGAGAACATTTGGCACTATTGCTCTCTGATAATGTATCTGAGATGTATCCCGTGGATAGCGAGCAATCATTACATACAAAGGTGTTATTGTGAGAGAAAAAAAGTGAGCAAATGTCACCAGCTAAATGTCACATGCTAATACAACGTTATGTGGTTCTAGCGTTTGTGTGGTGAGAGAGATAGAGAAAGATGGAGGGAAAGAGAGAGGGGTGGTGGAAGAGAGATGAGGGAGAGAGAGTGAAAGGGAAAGGGAGAGAGAGGTACAGGAAATGGAGAGGAATAGAGAGTGCGAAGTAGAGAGAAAGGGAGAGAAGGAGAGAAAGAGGGAGAGGGATAGAAAATGAGAGGGAAAGAGAGAAGGGCTGAGAGATAGGGATGTTGGAACACTCGTCTGTCTGTTAATCATCTCTCTGTCTTCCTGCTAGTCTTTTTTTAAGGAACAATCCTCTGACAGCTAAATAATGTGTGTTTGTTCTCCGTGGCTTAATTATACATATTCCAATAAGAGCAGCCTGCCAAGAAGCCGAATGGGAGAGATATTTTACCCTCCACAGTTATTCCGCAGTCACTTTACAGACAGAATAGCGGGAGTAAAAGACTCTAGCTAAACTGAGTCCTGCAGGTCCTTACAGGAAGCTACAGGGAGGACACAGGAAGTGTCACATTTAGTGACTTCCTGAATGACCAGGTCACCGCTTAGGATGGGTTGTCACTACTTACCACAGCAGTAAAAATGTATTTAAGGTTAGTGTTAGGCATAATGTTAGCAGTGTGGTTAGGGTTAGGGTTCAAATCTGATTTTAAGAAGATAAATTGCAGAAATAGGTGAGGTTTAGCCATTTGTGGCTGTGATAACTAGTGATGACCCGTAGGCAGGGGAACTTTCTATGTGGGGCACAATCTCACTAACGCTATCATTATCATTGTTAATGGCACTTGACACAAGCCATTGCCACACATGACAATCATCCTCAGTTAGTTGACAAATGGCCTCCCACTGTTGGAATTGTTACGGCTCCGTAGTTGACTTGCCACGAAGTCAAGTGTTTCCATTCGATGGCATGCTGATATGTGTCATGACATTGCAGGGTTGTTTGACATGAATTTTCAGACCAGCAACGTAAGTACAAATCAGGGTAGTGTTCAGTAGGGAGCACAATAAAATCATTTTTTGTATTTTTTTATTACAGAAAAATGTATTAAACATTTCTTATTGTATAATTAAGTCCAGGAAGTCCCTCACTGTTTCAGTATTTTTTTCCAATTTGGTGCCTAATAGACATGACCCTGGTATATTAAGAAGGGTTCAAATGAAGAGTTAAAGCATGTCTTATGCCCAATTAGATCGCAAATGGTGATACATTGGGTAAATGTTAAAGAGCAAGTCAAAATAACACGGAAAGTGATCATGTGAAGAAGAATTTCCCAGTTATTAATGGCTTGTTTGAAACTTGTAAGAGGATTTGACAAAGGACATGGAGTAGAGTCGAACTGACCTCTAACAGGTCAAAGTAACATGTTCTAAGACAATCCCGAGCAAGGAAAAAAAATACCCGTAGAAACTGTTTCTCGACAGGGGAGAGATTCTGCTCATAGAGTACAATAGATTACTCAAATCTAAATATACACATGTATCTTCGTCATACAGACTTGTCATCTATTAGTGTTGATTCCCCATAAGAGCATACATTACTCATGCTACAAATAAACAAGTACACAGACATTTGCTGACAACGATGAGACAGCCTATAGGGAGGAGGTCAGAGGCCTGTCAGTGTGGTGCCAGGACAACAACCTCTCCCTCAATATAATGCAAGACAAAGGAACTGATCGGGGACTACAGGAAAAGGCGGGCCGAACAGGCCCCCATTAACATGGATGGGGCTGTAGTTGACCTGGTTGAGAGTTTAAAGTTCCTTGCTGTCCCCATCACCAACAAACTATCATAGTCCAAACACACAAGACAGGAGACTGAAAAGATTTGGCATGGGTCACAAGATTGTCAAAATGTTCTACAGCTGCACCATCGAGAGCTTCATGACAAATTTGCATCACCACCTGGTATGGCAACTGCTGGGCATCTGACCACAAGACGCTACAGAAGGTAGTGCATACGGCCCAGTATATCACTGGGGCCAGGCTTCCTGTCATCCAGGACCTATATACTAGGCGATGTCAGAGGATGGCCCAAAACCTGGGCCATCCTCAAGGCATCCTTCCGCAAGGCAAGAGGTACCGGAACACCAAGTCTAGGTCTAAAAGGCTCCTTACCCCCAAGCCATAAGACTGCTGAACAATTAATCAAATGGTCACCAGGACCATTTACATTGACAACCCCCCCCCCCCTTTGTTTTTACACTGGTTCTACTCACTGTTTTATCCATGCATAGTCACGTTACCACTTCTTAGATGTACAAATTACTTCAAATAACCTGTACACCTGCACAATGACTCGGCACGGGTACCCCCTTGTGTATAGCTTCGTTATTGTTATTTTATTGTGTTGACTTTTTGTTACATTTCTTGAAATACGTTGTTGGTTAAGTGCTTGTAAGTAAGCATGTGACAAATACAATTTGATTTGATTTTAAATTAACCAGATATTTATGGAGAAATTGAATTTGGTCAAATATAAATAGACCATATTTATTTCTGATTAAATCAATCAACCATCAGGCACCATTTGGTATAGTTACCAGTTATGTTTGATACTTCAAAGTACCACAAAATACCCATTATTACCACATAATGCCTTTAGTAAATACCAGGGCCCGGAATCACAAGGAAATGTCTTCTTAAGTGGAGTTTAACCCCTTAACTACATACTTTTTAAAAACGTACGGGAAGTTGTTATTCAAAGCAGATGTGAATCTGGGATCAGGTAAATACTGATGGAAACAAATAACGTCAAATAAAGCACTACCACCATTTCTATCCCAGACAGATGGTGCCGTACCTATAAAAGTACAATACCTATTCTTAAGGACAGTAGTCCCAGCTGTGTCTGTCTGATTGAGTGAGAGTGATACTGACCTTCAGCCGTTTTCACCGAGACAGTATTAAAAAGCCCCAGCCAGCCCCTCTATTAAGGCCTGACCTTGCCAAGGTTCCACTGACCTGATGGATATTACTGGGATAAATCAAACTTTCATGCCATGTTCACTTGTCCACTACAGTGGGAAAGATATGTCTTTCTGAGTTAAACTGGAGAGAAATGGATGATCTGTCTGTGTGTGGGTGGGGTTATTGTTGTGTGTCGATTCTTATTTTCATTTCATTTGATTTATTTAGCCAGGCAGGATGGTCCACCCAGGAACAATTGCCACTGTTTTCCAGGAAGTCCTGGGTTCAATAAAAACATACACGTCACATAAAAGTTGTCTAAATTAAAAACCATACACAGAAGCGTACACAGCATACTCACCAGCATACTGTACACACAAAAGCAGCACAGCTAAAATCACAACATACACAGAAGCACACGCACATGCCGCTGCATACATACAAAATCATACTCACATCACATCTGTCTGGATTTGTGTACAGCTCGTTTTGAAGGCAGATATGCCAGCTAGCTGTTGTGTGGTAAAGTTCAGCTTGTTGCAGAGCAGTGGTCCAAAGAACTGCAGAAAGTTGTGCCAGCAGGTGCGGGTCCCTTGTTCATAGGCTTTGACTGCTGCTCTAGTACACCCACGGTCTGACATGTATCCAGGCAGTTAGTTTAGCTGTGAAAACAATCTCTAGGGTGTTGTAATGGATCCTGATCGTCAATGGTTCAATTCCAGTTTTCTTGTAGAAGAACCTCTGTCTTTACGTGTTCCCTCCGTGAATGCCCGGTCATGACACGAGCAGCCCTGTTGATGATACGCTGTAACTGGTTAAGACCTGTCTTATTGCACTGATGTAGGGTTGGACGCCATAGGCCTACAGTGGCACAGTGGTCCAGGTGAGTTGTTATCATGCTGTGGTAGATTGTAAGAAAGATATCCTTGAATGTGTATGTGTGTGTGTCTGTGTGTGCGTGCGAGCGTGAGAGAGTGAGTTTGTGTGTGTGTGTGTTTGTGAATGAGTTAACACAAAATAGGTGAACCACGCATGAGCAATAACTCTAAATTACTAATCTCTTCTGACAATTTCATCAAATACCAATTTGACTTATAGTTATAAGCAGATCAAACATAGCCCCCTAATTTGACAGACAAGTTACCCATATGCAGCCTTGAGATCTATAAAATGACTGCAATATCTGCCACAAATACACAAGGTGTGCGCTAAATGTCGCTCTAACTGAACTTGGGTAATCAAAATTGAAACAGATCAATATAAGCATTGTTAATACACTGTAAACTGTAACAACAAACAACAACAAATCAATCAATCAATCACTAAGTCTGGATTTGATGTCAAACCTATTCGAGGTGATCTTCCACTGGTCGTCTACTATCGCAAAGATAAATGGGAAGCAAAGATTTGTCATAAATTCATTCGAATCTACAAACAAATAATTCAATTGTACGTGGCACACCCCACTCAAATTGTCCTCTTGGTCACGTTGTAAACTAGTATGCCATCACCTACAGTGAGACAAGGGCCACGTGCATGTCACGGGGTTGAGAATAGCTCCTCTGATATGGAGTGGCATTGTGAGGCTATGCTATGGAGTGGACGTCAACTGAGAGTTTACCATGTACACCAGTGGAGGCTGGTGACTTGAAAAATGCAGGAGGATGGAAGACCAACAGCATAGGCGCGGACCAAACAACAAAAAAGCATTCGAAAAATCATGAAAGATTTGAACCTAAAATGTTTAATAAAGACATTTGTAGTAAAATATTATGGGGAAGAGAATGGGAAGGCTACTGACAGTGTTGGGAAGGGCAGCAGTGATTAAATGAGGGTATGAGGCATAAGTAGAGGTGTTCAGAGGCTTGACTTCCATGCAGGACGGGGGTTGAGGTGGTCAGAGGCTTCAGTGCGGAAAACGGTTCAACATGGATGGATGGATGGATGGTGCTGGAGAAGAGCCCAACTCCTCCACTAAGGGCAGGACAAACAAAAAAATAACACAGTTAGACAAAAGAGCTAAGAATGAGTTAGTCCAAGCAAGGAATCCCACTTATATGTAATAATGTGATCTGGTTTGTGTATAGTAATGAAAGAAAATGTATTTGGATACTCACAGTGCTTGGAGAGGAAACATTCAATGTGCCAGTGGATGAAAGGGCATATGGGAAATGGGGAATAACAGACAGCAGGGACATAGACGGTTCAGTTCTTCAGAGGGGCACAGACTGTTCAGTTCTTCAGAGGGGCATAGACGGTTCAGTTCTTCAGAGGGGTACAGGGCTGTTCAGTTCTTCAGAAGGCACAGGGATGTTGAGTTCTTCAGAAGGCCCAGGGATGTTCAGTTCTTCAGAGGGTACAGGGATGTTCAGTTCTTGAGAGGGTACAGGGCAGTTCAGTTCTTCAGAGGGCACAGGGCTGTTCAGTTTTTCAGAGGGTACAGGGCAATTCAGTTATTCAGAGGGCACAGGGCTGTTCAGATCTTCAGAGGGCCATGGAGCATGGGGGTAATACTTTTGAAAGCCACATTTGAATGATTATTAATTCAATACAAAATTGGTAACCATTTCATTTAATAATTAAACTAATTTAACCTTTATTATAATGGAGAAAAACATGCTAAAGCCTGCTACTTTAAAGATGAAATCCATTCTTCTCACAGTCTGGTTGGCAAACTGGTCTTCTTGTGCCAGTGAGGATTTTTCTGCAGTGATTTAAGAATTTTCCTCTCTATGGATACGATTGCAAGGTTCCGCAGTCTCTCTTGTCCCATAGTGTTCCGACAGTAGCTCTTCAGGTTCTTGAGGCAGGAGAAGCTTTGCTCCATCCCAGCTGATGTTGCTCCCATAGTTGCAACTAGGCACATGAGCCTGTACAGCTCAGGCATCGCTTCATCAAGTCCACTGCTCTTATAGTGCATGATTGTGTCACACAGATTAAAAAAAATGGCCATAGGTCTGCAATAGGCTTGTCAGAGCATCATAGGACAGTTTTCTCTTGAATTAATCAAATGTACTACCATCTAACAACTCCAGGACTCACATGCTGTCCAGGCTTTTGTACCTCTGTGCTATCTGAGACTTGATGTGAATTGATCATGAATTGAGTCATACAGTGCCTTGTAGGTGTGCCTTACATCCTAAGTGCCCAGCTGACGCTTCCTCCTGTGCATGATCTCTGGATCCTCTGTCATGCTTGCTGCCTTCTCATATATGGCACTGAATGCTACATCAGACTTGTTGGTCCTCCATTCTGCTTGTCAGATTCTCTATTCTTCTCTTACAGTAGGCTAAATCCATGGTGTTCTGCTGCACTATGTAAAACACAACATCTGTGTGAGCAACTATCTCTTCAAAAGATAGAAGTTAAAAAATATAAAACATACATAAATCTTCCAGCTTTGCCTTGAACACATCTGCACATGACACAGTATCATCATCCATGGTAGGGTGCTCTGTGATATAGGTGAAGGTGTCGTTCAGTTGGTCATAGTTTTTTTGCCACAGTGTTGGCAGTTCTAGAAGTGAAATTTCAATGTCGGTGCGTTTTTAGGGCAAACGTGCACATCCAGTCTGTTCATCACCCTCTTGGTCGACTTGCAAAAAAAAAAAAAGTGATGAAGCTGCTCAGTGTCGCAAAGAAAACCTTAACTTGGGAATTAACTTCGTGCTCTGACTAAGAACTAAATTGAGCCGGTGTGCATAGCAATGCACAGAAGTGGCACTCTGAGCGAGTTCTCTTACTTTTGCATGCAGGCCATTTTAAAGGATCAGGCCCTTTAAAAAAAATATTCACCTTAAATGACATACCCAAATCTAACTGCCTATAGCTCAGGACCTGAAGCAAGGATATGTATATTCTCGATACCATTTGAAAGGAAACACTTTGAAGGTTGTGGACATGTTAAATTAGTCTAGGAGAATATAACACATTAGATCTGGTAGATCAGTTTTTTTTTTTTACATTTTCATTTTATTTCACCTTTATTTAACCAGAAAGGCCAGTTAAGAACAAGTTCTCATTTACTACTGCGACCTGGCCAAGATAAAGCAAAGCAGTGCGACAAAAACAACTACACAGAGTTACACAAACAAACGTACAGTCAATAACACAATAGAAAAATATACGTAGAGTGTGTGCAAATGTTGAAGAGTAGGGAGGTAGCCAATGAATAGGCCATAGAGTTGAAATAATTACAATTGAGCATTATTAACACTAGAGTGATAGATGTGCAGATGATGATGTGCAAGTAGCGATACTGGGGTGCAAAGAGCAAAAGGGTAAGTAATAATATGGGGATGAGGTAGTTGGGTGGGCTATTTACAGATTGGCTGTGTACAGGTACAGGTACTGTGATCGGTAAGCTGCTCTGACAGCTGATGCTTAAAGTTAGAGAGGGAGATATAAGACTCCAGCTTCAGTGATGTTTGCAATATGTTCTAGTCATTGGCAGCAGAGAACGGGAAGGAAAGGCGGCCAAAGGAAGTGTTGGCTTTGGGGATGACCAGTGAAATATACCTGCTGGTGGGTGTTGCTATGGTGACCAGTGAGCTGAGATAAGGCAGGGCTTTACCTAGCAAAGACTTATAGATGACCTGGAGCCAGTGGGTTTGTCAACGAATATGTAGTGAGGGCCAGCCAACAAGAGCATATAGGTCGCAGTGTTGTGTAATATATGGGGCTTTGGTGACAAAACGGATGGCACTGTAATAGACTACATCCAGTTTGCTGAGTAGAGTGTTGGAGGCTATTTTGTAAATTACATCGCCAAAGTTAAGGTTAGGTAGGATAATCAGTTTTACACGGGCAGCATGAGTGAAGGAGGCTTTGTTGCAAAATAGGAAGCCGATTCTAGATTTCATTTTGGATTGGTGATGCTTGATGTGAGTCTGGAAGGAGAGTTTATAGTCTAACCAGACACCTAGGTATTTGTAGTTGTTGTTGCTGCAGGGGATGCTGAGATGTTGGCTGGGGTAGGGGTAGCCAGGTGGAAAGCATGGCCAGCCATATAAAAATGCTCTTTGAAATTCTCGATTATCGTAGATTTATCGGAGGTGACAGTGTTTCCTATCCTCAGTGCAGTGGGCAGCTGGGAGGAGGTGCTCTTATTCTCCATGGACTTTATATTGTCCAAAAACTTTTTGGAATTAGTGCTACTGGAAACACATTTTTGTTTGAAAAAGCTATCCTTAACTTTCCTGACACAGTATATTGGTTCCTGACTTCCATGAAAAGTTGCATATTGCGGGGGATATTCGATGCTAATGCAGAATGCCACAGGATGTTTTTGTGCTGGTCAAGGGCAATCAAGTTTTGGGTGAGCCAAGGGCTGTATCTGTTCTTAGTTCTATTGTTTTTTTAAAATGGGGCGTGCTTATTTAAGATGGTGAGGAAGCACTTTTGAAGAGCAACCAGGCATCCTCTCCTGACGGGGTGAGGTCAATATCCTTCCAGGATACCCGGGCCAGGTCGATTAGAAAGGCCTGCTCGCTGAAGTGTTTGAGTGTTTGACAGTGATGAGGGGTGCTCATTTGACCAATTACGCAAGAAGGTAATGAGGCAGTGATCGCTGAGATCCTGGTTGAAGACAGCAGAGGTGTATTTTGAGGGCAAGTTGGTCAGGATTATATCTAAGAGGGTGCCCATGGTTACGGATTTAGTGTTGTACCTGGTGGGTTCCTTCATAATTTGTGTGAGATTGAGGTCATCTAGCTTAGATTGTAGGAGAGCCGGGCTGTTAAGCATGTCCCAGTTTAGGTCACCTAATAATGCGAACTCTGAAGATAGATGGGGACGATCAATTCACATATGGTGTCCAGGGCACAGCTGGGGACTGAGGGGGGTCTATAGCAAGTGGCAACGGTGAGAGACGTTTTTCTGGAGAGGTGGATTTTTAAAAGTAGAAGCTCAAATTTTTTGGACAGAGACCTGGATAGTATGACAGAACTCTGCAGGCTATCTCTGCAGTAGACTGCAACTCCGCCCCCTTTGGCAGTTCTATCTTGTCGGACAATGTTATAGTTAGGGATGGATTTTTTTTATTTTGTCCTTCCTGAACTATAATTCAGACATGGCTAGGACATCGTGGTTGGTAGAGTGTGCTAAAGCAGTAAGTAAAACAAACTTAGTGAGGAGGCTTTTAATGTTAACAATCATGAATCCAAGGCTTTTACAGTTACAAAAGTCAACAAATGAGAGCGCCTGCGAATGGGAGTAATACTGGGGGCTGCAGGACCTGGGTTAACCTCTACATCACCAGAGGAACAGATGAGGAGTAGGATAAGGGTAGGGCTGAAGGCTATAAGAACTGGTCGTCTAGTGCGTTCGGAACAGAGAGTAAAAGGAGCAGATTTCTGGGTGCAAAATAATAGATTCAATTCATAATGTGCAGACAAGGGTATGGTAGGATGTGAGTACCGTGAAGGTAAACCTAGGCTTTGAGTGACGATGAGAGAGGTTTTGTCTCTAGAGTCACCATTTAAGACAGGTGAGGGGGGGTAGAACAAAAGGGCTAGCTAAGGCTAGCTGGAGGCTCGACAGTGAAACAAGACAATAATCACTAACCAAAACAGCAATAGACAAGGCATATTGCCATTAGGGAGAGGTATGTGTAGCCAAGTAATCATAGGGTCCAGTGAGTAGCTAGGCGAGCTGGAGACACGGCGATTCAGACAGCTAGCAGATGTGTCTCAGGGGGATGTTGTAACGGGAGAGCCTGTTGAAACCCCCTCGAACAGTTACGTCGGCAGACGAGTCGTGATTGATCGGCGGTGCTCCGTGTCAGCGGCAAAGGGTTCAGGCCAATTGACAAAAGAGGTATTGAAGCCCAGGAATTGTCTGATGGATCTTTTCGGGTAGCCGTGAGATGGGCCTAGCTCCAGGCTAGCTCCAGGCTAACAGATGCATGCTTCGGTTACAGAGACATTTGCCAGGAGTAGCCACTCGGATAGCAGCAAGCTAGCTGCGATGATCCGGTGTAAAGGTTCAGAGGTTGAGGTAGGAATCCGGAGATGTGTTAAAGAAAAAGCAGTCCGATATGCTCTGGTTTGATATCGCGCTGTGCAGACTGGCAGGAATTGACCGGGCTGAGGCTGGCTGATGTCCGAGTTAACTGTGATGAGCCACTGCTAGGGGTCATCACAGTTAACTGACTACTTGCTAGTTAGCTGGCTAGCTTCTGTTGGGGGTTCCGGTTCTAAAGTATAAAAAATAGCAGATCCATACCACATTGGGTGATGCAGGTTGCAGGAGAGTATGTTGAAATTGAGCTTAAAAATAAAAAAAATGTATAGGAAATATATACGAAGAAATAATACATATATACACGGGATGGGATAAGACAAGACAAGTCAAAGACGTCTGACTGCCACGCCATCTTGGATTTTTAGATCCAATCATCTTTGAAATGCAAGAGAAAGGCCATAATCTATTATTCCAGCCCATGTGCAATTTAGATTTTTTCAGATTTTAGATTTAGATTTTTTTTGTGTATGTGCAAAGGTTTAGACTGATCAAATTAACCATATGTTCAAAATGTTGTATCAAGACTGCCCAATTGTGCCTAATTGGTTTATTAATACATTTTCAAGTTCATAACTGTGCACTTTCCTCAAACAATATCATGGTATTACTTCATCACAATAGCTACTGTAAATTGGACAGTGCAGTTAGATTAACAAGAATTTAAGATTTCTGCCAATATCAGATTTGTCTATGTCCTGGGAAATGTTCTTGTTACTTACAACCTCATGCTAATCACATTAGCCTACGTTAGCTCAACTGTCCCACGGGAGACCCACCGATCTTGTAGAGGTTTTAATAAATGTGAAGTTTGTACATCGCAAATTCGCAGACACCTAGTAAGAGTGTAAAGTACAATAGTACTTTATTGATACCAAGTTGGGAAATTATTTGATCACTCAGCATCACCAATAAATTACAGGGACAACATAACTATCAATCACAAACACATGATTAACATGAACATATGAAGGTTCATGCATCTTAGCCATAGAAGATAGAGACCAATTTAAAAAGGTGAGACATGCTGTTGTCTATCCTACTGGGGAAACAAGCAACAACAAAGTCCTGCCAAAAAAGGCATCGTACATCAATGAATCATTGCACGCATTAGAAAGTCTCACATCTATGGGTTAGAATGACCGTCTAAACCTCTCAGTGGAGATTCTGGACAGAATGAACATGCTGTTGAAGCTGCTTCTCTGCTGCATTAAAGTGCTGTGAAGTGGGTGTCTGTCATTGGCCATGATTATGTGTGTCTGATAGCGTTCAGCCTTTTTATGACCATAAAGTCTATCCAATGGGCACAGACATCAATTCAATGTCTATTTCACATTGGTTCAACGTAAATTCAGTGAAATAATGTGGAAACAACGTTGATTCAACCAGTGTGCGCCCAGTGGGTATTTTTTTAACCTGTGTGGTACATGTGTGAAGTTCCGACAAAAGCTGTCCCCTCGCTCTTCCTGTTTATAGAATAATGCATTCTGGGATCTAACGCCCCTCAAAGTTTGGTTTGTATTAATGCATTCAAACTGAAAGGTCATTGGGCCATTGTGTTCAGAATTATTCACACTTAAAAGCAATTACGCTTCATTTCTCTCTCTTCGTTCCTGGCTCGGACTCTGATAAAAAAATAAAAGAGAGAAAAGAAGAGAGAGTCTAAAGGAAGCTAATTACTTCCCAGGGTTTGAACCTGTTGACTCCCATTAAAGCTCAGCCGGGGTGCAAATTGAGGTCGGGTATCAGAGAGAAGCAGGCGGCCGCCCTGTCACTTCACTCTATGGTGTTTATATGATGGCTGGTCGAGAGGGTTAGGCGGGTGAGGAGATGGTGGAGGTGGAAGGCCAGGAGCGGATGTAGAGGCTACTTCTGTCATTCCTACACTATAGATGTGACTTGTTTTTATATGGCATCTGGTCAAGAGGGTGAGGAGATGGTAGAGTTAGAAGGCACTAACGTCTGAGTTAGTTGTGAGTCTGACAGGAGGGTGTAAGCATGTGTCTTGACAACAAATGGGTTACCACTGTTCTCATATACTTCCAATGATACAATGAACAAAACTTTATCACAGATCACAATTTATTTTCACAATTTCACAATTTCTCTCAATTTCTCTTTTCTCTCTTGCTTTAAAGCTGCAAAATGTTACTTTTTAGGATACCAAACAAATTCACATAGAAAGGTAGGTTACAGATCTGTCATTATCATTGCAACAAGTCTAAAATGTCATAGATCTGATCCACATGTGCTATTTCTATGCTTCCCATTCTTAAGTTTTTTATTTTGTGTCTTTTACTTTCTGGTTTGTACACTAGCTTCAAACAGCGGAAAATACAATATTGTTGGTTATGGAAAATATATTTCAAAGCGGTTTAGATGGTACAATGATTCTCTACACTATTCTACTTGCTTTTTTGTCACATAAATTGAAATTAGCCAAACTATTAGAATTTTAGGAACCAGGAAATGGTGGAGCAATTTCTGCATAGTGCATCTCTATAACATTACCAATTTCCCTCTTAATCTCATTAGTTCATAAATCCTCATTTAACTATGCGGTTGAGCTGTCCTTTCCCATTTGGCAAAACCACAACAATCCAGCTCTCACTAACACAGAGCTAGCATTACAAGCAATATGGAACTACAAATGGAGATTAACAGGATTAGCTGTCCTCATAACGCATGTCCAATTACTGCACAGGCATAAGTGTGAATTGTTTTAATATTGGATCATCCCTCTACCTGTGTTCTAGTGGAGCTGTAATGGAGGTGGTTCTGTAATAACTAGGCGTTTAGCTCAGTGGGCTAACACAGTCTTGTGGCGCATTCCCCTTGTTCAACCCGGGCCGGTCACAGAGAAATGGTTAGGGGTCACCATAAACTAATGATTCCTACTTGAGTTTTCCATCCATCCAACAGTTAGTTGCCATAACGCTCAAACACCTTTGATTCTCTGAACCCGTGAAGTCGCCATATTGGTCACCACTGAATTGGGAATGATAGACAGGGTTTAAGCTGGACTGGATGGATGAGGAAACACACTGCACCTGGCCTATGTATTATGCATAGTGATATCTCCCTGAAGCACGCTTTAGTCTTTCTACTAATTGCTCTGTGTAGTGAGGGAGAGAGGGGCGGGGAGAAAGAAACATGTAATCGCCCATCTGTCGTCAAGGTCACTTGCTTTAAAGCTGCAAAATGTAACTTTTCAGGATGCCAAACACATTCACATAGAAAGGTAGGTTGCAGATCTGTCATTAGCATTGAAACAAGTCTAAAATGTCATAGATCTGATCCACATGTGCTATTTCTCATCACAAACACATCAGGAATAAAAAATCTGCTCACTCCGGGGTGCGAATTGAATTGTTGTTTTTTTATCGAAAAGGATTTTATTCACTGGTAGTTGCTGCAATCTTATAGAAAATGGCTAATCCGTTTTGGCACAATGGAACCACAACTTGAACTTGGACAGTCCATTTCTGAAACCTTGAGTCTTATCTTTACACGACACTTAACTAGTACGCTACAAGTGTAAGCAATTGACAAATGGACTGTTGGCATAATGGTTATATTTTTATAGTTTACTTGAATATTCAGTACTGTATGCAATTTCCATTTGAGCCTTATTCAGTTGTTACAAGCGTATTCTTCCAAGCTTCTCACACAAGACTTTGACTTATTCTGTACGGATGAGGTTGGATTCATATCATCAATTTAAAAAAAATATTTACCTTTGCATAAGCTCAAATGTAGTTGTTATAGTGGACAGGAAACCTTGTTTTAGTGTCGAGGGTGACATTCGTGAAAGCAAATGGCAATGAGCTCTGACGACACTCACCGTAACATTTGAAATGGAGCATTCTTTTAAGGCAAATTCAGAATACTCCGACTCGTGAGTGCATGCCACACATCATGCTGTTTACAAATAAGGATCTCCTCTACATGCACATTATTAAAGTACTTTTTTTGCATGACAAAAATGTTGTCCTTTAGCTCTGAAGAAAGAATGGAGAATAAGAAGGAAAGATGGGTGCCCATGTGTCACAGGCAGGCAACACAGAGAGACTGATTGGAAGCAATGTTAGGTAATGACAGTTCACTGGGTGTCATCCTTGGCCAGCGTGCCGCCCAAGACAAAGTGACCTCCAATTTTCTCTGATTGTTTCGAGAGAGAACAGATATCTGTAGACAAAGGTTTTGACGCACACACATGCACATACACACAAAAACACAGGCACACAAATGCATGTGCACACACCTACACAAACAAATATACAGTCACACACACACACACACAAACGCATTTAATCTTTCTCACACACACACACACACACACACACACACACACACACACACACACACACACACACACACACACACACACACACACACACACACACACACACACACACACACACACACACACACACACACACACACACACACACACACACACACACCTGAAAGGAATGCACCCTGTTTCGTTAACAACACTGCACACTACTGTGCAGTGGCTACAACACCTACAACCTGCTAACCTACACATTTTCCAAACATGTTCACTTCTGTCACAGCTGCAAACCACACATTTCCTCAATCGATCCTAGGGACCGACAGCTGAGAAACAGGCTTTGAAAAACAAATGGTGCAACAATGGACTGCGGGATGCATTATCTATTATCTCTGGCTCTTTTAGTCTTTTCAGGGAAAGGAAATCGAATGAGAATATACAGACCGTAATATACAGGCCATAACAAAGCTGCCTATCAGATGGAGCATTATTCCTACATAGAGACACGGAAGCATAGATCCTCCATAGAATATTGCATTTGACAGTCCTTAGAAACAGGTAGAATTATTGTGATTGTATGGCAAGAGCATACAAATGACAATACTAGAAAAGGGATGTTGTTTATTTTCTGGCTTGAACAGATTGCATTCACATCATGACAGCATGTCCACAAGTCACCACAGTCATATTCATTAGTGCACACCGTAGCAAACCTTTGTGCAATGGAAAACATTTTGCCATGAAAATTATAGGTAAGTACAGGTAATCCATCACATTTCGGTTGGTTTTCTTCTGTTTGGTTTCTAGGCAAAACGACCCCGAAAGAACAGATCAGTTTTGACATAAACAGCACTGAAATTGGCCCTACCAATAGTTAGGTGTCAAATTGTTTTGAGGAGAAAAGAGCTGTAATTAATCAATTCTGAGTCATTCAATTGACAATCAGTACAATTCACTAAATAAGCAACATAACAGTATATAGTGGCTTGCGAAAGTATTCACCCCCTTGACATTTTTCCTATTTTGTTGCCTTTACACCCTGGAATTAAAAATGGATTTTGGGGGGGTTTGTATAATTTGATTTACACAACATGCATACCACTTTGAAAATGCAAAACATTTGTTATTGTGAAACAAACAAGACAAAAATACTGAAAACTTGAGCGTGCATAACTATTCACCCCCCCCCCCCCCCCCCCCCCCAAAGTCAATACTTTGTAGAGCCAGGGGTATGTCTCTATAAGTTTGGCACATACTGTATCTCGCCACTGGGATTTGTTCCCATTATTCAAGGCAAAACTGCTACAGCTCCTTCAAGTTGGATGGGTTCCACTGCTGAACAGCAATCTTTAAGTCATACCACATATTCTCAATTTTATTGACGTCTGGGCTTTGACTATGCCATTCCAAGACATTTAAATGTTTTCCCTTAAACCAATCAAGTGTTGCTTTAGCAGTATGCTTAGGATCATTGTCCTGCTGGAAGGTGAACCTCCGTCCAAGTCTCAAATATCTGGAAGACTGAAATAGGATTCCCTCAAGGATTTCCTCGTATTTAGCGCCAACCATCATTCCTTCAATTCTGACCAGTTTCCCTGTCACTGCAGATAAAAAACACGGTGTTCTTGGGGTGATGAGAGGTGTTGGGTTGCAGCTCCTTCAGGGTTATCTTTGGTCTCTTTGTTGCCTCTCTAATTAATGCCCTCCTTGCTTTGTCTGTGAGTTTTTGTGGGCGGCCCTCTCTTGGCAGGTTTGTTGTGGTGCCATATTCTTTCAATTTAAAAAAAGAATGTATTTAAAAATGTAACATCTGTGGGATGTTCAAAGTTTTGGATATTTTTTATACCCAATCCTGATCTGTACTTCTCCACAACTTTGTCCCTGACCTGTCTGGAGAGCTCATTGGACTTCATGGCGCTGCTTGTTTGGTGATGCCCCTTGATTAATGTTGTTGCAGACTCTGGGGCCTTTCAGAACAGGTGTATATATACTTAGATCATGTGACATTTAGATTGCAAACAGGTGGACTTTATTTAACTAATTATGTGATTTCTGAAGGTAATTGGTTGCACCAGATCTTAAGTGGTGTACTTTTCCGTTTTGTATATTTTTTTAAACAAGTAATTTTTTAAATTTAAAATCCATGAAAATCTATATAAAATCAACATGAATTTGCAATGCAAGAATGTGCAGTCAACATGACATTCCCTGAGTTAAAGCCTGGAGATAGACAGAATCAGAATGAATTCACACATTTTTCTTCCTACCTAGCAAATGTCTACAGACTCATTGGTACAAAACACAATTCAAAAGGCACCAAAAGAGTGAACAGAGTTCAAAGCATTTGGCTTGTTGTCCATAAATTGTAGCTAAAACACTAACACACTGGCTAGATAGCTAGAATACTAGAGCCAGGTAGCAGTACCCTGCACAGGTGAACCAAAATGTTATATTCTCTGACTCAACTAAAACACACATGCTTGAGTTGAGAGGTGATTTGCTGAAGGCAATACTGAAAAACAGTTTACAGCATTGAAAGCTAAGATTATCCACTCATCTCTCATTCCTTCCTGCATTTTTTTTTTACTGTTTGTGTCTGTGGTGAAATTGATACGCAATTCAGTGAAATGCCAGGCTTTCCTTTTGCCTGCCATACTAGCCAGCTAAATTATGAGACAATTCACTCACATTGTTACTAGCTAACAAGCTATCTACTGTCATCAAAACATGCAATAAAATGCTAATTAATTACTTAAAAATCATACAATGTGATTTTCTGGATTTTGGTTTTAGATTCCGTCTCTCACAGATGAAGTGTACCTATGATAAAAAAATTACAGACCTCTACATGCTTTGTATGTAGGAAAACCTGCAAAATCAGCTGTGTGTCAAATACTTGTTCTCCCCACTGTATGTCACTCCCTTTGGTTCCTTCCCCAGGCTTAATTTTTTTCTGTGTCATGTCTGTGTGCGGTTAGTGTTTCTTGTTTTGTATTATGTTCCGTATATTTATTAATAGTCTTGCTAGATCAACTCCTCTCCTGTAGCCAAGGACCAATATGTTTTCATGTGTGCAGTTTTCTGTACATTGCATTGGAATGGTTGATTAAACTGCTGGACGGCAGGTTCTCAATTAGAGAAACCATGGGAACGAAAGATGCAACTAGACACCGGTACACAAGAGAGAGCCTGCTTCATCATAGGCATCAATACAACTCTCCACCAAGACTGGAGAAGATGCCTGACATATTCAAGCCAAAAAAGCAAGCCTGTGTTTGAATAGGACAACCCAGGAAGCGAGGGGTAAGAGAGGGAGTGAGGCTGGGGGGTGTTCGCTCCACCATCAGAGACGGAGGCTAAATGCTGCATTGGGATGGACAGAGCTGAACCCTTTTTGGGACGGCAGACAGAGGACCAATCATATCAGTTTGCAGCCTACCTTGGTTAAGAGGAGAACACACAGCGAACTGCTACACTTGAAGTCAAGTCGAGACAGGCAGAGAACAAAGGGATCTGTGAGTACAGATCTCGGGTCGGTCTTTGGGGTAAGAGGTATGCACTTTTTTTTTTTACATCTAATACAACTTGTAGAGGGTCGGTCCCATGTTTCATGAGCTGAAGTAAAACATCTCTGCTTGTGAGCATTTCCCCTTTGCCAAGATAATCTTTCATTAGTCTATAATTTGCCAAGACACTACCGTTCATGACGCCGAAATTGAAATTCAAAACTATTAAAAAAGTGGTGGGGGGGGGGGTGTATATGTGAGAACTGACAGTGGATTTAATATCAGGACTGATATACACTGAGTGTACAAAACATTATGGACTCCAGTGGCGGCTGCTGAGTGGAGGACGGCTCATAATAACGGCTGGAATGGAGTCAATGGAAGGGTATCAAACACGTGGTTTCCATGTGGTTGATACCATTCCATTGACTCCATTCCAGCCATCACAATGAGTTGTCCTCCACTCAGTAGCCTCCTCTGATGGACACCTTCCTAATATTGCTCTCAGAACAGCCTCAATTTGCCAGTGACTCTACAAAGTGTCGAAAGCGTTCCACAGTAATGCTGGCCCATGTTGACTCCAATGCTTCCTAGGGTTGTGTCAAGTTGGCTCGATGTTCTTTGGGTGGTGGACCATTCTTGATGCACTCGGGGAAACTGTTGAGTGTGAAAAACCCAGCAGTGTTCACATGCACTTAAATCTTTTGCCTTGCTCATTCACCCTCTGAATGGCACACATACACAATCCATGTCTCAATTGTCTCAAGGCTTAAAACCCCTTCTTTAGTTAACCTGTCTCCTCAACTTCATCTGCACTGATCTGTCTGTCTACAGTGCATTCAGAAAGTATTCAGACACCTGGACTTTTTCTACATGTTGTTACGTTCTAGCCTTACTCTAAAATAGATTAAATTGTTTGTTTTTTCTTTCTCATAAATCTACACACAATAGCCCATAATGAGAAAGCAAAAACTGTTTTTTATATAAATGTTTCAAATGTATTAAAAAGCCAAAACTGAAATATCACATTGACATAAGTATTCAGACCCTTTCCTCGGTATTTTGTTGAAGCATCTTTGGCAGAGATTACAGCCTCGAGTCACATGCGCCGAATACAACAAGTGTAGACCTTACAACCCACAATGCCGTTTAAAAAAAAAAATGTAAATAACAAATTATTAAAGAGCAGCGGTAAAATAACAGTAGCGGTACAGAGTCAATGTGTTGGGTCTCAGGTTACTCGTGGTAATTGAGGTAATATGTACATGTAGGTAGAGTTAAAGTGACTATGCATTAATAATAAACAGAGAGTAGCAGCAGCGTAAAAGGGGGGACAACGCAAATAGTCTGTGTAGCCATTTCATTTGCTGTTCAGGAGTCTTATGGCTTGGGGGTAGAAGCTGTTAAGAATCCTTTTGGACATCGACTATCTATCTATAACGTCCACCACACTTCCACTTCCCTTCTCAGAAACCCATTCTGCAGTTGCCAAGCAACTACCTAACATGGCACTAGTTTACAGAGGGAGAAAAGTCCAACCACACAAAATATGATTTTCACAGAACACCTCAAAGAAAGGGGGGAAATAATTGAACATTGTCTGAAGTGTGCATTAAAACATTAGTTCCCTGTAAGCAGTGGCTTTGTAGTGGGAGTAAGGATAAAGGAAATCAACAATTAAACCAGTCACAGTTCAAATCCTTGGGCGGAGCTTCGCTGTTTTAAATGTTTTTTTTAAAGGAATTCTACTACAATAGGATACAGAGAGATGGATGGCATTTTTGGACTCGTAGATAGAACCCCATCTCTGGTGGGGAGCAGTATGTGCCCAGAGCCATGAGTGTTACCACTAGACCATGGGCTCTGCACTCACTGGTTGCTTAACTCTTGTAGACAGCCTTACTTAACAAAAAAAATTAAAGCAGGATACAGTTGGGTAGACTATGTATAACAGTGAGTTGTGCGTGGCGACATGTCACATGAAGCCCATGATATATCTATTATTTTGTAGAACGTAAAGGCGTTGTTTGCCTCTATAAACTCAAATGTTGTAATGAAACATCTTTGCAAACTACACTGATGTCACGGATCCCCCGGACTGTTGCTCATTCCGTGCACCAGTTCCGAAAGTCTATGTCACTGGTCTCTAGGCGTCACTGAACTGTCTCATTACGCACACCTGATTCCAATTCCCCTAATTAGTACGATGTCCCCTCTGTTCACCATTGTCTTGTCGTTTATTGTCCCCAAGTCCGTTGGTCTTGTGCTTTGTTGTTTCGGCTTTCGTGCTGCATGTACTGTGTACTCGCTATTACGGGTCTCGTCCCGTATAGTATTGTGCAATTGTTATTACAGGTCTCATCCCGTGCATTGTTTACGGGTCTCGTCCCGTGTATTTATTAGAGGTTTAACCTCGCTCTTTTGTTTGGATTACATCCCTGTGTTATGTGTTTGTTTTGGGCTTCGTCCCCGTGCTTTTTCATGGCATGTTGTATTTTTGGGTGGAGTATTTAACACCCCCTATTATGTATTCCTGCTCCTGTCTCCAATCATGTATACGACGTGACAACTGAACAAAGACATTTTTTTACGCGACATTCAACAATTTCAAAGTTTTTACTGAGTTACCATTCATATGAAGAAATAGGCTCTCATCTGTAGATTTCACATGACTGGGAATACAGCTACCCATCTGTTGGTCACAGATACTTTAAATAAAAGGTTGGTTTGTGGATCAGAAAACCAGTCAGTATCTGGTGTGACCACCCTTTGCCTCATGCAGCGTGACGCATCTCCTTCGCATAGAGTTGATCTGTTGATTGCGGAATGTTGTCCCACTCCTCTTCAATGGCTGTGAAGTTGCTGGATATTGGCGGGAACTGGAACACGCTGTCATAAACATCAATCCATAGCATCCCAAACATGCTCAATGGGTGACAGGTCTGGTGAGTATGGAGGCTATGGAATAACGGTGACATTTTCAGCTTCCAGGAATTATGTACAGAGCCTTGCTACACGGAGCAGTGCATTATCATGCTGAAACTTGAGGTGATGGCTGCGGATGAAAGGCACGGCAATGGGCCTCAAGGATCTCGTCACGGTAACTCGGTGCATTCAGATTTCCATTGCTAAAATGCAATTGTGTTCATTGTCCATAGCTTATGCCTGCCAATACCACCACCATGGAACACTCTGTTCACAACGATGACATCAGCAAACTTCTCACCCATACGTGACCTTACATGCAGTCCGCAATCTGCCCGATTCATCCACGAAGAACACACTTCTCCAGCATGCCAGTGGCCTTCGAAAGGTGAGCAGTTGCTCACTGAAGTCGGTTCTGACACCGAATTGCATTCCGGTCTGGATCTAGTAAAGACGACGAGCACGCAGACGGGCTTCCCTGAGACGGTTTCTGACTGTTTGTGCAGAAATTCTTCGGTTGAGAAAACCCACAGCTTCATCAGCTGCCCGGGTGGCTCATCTCAGACCATCCCGCAGGTGAAGATGCCGGATGTAGAGGTCTGCGGATAATGAGGCCAGTTGGAGGTACTGCCAAATTCTCTAAAACAACGTTGAAGGCTGATTATGGTAGGGAAATGAACAGTACATTTTCTGGCAACAGCCCTGGTGGACATTCCTGCAGTCAGCATGCCAATTGCACACTCACTGCGGCATTGTGTTTTGTGACAAAACTGCACTTTTTAGAGTGGGCTTTCATTGTCCCAAGCACATAGATGCACCTGTGTAATGATCATTCTGTTTAAAATCAGCTTTTGATATGCCACACCTGTCAGGTGGATGGATTATCTTGGCAAAGGAGAAATGCTCACTAACATGGATGTAAACATTTGTGCACAAAATCTTTAAAAAAAGAAAAATTCAAGCTTTTTCTTGTGCGTATGGGAAAGGTCTGGTATCTTATATTTCAGCTCATGAAACCAACATGTTTGAAGTTGAGCTAAATATTTTGTTCAGTGTATTAACGTTAGACTACATTAACCTTATCTCTCACCCAACAACAACAACCTAAATTGGTGATTCCTGCCAATAAACCAAGATAATTAAATTCAGCACAGGGGAAAAATAACTAAACATGTATAACACAGAATATGCTAAAGTCAAACTGTGATGGAATTATTCCTGAGTACATATTTGTTTCAATTTCAGCAGCGAGTATAATCTATGCAACCAAGGGAGGAAAATGCAAGAACGGAGAGAACAAGCTCACATACAGTCAGTGACTTGCGAAAGTATTCACCCCCCTTGGCATTTTTCCTATTTTGTTGCCTTACAACCTGGAATTAAAATATATTTTTTTGGGGGGGGGTTATATCATTTTATTTACACAACATGCCTACCACTTTGAAGATGCAAAATAGGAAGATGATGCAAAAAATAAATAAGACAAAAATACAGAACTTGAGCGTGCAAAACTATTCAACCCCCAAAGTCAATACTTTGTAGAGCCACCTTTTGTCTCTTGGGGTATGTCTCTATAAGCTTGATGTCACGGCGTTCGTCGTAATGAGGATCGGGCCAAAGCGCAGCGTGGTAAGTGTTCATGATTTTATTTGATCACAAAACACTCAAACAAAATAAACAAGAGGGAAAACCGAAAACAGTTCTGTAAGGGTGGGAAAAAGGCTGCCTAAGTATGATTCCCAATCAGAGACAACGATAGACAGCTGTCCCTGATTGAGAACCATACCCGGCCAAACATAGAAATAAAGAAACTAGAATGCCCAACCTAGTCAGACCCTGGCCTAACCAAAATAGAGAATAAAAGCCTCTCTATGGCCAGGGCGTGACACTTGGCACATCCAGCCACTGGGAGTTTTGCCCATTCTTCAAGACATAACTGCTCCAGCTCCTTCAAGTAGGATGTGTTCCACTTGTGTACAGCAATCATTAATTGGATTGAGGTCTGGGCTTTAACTAGGCAATTCCAAGACATTTAAATGTTTCCCAATAAGCCACTTGAGTGTTGCTTTAGCATTATGCTTAGGGTCATTGTCCTACTGGAAGGTGAACCTCCATTACAGGCTCAAATCTCTGTAAGGCCGAAACAGGTTTCCCTCAAGAATTTCCCTGTATTTAGCTCATTCATTCAATTCTGACCAGTTTCCCAGTCCCTACCAATGAAAAACATCCACACATCATGATGCTGCCACCACCATGCTTCACTGTGGGGATGGTGTTCTCGGGGTAATGTGAGGTGTTGGGTTTGCGCCAGACATAGCGTTTTCCTTGATGGCCAAAAGCCTCATTTTAGTCTCATCTGACCAGAGTACCTTCTTCCATATGATTGGGGAGTATCCCACATGCCTTTTGGCGAACACCAAATGTGTTTGCTTATTTTTTTCTTCAAGCACCGGCTTTTTTTCCTGGACACTCTTCTGTAAAGCACAGCTCTGTGTAGAGTACGGCTAAAAGTGGTCCTATGGACAGATACTCCAATCTCCGCTATGGAGCTTTGCAGCTCCTTCAGGGTTATCTTTGGTCTCTTTGTTGCCTCTCTGATTAATGGCCTCCTTGCTTGGTCTGGGAGTTTTGGTGTGTGGCCCTCTCTTGGAAGGTTTGTTGCGGTACCATATTCTTTACATTTTTTAATAATGGATTTAATGATGCTCTGTGGGATGATCAACATTTCTGATATTTCTTTAGAACCCAACCCTGATCTGTACTTCTCCACAACTTTGTCCCTGACCTGTTTGGAGAGCTCCTGTCACGCCCTGGTCTAAGTATTTTGTGTTTTCTTTATTATTTTGGTCAGGCCAGGGTGTGACATGGGTTATTTATGTGGTGTTTTGTCTTGGGGTTTTTGTAGGTAATGGGATTGTGGTTAGTGGGGTTGTCTAGACAAGTCTATGGTTGCCTGGAGTGGTTCTCAATCAGAGCCAGGTGTTTATCGTTGTCTCTGATTGGGAACCATATTTAGGCAGCCATATTCTTTGAGCGTTTCGTGGGTGATTGTTCCTGTCTCAGTATTTGTTTGCACCAGATAAAGCTGTTTAGGTTTTCACGTTACGTTTATTGTTTTGTATTTTTCATGTTTATCTTTTATTAAACATGTATCGAAATAACCACGCTGCATTTTGGTCCGCCTCTCCTTCGACGGAAGAAAACCTTAACAGCTCCTTGGTTTTCATGGTGCCGCTTGCTTGGTGGGGCCCCTTGCTTAATAGTGTTGCAGACTCTGAGTCCTTTCAGAACAGGTGTATATATACTGAGATCATGTGACAGATCATGTGACACTTAAATAAAGTCCACCTGTGTGCAATCTAACTAATTATGTGACTTCTGAAGGTAATTGGTTGTACAAGATCTTATTTAGGGGCTTCATAGCAAAGGGGGCGAATACATATGCACGCACCACTTTTCTGTTTTTTATTTTGTATACTTTTTAGAAACATTCACCAATTTGGACTATTTTGTGTTTGTCCATTACATGAAATCCAAATAAAAATCAGTTTACATTACAGGTTGTAATGAAACAAAATAGGAAAAACACCAAGGGGGTTGAATACTTTTGAATAGCACTTGTCACTCCCTGACCTTAGAGATCCTTTTTATGTCTCTATTTTGGTTTGGTAAGGGTGTGGTTTGGGGTGGGCATTCTATTTTGTGTTCTATATTGTTCTATTTATTGTTGTTCTATTTATGATGTTATATTTATCTATTTTGTGTTCTATGTTCTATTTGTGTTCTATGTTTTCTATTTCTTTGTGTTTGGCCGGGTATGGTTCTCAATCAGGGACAGCTGTCTATCATTGTCTCTGATTGGGAACCATACTTATGTACCCTTTTTCCCACCTGTGTTTGTGGGAGGTTGACTCTGTTTAGAGCACTTTGCTTTTGAGCTTCACGGTTTGTTTTTGTAGTGTTTAGTGTTTTGTTTGGGGTCATTTTGATTAAAATAAAGACAATTTACGCTCACCACTCTGCACCTTGGTCCTCTCCTTTGAACAGCTGTGACAGAACCTCCCACCACCAAAGGACCAAGCAGCGTGGTGAAAGGGACTCCTGGATAAGTGAGCAGCGCTATCTGGAGTATGAGACAACCTGGGAGGAGATAGAGAGGTGGGCGGTCGACCCAGGGAGAGTGCCGGAGCCCGCCTGGGATTCTCTAGAACAGTGCGAGGAGGGATACAGGAGAATGGAGTTGGCGACACGAAAACGGCTGGCAAGGAAGCCCGAGAGGCAGCCCAATTTTGGGGGGGGTGGCACACTCAGGGTTGAGTTGACCTGAGCCAACTCCCCATGCTGATGGTGTCGAGGCGTGGCATTCACAGGCCGGTGTGCTCGGTGTCAGCGTCCTGCATTTGCCGGGTGGAAGCTGGCATCCAGCCAGAAGGGGTGGGGACAGCTCTGCGCTCGAGACCGACAATGCGCCTCCACAGCCCAGTGTATCCGGTGCCTCTGGAAAGGAAGAGGTCTCCTGGATGTCTCCCCTGCCTGGTGAGTCCTGTGCCTGCTCCCAGAGCCAGGTCTCCTGTATGTCTCTCCAGCCTGGTGAGCCCGGAGCTGCCAGAGTCGCCCTCCAGCCCGGAGCTGCCAGAGTCGCCCTCCAGCCCGGAGCTGCCAGAGTCGCCCTCCAGCCCGGAGCTGCCAGAGTCGCCCTCCAGCCCGGAGCTGCCAGAGTCGCCCTCCAGCCCGGGGCTGCCAGAGTCGCCCTCCAGCCCGGGGCTGCCAGAGTCGCCCTCCAGCCCGGGGCTGCCAGAGTCGCCCTCCAGCCCGGGGCTGCCATAGTCGCCCTCCAGCCCGGAGCTGCCATAGTCGCCCTCCAGCCCGGAGCTGCCATAGTCGCCCTCCAGCCCGGAGCTGCCATAGTCGCCCTCCAGCCCGGAGCTGCCAGAGTCGCCCTCCAGCCCGGAGCTGCCAGAGTCGCCCTCCAGCCCGGAGCTGCCAGAGTCGCCCTCCAGCCCGGAGCTGCCAGAGTCGCCCTCCAGCCCGGAGCTGCCAGAGTCGCCCTCCAGCCCGGAGCTGCCAGAGTCGCCCTCCAGCCCGGAGCTGCCAGAGTCGCCCTCCAGCCCGGAGCTGCCAGAGTCGCCCTCCAGCCCGGAGCTGCCAGAGTCGCCCTCCAGCCCGGAGCTGCCAGAGTCGCCCTCCAGCCCGGAGCTGCCAGAGTCGCCCTCCAGCCCGGAGCTGCCAGAGTCGCCCTCCAGCCCGGAGCTGCCAGAGTCGCCCTCCAGCCCGGAGCTGCCAGAGTCGCCCTCCAGCCCGGAGCTGCCAGAGTCGCCCTCCAGCCCGGAGCTGCCAGAGTCGCCCTCCAGCCCGGAGCTGCCAGAGTCGCCCTCCAGCCCGGAGCTGCCAGAGTCGCCCTCCAGCCCGGAGCTGCCAGAGTCGCCCTCCAGCCCGGAGCTGCCAGAGTCGCCCTCCAGCCCGGTGCCCGAGGCGAGGGTCCCCGCTCTAGAGGCGCCACCTAAGTGGGCCAAGCCTGAGGTGGAGCGGGGTCCACGTTCCGCACCAGAGCCGCCACCGCAGATATATGCCCGCCCAGACCCTCCCCTATAGGTTTTGCGCCCGGAGTCCGCACCCTTGGGGGGGGGGGGGGTACTGTCACGCCCTGACCTTAGAGATCCTTTTTATGTCTCTATTTTGGTTTGGTAAGGGTGTGGTTTGGGGTGGGCATCCTATGTTTTGTGTTCTGTTTTCTATTTCTGTGTGTTTGGCCGGGTATGGTTCTCAATCAGGGACAGCTGTCTATCGTTGTCTCTGATTGGGAACCATACTTAGGTACCCTTTTACCACCTATGTTTGTGGGAGGTTGACTCTGTTTAGAGCACTTTGCTTTTAAGCTTCACGGTTTGTTTTTGTAGTGTTTAGTGTTTTGTTTGGCGTCACTTTGATTAAAATAAAGAAAATGTACGCTAACCACGATGCACCTTGGTCCTCTCCTCTGAACAGCCGTGACGGCACTGTAATAGATCTCATTCTCTTGTCTCTGTGTTTTTCGGCTTTTTTTCAAAATAGCCTCCACTGTGTTTCACATCGGAGTTCTACAAAATGTGTTCAATTACACAGTGGATTATGCGGAAAATCTATTCTCAAACAAGTTGAGAGACATGAGAACTTCTAAAAAAAAAAATCCCCCACTGAGCTGTTATCGTCAAGCAAATCAAGACGTTTCTTTTACAAGCTGAAAATCGCAGCAAAACCAGTCTTGCTTTCACTACAATTGACAAGACAACAGTTTTAAGAAAGATACTAAGACATGACACTTGGAACCATTTGAATCATGACTCTGAAATAAGTGTTATCTGCAATACAACCTCTAAGGCAAATGGAGACATTTGCTAAAACTGCAGGCAACAGAGACTACGGAGTGTGTTGGCCTTTTTAATTACGGAGTCTGATGCCATCTGTAGATTATGAAGAGTTTTGCCATTTTAATTATTGCCATCTGTTAGCTGTCAGTCAAACTGTGCAAAACTGAAACTGAAACGTAAGCGTAGGCATGAATTTCGAGTGGTTAAGGTTAGTTATCCCCAGGGGCGCCACTTTGGTTTTAGAAGTGTGGGTGACATAACCTGACGGGGTCTGAGGGTCCTCCCCCAACATGTTTTGGCCATCTAAAGCTCATTTCCTGCATTTCTACCCAATCCAATATGCCATCTCTGTTTAGAACAAAAAGTAAGCAAAAATGCCCACATTCATCAAGCTTGGTAAAAGATCATCAAATATATTTACGTGTTTAATAGGACTGAACTTGATCAAAGGTATTTCAATGATAAACATTGTGTTGCACCTTTAACAAATAGCCTTACAAATGAACAGCTCTTGAAAAATTACAAAGTCTTTTGATAGTCTTAACACATCTATATCAAATTTCAGCCAGCCCGAGCCGCCTGCACGCCTGACCCCCACCAGTCTAGTCAATAACTCAACTCTCTCCCAACACAAGTTCCTTCCCACCTTTCGTTTTTTCATTCCCTAGGGAAAGGTTTGGAAGTAAAAAAAAAAACACACACACAAAAACACTTGCACTTCAAATATACATTAACACACAGAAAGAGCAAATCCTCCATATAATTAATCTCATACGTCGAGTAGTACTGCAGAGCTCAATTTACTTGCACACAATATAGCTGGGTAGCCTCGTCCTGTCCCTAGGTTTCCACCAACCTGCAGAGCCCCAACCCAACATACCCCACTCAGATTTAGGATCTTAGTGGTCTTATTGGTTTTGGGTGTGTTAGGCCAAGGCCAGAGCGACAACCCACAGGCAGACACTCAGAGCCAGGACTGAGCAGCCAAACAGCTATGGATTGCCTGAATAGGTATCTCCCCTGACGTGGGCATGTTTTCAATACAGACTCCTTTAGTCGTACTGTATTCCAGCGAGACATTATGAAAGTTGCCCTCAACCTTGTAATAATCTTGTGATAAATCAAGGCGTGTGATACATAATGTGACATTGTGGGAGGATAACCAACCGTCGAATTAATGGCAGAGCATTTCTTAGCTCCTATAAATGCTTGGTTACACAGTTTCTTCAGATAATAGTGTCCAATGTCAACATTTCCAAGCAAACAAAAACAGGGAAGAAAGAAGGGAGAATCTGTAGACATGCTGAGATAAATGAACATACTCTTTGCCAGAATTCAGGCAACCTTCACAAGACCCTAACATATACAAATATGTCCCCTTTCGTGTTTTACACCTCCAGCAGAGGAATAATATTTCTGCATGTAATTCAGTTTCACTGCCATATAGTATGTTCTATGGATGGGCTTAAACTGCAGTAACTTATGTCAGATGATATGAACAGGACTGGGCACACAAACATATCTGTATCCATTCATCATCATCATCATCAATAGATTCTACCAGGTTTCCTCACACACATTTTTGTTTGACATGTTTTGTGTCATTGGGAAAGCCTCGATCAACCCTTGATTTTTATTTTTTATTTTTTATTTCACCTTTATTTAACCAGGTAGGCTAGTTGAGAACAAGTTCTCATTTGCAACTGCGACCTGGCCAAGATAAAGCATAGCAGTGTGAGCAGACAACAAAGAGTTACACATGGAGTAAACAATTAACAAGTCAATAACACAGTAGAAACCAAAGGGGGAGTCTATATACAATGTGTGCAAAAGGCATGAGGAGGTAGGCAAATAATTACAATTTTGCAGATTAACACAGTGATGAATGATCAGATGGTCATGTACAGGTAGAGATATTGGTGTGCAAAAGAGCAGAAAAGTAAATAAATAAAAACAGTATGGGGATGAGGTAGGTGAAAAAGGGTGGGCTATTTACCAATAGACTATGTACAGCTGCAGCGATCGGTTAGCTGCTCAGATAGCTGATGTTTGAAGTTGGTGAGGGAGATAAAAGTCTCCAACTTCAGCGATTTTTGCAATTCGTTCCAGTCACAGGCAGCAGAGTACTGGAACGAAAGGCGGCCAAATGAGGTGTTGGCTTTAGGGATGATCAGTGAGATACACCTGCTGGAGCGCGTGCTACGGATGGGTGTTGCCATCGTGACCAGTGAGCTGAGATAAGGCGGAGCTTTACCTAGCATGGACTTGTAGATGACCTGGAGCCAGTGGGTCTGGCGACGAATATGTAGCGAGGGCCAGCCGACTAGAGCACACAAGTCGCAGTGGTGGGTGGTATAGTGACGAAACGGATGGCACTGTGATAGACTGCATCCAGTTTGCTGAGTAGAGTGTTGGAAGCCATTTTGTAGATGACATCGCCGAAGTCGAGGATCGGTAGGATAGTCAGTTTTACTAGGGTAAGCTTGGCGGCGTGAGTGAAGGAGGCTTTGTTGCGGAATAGAAAGCCGACTCTTGATTTGATTTTCGATTGGAGATGTTTGATATGAGTCTGGAAGGAGAGTTTGCAGTCTAGCCAGACACCTAGGTACTTATAGACGTCCACATATTCTAGGTCGGAACCATCCAGGGTGGTGATGCTAGTCGGGCATGCGGGTGCAGGCAGCGACCGGTTGAAAAGCATGCATTTGGTTTTACTAGCGTTTAAGAGCAGTTGGAGGCCACGGAAGGAGTGTTGTATGGCATTGAAGCTTGTTTGGAGGTTAGATAGCACAGTGTCCAAAGACGGGCCGAAGGTATATAGAATGGTGTCGTCTGCGTAGAGGTGGATCAGGGAATCGCCCGCAGCAAGAGCAACATCATTGATATACACAGAGAAAAGAGTCGGCCCGAGAATTGAACCCTGTGGCACCCCCATAGAGACTGCCAGAGGACCAGACAGCATGCCCTCCGATTTGACGCACTGAACTCTGTCTGCAAAGTAATTGGTGAACCAGGCAAGGCAGTCATCCGAAAAACCAAGGCTCCTGAGTCTGCCGATAAGAATATGGTGATTGACAGAGTCGAAAGCCTTGGCAAGGTCGATGAAGACGGCTGCACAGTACTGTCTTTTATCGATGGCGGTTATGATATCGTTGAGTACCTTGAGTGTGGCTGAGGTGCACCCATGACCGGCTCGGAAACCAGATTGCACAGCGGAGAAGGTGCGGTGGGATTCGAGTTTGTTGACTTGGCTTTCGAAGACCTTAGATAGGCAGGGCATGATGGATATAGGTCTGTAACAGTTTGGGTCCAGGGTGTCTCCCCCTTTGAAGAGGGGGATGACTGCGGCAGCTTTCCAATCCTTGGGGATCTCAGACGATATGAAAGAGAGGTTGAACAGGCTGGTAATAGGGGTTGCGACAATGGTGGCAGATAGTTTCAGAAATAGAGGGTCCAGATTGTCAAGCCCAGCTGATTTGTACGGGTCCAGGTTTTGCAGCTCTTTCAGAACATCTGCTATCTGGATTTGGTTAAAGGAGAACCTGGAGAGGCTTGGGCGAGGAGCTGCGGGGGGGGCGGAGCTGTTGTCCGAGGTTGAAGTAGCCAGGCGGAAGGCATGGCCAGCCGTTGAGAAATGCTTATTGAAGTTTTCGATAATCATGGATTTATCAGTGGTGACCGTGTTACCTAGCCTCAGTGCAGTGGGCAGCTGGGAGGAGGTGCTCTTGTTCTCCATGGACTTCACGGTGTCCCAGCACTTTTTGGAGTTGGAGCTACAGGATGCAAACTTCTGCCTGAAGAAGCTGGCCTTAGCTTTCCTGACTGACTGCGTGTATTGGTTCCGGACTTCCCTGAACAGTTGCATATCACGGGGACTATTCGATGCTATTGCAGTCCGCCACAGGATGTTTTTGTGCTGTTCGAGGGCAGTCAGGTCTGGGGTGAACCAAGGGCTGTATCTGTTCTTAGTTCTGCATTTTTTTGAACGGAGCATGCTTATCTAAAATGGTGAGGGAGTTACTTTTAAAGAATGACCAGGCATCCTCAACTGACGGGATGAGGTCAATGTCCTTCCAGGATACCCGGGCCAGGTCGATTAGAAAGGCCTGCTCACAGAAGTGTTTTAGGGAGCGTTTGACAGTGATGAGGGGTGGTCGTTTGACTGCGGCTCCGTAGCGGATACAGGCAATGAGGCAGTGATCGCTGAGATCCTGGTTGAAGACAGCGGAGGTGTATTTGGAGGGCCAGTTGGTCAGGATGACGTCTATGAGGGTGCCCTTGTTTGCAGAGTTAGGGTTGTACCTGGTGGGTTCCTTGATGATTTGTGTGAGATTGAGGGCATCTAGCTTAGATTGTAGGACTGGCGAGGTGTTAAGCATATCCCAGTTTAGGTCACCTAACAGAACAAACTCTGAAGCTAGATGGGGGGCGATCAATTCACAAATGGTGTCCAGGGCACAGCTGGGAGCTGAGGGGGGTCGGTAGCAGGCGGCAACCGTGAGAGACTTATTTCTGGAGAGAGTAATTTTCAAAATTAGTAGTTCGAACTGTTTGGGTATGGACCTGGAAAGTATGACATTACTTTGCAGGCTATCTCTGCAGTAAACTGCAACTCCGCCCCCTTTGGCAGTTCTATCTTGACGGAAGATGTTATAGTTGGGTATGGAAATCTCTGAATTTTTGGTGGCCTTCCTGAGCCAGGATTCAGACACAGCAAGGACATCAGGGTTAGCAGAGTGTGCTAAAGCAGTGAGTAAAACAAACTTAGGGAGGAGGCTTCTGATGTTGACATGCATGAAACCAAGGCTTTTTCGATCACAGAAGTCAACAAATGAGGGTGCCTGGGGACATGCAGGGCCTGGGTTTACCTCCACATCACCCGCGGAACAGAGAAGGAGTAGTATGAGGGTGCGGCTAAAGGCTATCAAAACTGGTCGCCTAGAGCGTTGGGGACAGAGAATAAGAGGAGCAGGTTTCTGGGCATGGTAGAATATATTCAGGGCATAATGCGCAGACAGGGGTATGGTGGGGTGCGGGTACAGCGGAGGTAAGCCCAGGCACTGGGTGATGATGAGGGAGGTTGTATCTCTGGACATGCTGGTAGTAATGGGTGAGGTCACCGCATGTGTGGGAGGTGGGACAAAGGAGTTATCAGGGGCGTGAAGAGTGGAACTAGGGGCTCCATTGTGAACTAAAACAATGATAACTAACCTGAACAACAGTATACAAGGCATATTGACATTTGAGAGAGACATACAGCGAGGCATACAGTAATCACAGGTGTTGAATTGGGAAAGCTAGCTAAAACAGTAGGTGAGACAACAGCTAATACAGTTTAACTTTGTAGGTTTGCCACACTGCTTTACCATAGCATCTGGCTTGTCCAGTGTTTGCTGCACAGATAGAATAAAGTGCTGTATCTGCAAAGATTGGTCAACCCTGGCTGCCTGACCCTGCTGAGACCCCTGTCACCATCTGATCCTCCTAAGAGGAGGCATGACAAATATTTACCTTGGTGTACATTTATACATTATTTTATCCAAGAATAGAATCAATAGTTCAATAATTGAAATTACCATTATTCCCAGATCCCAGAGCTTAAGCTGCTGTCCTGTAGCGACTGTAGGTCTACCCATCAATTCAAGATGGAACTTGGTATCATTCGCTGATATTGTTATTATACTGCAAAATACACCTGAGCTCCGTAGACTGGTCTTCCCTGGCTGTCTGACCCTGCTGGGACACCTGTCACCATCTTATCCTGCTAAGACATGATGAGCATAGTGTTGGGTACTGACTGCACTAGCAGGCTGCATTCCCAAGGGATGCCTGCGGGACCTGCGAGGTCCTGACAGAGATCGTTGCGGGTGGGAACAAGCGGTCAGACAGATTGATTTTGGAATTAAAATATACTGAACACAAAATATAAAGCACAACATGCAATCATTTCAAAGATTATAATGAGTTACAGTTCACATAAGGGAATCAGTCGTTTTAAATAAATTAATTGAGCTAATATATGGATTTCACATGACTGGCCAGGGGCACAGCCACTCACTGAGGAGCCAGGCCCAACCAACCAGAATGAGTTTTTCCCCACAAAAGGGCTTTATTACAGACAAAAATACTCCTCAGCACAATCCTGCAGGTGAGGAATCGGGATGTAGAGACCCTGGGCTGGCGTGGTTACACGTGGTCTGCGTTTGTGAGGCCGGTTGGACATACTGCCAAATTTGAAGCAGCTTACGGTAGAGAAATGAACATTCAATTATCCAGCAAAAGCTCTGGTGGACATTCCTGCAGTCATCATGCCAAATGCACGCTCCCTCAAAACTTGAGACATCTGTGGCATATTTTTGTTCAGTGTACTTTTGTTGTCCCAAAGATGATTTGGAAACGGTCCTCTTTCTGCTTTGTGTGCTTCAGCCTACCTATTGTATTTAAAGCAGATACTTTTCTCATTATTCACACACAGCATTTGCTGCTTCAACTTCTCTCCCTAGTAAGGCGTGAGAGTTCAAGTGTGCCTAGTATGTGGTCTCATTGAAATAGAGTAGGCTGCCTACATGGGGGAGGAATCACATGGCAGTGAACTGAAATATGATTAAATACATATTGATAATGGAAAGAAGTGGAGGGTGCTCAACCAACGTGATTCAATGTGCAATCCTCACATTTTATAATTGAAAAGGCAAAGCATGCACATAGGTGAAGACACATCCTGTGTCGCCGGCGGTGGAGGACTATGATGAGGGCTCGGTCCAGGATGTCTCTAGCGGGGACCCAGACCTCTCCCAGCCAACCAGGTACAGGACACCCTTGCCCCGCGGTCGAACACTCAGGAGGTGTCTCACTGTGTACACAGGATGGCCATCGATTACATGGGGCGGAGGGGTGGGCCTGGAAACACAGGCTTAATTCTAGACACATGGAACGTAGGGGGGAATACGGAGGGTACGGGGTAACACAAGATAAATAGCAGGAACTAAGGACTCTTGAGACCAATGAAATGGGGGGAAGGTTTGCGGGACTCCACCCAAAGGAACAGGTCCTGTGTGGATAGCCGTACCCTCTGCCAAATGCGATAGCGAGGAGCTGGACTCCGGCAGCGGTCCACTTGGTCTTGAGAAGTGCCACCCAGTTGCTTCTCCAGGTATGCTGACAGCGGGCATACTCCACCCAGACCAGTTGTTGGCTCCAGGTAGTGGGGTTGGTCGAGATGAGGCATCTTCTTCCCAGGTCTTGGTTTGCTCGCTCTGACTGGCCGTTGGATTGGGGATGGAATCCGGAGGACAGGCTGGCCGACAATCCAATAAGGGTGCAGAACGCCTTCCAGAACTGAGCACCCCGGTCAGAGACCATGTCCACCAGGAGTCCGTGGATCCTGAAGACGTGCTGCCCCCTGAGCTGGGCAGTCTCTTTGGCAGAGGGTAGTTTTGGGAGAGGGATGAAATGGGTTTTGCCATTAGAGAGAGAGCCCAAGGAGCCCAGTGACAAAGTCCTGGAAGATGTGGGACTTGGGATGATGAGGGACAGGTAGTGGCTGAAGGAGGCTGGAAGGGGCTTGCTGCAGAGTCTTATTCTGAGCACAAACGGTGCATGTAGTGGCAAACGCAGAGACGTCAGGAACCATTGTGGGCCACCAGAAACGTTGTCAGAGAAATGCCAGGGTTCGACAGAGGAAGCCTGGAGGAATGAGCCCATTCCAGGACCCGTGACCGGACTGAATTAGGGACAAACAACATTCCAGGGGCAGGCTGGGAACGTTGTGCCTTGCTGACCCGGGTCTCAATACCCCAGCCCACAGAAGCATCAAGGCATGAGTTAGGGAGGATGGTCTCAGAGTCAGAGGATGTGGCAGCAGGACTGTACGGGTGAGAGAGGGCATCAGGCTTAACATTCATGGGGGACACGAAATGGTGAAGTTGAATCTGGTGAATAACAGAGCCCACCAGGCCTGCCTGGAGTTAAGGCGCTTGGCTGTGCGCAGATACTCCAAATTCTTGTGGTCGGTCCAAACCAAAAACGGATGTTCTGCTCCCTCCAGCCAGTGTTTCCACTCCTCCAGAGCCATATTGACTGCCAGGAGTTCTCGGTTACACACGTTGTTGTTGTTTTTCTGCAGTGTTGAGACAATGGGACAGGAAGGCACAGGGATGAAGCTTTTTGTCCGGGGCAACGCACCAACCTCAACCACAAACTGAAGGGATGGGTCCGGATGGACGAGGATGGGGGCTGTAGTGAACTGATGCTTGATGTCCACAAAGGCTCTGTCAACCACTGGGGACCATGTGAACGGTACCTTGGGAGAGGTAAGTGCAGAGAAGGGGGCTGCCAGGTTGCTGTGTACTCAAATGAAATGCCGGTTGAATTTGGCAAACCCCAGTAAACGTTGTAGCTGCACCCTGGACGTAGGTTGGAGCCAATCCACTACTGCTTTCACCTTTTACGTGTCCATCTGGACATTTTCCATCAGCAATGACATATCCCAGAAAGGAGAGAGTAGAAGGGTGGAACTCATATTTCTCTGCTTTCACAAATAACTGGTTCTCCAGGAGGTGCTAAAGGACTTCTCATCAAGGCAAAGGTTGGGTATTTGAGGAATCTCAAATATTAAATATATTCAGGTTGTTCAACACATTTTTGGTTACTATATGACTCCACAAGTGATATTTCATTGTTTTGATGTCTTCACTATTATTCTACAATGTAGAAAATAGTAAAAAGAAAGAAAACCCCCTGAATGAGTAGGTGTCCTAAAACCTTTCACCGTAGTGTACATTAGTCAACCAAAAAGTAGCCAGTTTATGCTCTTCTTGCTTTTACAACTCTGTGAATAAGCACAACAGATACAACTCTCCCCTGCTGGTCCAGCCAGCCTTCCAGAAGCTTTGACTTCATACCGCCTGTCAGCCCGCTCTATGGTGTCCGCCTGGTCCCAAATAAAACCGTCTGCACACTCTAAACAGCCTACTCAACTGCTCTGAGGTGTCCCTATGGTCCTAAATCATTGCCACTTTTTGTATGACATTGTAATGATTAAAACTGGGGGGTACAAAAAATGAAATTCCTGAATGTAGGGGGGACATTCCCAGTGAAAGTTAAGCCCTGGGTTATCCTTATCCTTAACATCCTAGGTATTCGGGAGCCTACAGTACTAGATGGTATCTTGCCCTCGTGTCGCCTCTAGTGGATGACTGGAAATTGCCATGGAAATAAAATTCCGAACCATTTTAATAATGACTGAACAGCACATAATCCACTGGATTATATAATATGTGGAGAACTGCGTTTGTCATTCCGTGGCAATTTGTCTTTCTTGTGTTTGACTGGGAATTTGTGTTTCCTCCACGTTTAAAACAACTGTAGTCAGATGAGACAGGGATCATTTGAAGGCACATCCTTGAAGGCATGTCCTGTACTTTGGGCCATTACATCTAATCAGGTACTTGTTTGAGTTGAAGATGTTGATTTAAGATGTCACATTGATAAACATGTGGAAAGGAAGCGAGGGACAAATATTCTAAAGCGAGAGTGATAAAAAGAGACCTACTATAACAAACAAAAAAGTAGAGGAAGAGAAAGGTAGCGATAGAGAGTCAGTTGGAGAGAGAACTGTACAGAAGCTCAATGAAACAGGGTAGAGGGTCGATGGCAGAGTGAAAACACATAATGACATATTGGCTACCGATTCAACATCTATTCCACATACTCTCTCTATTTAGTTGGGAAGCTGTAGCTGGCTTCCCTCAGGCACGGCTTCGAGGCTGATTGTGAGAGAAAGGGGCTGGGAGAAGGAGGAGGTGGATAGTCAAACGTGGTGATATTTCTCACAGGTTGTTAAAGCAAGGTGTGCATTCAGGCCTTTTTCTGACTCTCCCGCCTCAGGCCTGCAGACAGGGAGAGACAGAAGGAGAGTAAGGGATACCTGGGACTGAAATATGACTCTCCACATCTATCCTCTTCCCTCCCCACTCTCCACTCCTCTTTTTTGTATGAGTGATACTGCAGTGCAGGTATCTGGCAACCCTTAGCCAGACCACTACTGAGCTGTCTAGGATAACACCTTGAAATATCTGGCAACTCTAGACATACAACCACTGAGCTGGCTGGAAGGACACCTGGCTCTATCTTTTGGAGTTCCAGAGCAGGAGAACGTCCACGTCATGTCCATGTAGAATGACTATAACAGGATTCAAATGTACAGGCTTTGAGTTAGAGTCTATTCTTAAAAATAGAAAAGTGGCTGAGCAAGTAACAATGCATAGACAATGATAGGAACTACAGTACAATTGCCACACAATATTTTCATAGGACGACTCAAGCAAATACTGCGTCGTTGACATAGAGAGATATGACAGTGCCGCACATCATCGATCAAACCGGTGATTGAGCCTGAATTGCATTAAACTGTGCTCACACGTTATTCATTTAAATGGAAATACCCTTAAAGGGCAATTCCACCACCTTTCAACTCATTTTCATTATATCCAGTATAATATCAGTGTCTACATATGTGAAAATGGTGCATTCCTAAGTTTTGTTTAAAAAAAAGATAATGTTCTACCTGATGACATCATGTAAAACTTTTAAAACGGTGATTTTCAAACCCAATGTGATTTGTGGTGATGTGGGGAGCAATAAAATACCCTCGCTATGGCTAGGAACTCGTTGCAGGTTTAGAAAATCGCTGCTTTTTAAATTTTAATTCTACCTTGTGATGCCACAGAGAAGCATTTGAAAAAAAAATCTTTCTTCTTATATTTTTACCACTGCTCACAGAAACACAGTGTTATTATATATGTAGACACTGGTTTGGTGCTGGAGATAATTAATATGATGTAGAAAAGTGGCAGGGTTGCCCTTTAAGGTAGTCAGTCTGTGGAAAGCCAACGTCTCCATAAAAATAAGCAGCAATCTGTGGAAGCCTATTTTTGTTGCTTTTATGATATGGTTATGTGTTTAGTTTAACCATTTTTCAATGTAATATGTTATTTTATGCACATTTGAGATTATTCTTGTATAATGAAATGCGCAAATCAAATATAATTTATTATTATTTGCCCTGTACCATCATCTCTCTCACAGCTAGGAACCATTTCACATTCAACCCATGCAAACCAAACTAAGAGCATTTTATTTGGTACAAATCATTCCCTAAGTTCTAGACCTCAGCTGAATCTGGTAATGAATGGTGGGCTGTTGAACAAGTTGAGGAGACTAAATTACTTGGTGTTGCCTTAGATTGTAAACTGTCATGGTCAAAACATATAGATTCAATGTTTGTAAAGATGGGCAGAGGTCTGTCCATAATAAAGAGACGCTCTGCTTTTTTGACACAACACTCCACAAAGCAAGTTCTGCAGGCTCTAGTTTGATATTATCTGGAAAGAAAGACCTAGTTAAGCTGCAGCTGGCCCAGAACAGAGTGGCACATCTTGTTCTTCATTGTAGTAAGAGTCAGTCTCTCGTGGCAAAGAAATATTAATTTGTTTGCATAGTCAACTTACATACAGCCCTGACATACATACACACTTACCCCACCAGACATGTCTTTTCACAGTCCCCAGGTCCAGGTCAAGGAAACACACAGTATTATACAGAGCCATGAGTGCATGGAACTCCCTTCCTTCTTATATATCACAAGTGAACAGCAAACCTAGTTTCAAAAAATGACACCTCACGACACAACCCCTCTCCCCCATGTGACCTACTTGTTGTGTGCATGTACTGACATGTATGCGTAGCTGATAGATGCGCACACACACACACACACACACACACATACAGACACACACACACACACACACACACACACACACACACACACACACACACACACACACACACACACACACACACACACACACACATACAGACACACACACACACACACACACACACACACACACACACACACACACACACACACACACACACACACACACACACACACACACACACACACACACACACACATACAGACACACACACACACACACACACACACACACACACACACACACACACACACACACACACACACACACACACACTACATGTTCATGTCTTTAAACATATGTAAATGGTAAAGTATTTTGTCTGTAATGTATTTTTCGTTATGTGTCAGACCCCAGTGAGACTAGCTGTCGCCATTGATGTCGGCTAATGGGGATCCTAATTTAAAAAAGAATCAAAAATAAATGTTTGTAATAAAAAAAATGAACAGCTGGGGAGTTATTTTCTCTGCACATTATTTTAAACATTGGTCAGTCGATGCATATTTGAAGACCTGCCGGAATTAGCACAATTAACCACTACTCAACAGTGATTGCTATTCGCTGTTCAAGTGAATAGCGAAGGGGAGCCTTTATCCACAGAATTTATAACATGTCAAATCTGAAGATACTCTGGCTTTAGTATTTGTCAAATATGTTTCGGTGTGTATTATTTATATTTCCCTCCTCCACCATATATCTCCCACAGGAGCTCTTTCAATACTTCATGATGCCTCATAATGAAAAGAGGAGAGCAACAGATCCAGTCTCTCTCCTAGAAATGTCCAGCAACAATGTCAGGGGGGCTCCTGTTTGGCTCCACGGTGGGACTGGATTTGTCCCAAATGGCATCCTATTCCCTATGTAGTGCACTACTAAGGCCCTGGACAAGTGCACTATATAGAACATTGGGTGCCATTTGGGACGCAAATATAGAAATACATCTCAGAACAGGGGAGAAGTGATTTGAAGGGAAGGAAGGATTTATTAGGTAACTTGTTCTCTGTGTTTGCTGTTTCAGCTATTTATAATAGCTATTAAGATGGAAATTGTTGACAGTCCCTCTTCCAACTTCCTTGAAGGGAGAAAAGTTGAAAATAATTTAAAAGCTTAATAACGGGAGAAGGATTTTGAAACCGTTTCAGTTATCTGGTAGGACTGCTAGCTACAAATCGGGGTCACGGACCTCTTGCTTGTGTCCTTATTGTTTTCAATGAAATGGTAACATCGCTTAAAACGAATGATAATTGCGTGTTGGGATAGACTGATAAGTCAGTTAATCATGTGGATGAAAGCTTGTGTTGTTTTGAAACTCTGTGTCAAAACAATTATGGATAATTAGCACAACACAATTAGGATTTTAGAGGATCAATTTTTAAAAAAAGTGCTGTGGAAAAATGCTCCTTTGCTGCTGGGTTATTGTTCAAAACTGACTGTTCTTTCATTCGGAGGCTATCTGTTCTTTGAATGAGACACTGACTTGCATACAGTGCCTTCAGAAAGTACTCACACCCCTTGACTTATTCCATATTTTGTGTTACTGCCTGAAGTCAAAATGGATTAAATATATTTGGTTCTCTCACCCATCTACACACAATGCCCCATAATGAATCTGAAAACATGTTTTGGGAAAGGTTTGCAAATGTATTGAAAATGAAATACATATCTAATTTACATAAGTAAACAAACCAATCCATATTAAGCTCAGGTGCATCCACTTTCATTTGATCATCCTTGAGATGGCACTACAACTTGGACTCCACCTGTGGCCAATTCAGTTTTTTGGACATGATTTTGAAAGAAACACACCTATCTATATACTGTAAGGTCCCACAGGGAGGTGAACTCAGAACCCAATGACCACTCTGACAGAACTCCTTGGCTGAGATGGGACTACCTGCCAGAAGGAGAATAGTCTCTACAGCACTTCACCAATCTGGACTTTATGTGAGAGTGGTCAGATACAAGCGACTCCTAAGAAAGAAAGCACATGACAGCATGCCTGGCGTTTACAAAACGGCACGTGAAAGACAGAGAATATGGCAAAAGATATGGTCTGATGAGACATTTTTATTATTTGTCCTAAATGCAAAGCACTATGTCTAGAGAAAACCAGTCACAGCTCATCTTATTAGGTTCAAGCCAACTATTGTAGTCAGTCATCTCATAGTAATAGCATTCGTGGTCTTTATTTACACATTTTCCCAGTTTGCTAAAACATCTTGAACATGTACTGTATGATTACTCCACAACCACAAATGGCAGTATGTTAAAGCACTCTGAAATGATCAATTACACACTGACACAAACAATTACATTGCATTACACACCGAAGAAAAATAAACGCAACATGTAAAGTGTAAGTGTTGTTCCCATGTTTCTTGAGCTGAAATAAAATATCTCAGAAATGTTCCATATGCACAAAAAAACATCTCTAAAATGTTATGCAGAAATTTGTTTGCATCCCAGTTAGTGAGCATTTCTTCTTTGACAAGATGATCCATTCATCTGACAGGTGTGGGATATCAGGAAGCTGATTAAACAGCATGATCTTTACACATGTGCACCTTGTGCTGGGGACAATAAAAGACCACTCTAAAATGTGCAGTTTTGTCACACAACACAATGCCACAGATGTTTCAAGTTTTGAGGGAGAGTGCAAATGGCATGCTGACTGCAGAAATGTTCACCAGAGCTGTTGCCAGAGAATTTAATGTTTGTTTTAGAGGATTTGGCAGTACCTCCATCCGGCCTCACAACCACAGACCACGTGTAACCACTCCAGCCCCTCCACATCTGGCTTCCTCACCTGCAGGATCGTCTGAGACCAGCCACCGAGACGGATGATGAAACTGTGGGTTTGCACAGCCAAATAATTTCTTCACAGTCAGAAACCATCGCAGAAAGCTTATCCTCACCAGGTTCTTGACCTGACTGCAGTTCGGCGTCGTAACCGATTTCAGAGGGCAAATGCTTACCTTTGATGGCCACTGGCAGGCTGCAGAATTGTTATTTTCAGTGTTACAGGCTTTGGTTTTTCCATTTATATTTTGAGGTTGGACTTTAGCACGTGGGGCGCACTGATTTGTGTCACCTTGTTAGTCAGTATGTGTTACACCTTTGCTGGATTGTCATCTCATCATTGGGAAGGTGTTTCACCTGTTCTTGCCCAGGTGATATTTAAGACTGGCTGGCCCAGTACGTCAGTTGTCTTGGGAGGTGTGGGGGGTTAACACCTTTAGTTGTCCCTCCCTATTTGATAAAAAAAAAAAAAAAATCCTTTATTTGATTCTACTGGGGGTTTTTTCTTCCACTTTTTGAATTGCTTCCTATCTTTAAGTATGGAGTGGGCTTTCATTTTGTTTGCCCGTTCTGGAGCAAATTTAGTGGCCGCTTATGGTGGGTGTCTTTTACGTCCCAGTTGTTGTTGCTAGTGAACTTTCAGTGGACACCCCCATGAGTTTCTTTCAGAACCCCTCCTAGAACCCCAAATGTTTTGGTTGTTTTCAGTGACTCTTTGTTAGTTCAAATCAAATTGTATTTGTCACATGAGCCGAATACAGGTGTAGACCTTACAGTGAAAGGCTTACTTACAAGCCCTTAACAAACAATGCAGTTTTAAGAAGAAAAAGTGTTAAAGTATTTACTAGAATAAACTGAAGAAAAAATTGAAAAAATAATGAAGGAGCAACAAAATAATAACAATAGCGAGGCTATATACAGGGATACCAGTACAGAGTCAATGTGCGGGGCCACCTGTTAGATGAGGTAATTGAAGTAATATGTACATGTAGGTAGAGGTAAAGTGACTATGCATGGAAAATAAACAGAGAGTAACAGCAGCGTAAAAATGGTGGTGGGGGGGGGGGCAATGCAAATAGTCTGGGTAGCCATTTGATTGGCTGTTCAGGAGTCTCTTTGAACCTGGGGGTAGAAAACATCCTAAAGATTGATTCTATTCTTCGTTTGACATCTTTCTACTTACTGTAACAGAACGTTTTGACTTTTTGTCTGCTCCTAATGAACGCGCGTCATGAATTTTGATTTGTGACATGAATGTGCTACCAAAAGGAGGTAATTGGACATAAATTATGGACATTATCGAACAAAACAAACATTTATTGTGGAACTGGGATGCCTGGGAGTGCATTCTGATGAAGATCATCAAAGGTAAGTGAAAATTTATAATGTTATTTCTGACTTCTGTTGACTCCAACATGGTGGATATCTGCTTGGGTTGTTTTGGTCTCTGAGCGCCGTACTCAGATTATTGCATGGTTTGCTTTTTCGGTAAAGCTTTTTTGAAATCTGACACAGCGGTTTGCATTAAGGAGAAGTATATCTGAAATTCCATGTATAACACATGTATTTTCATCAACATTTATGATGAGTATTTGTGTAAATTGATGTGGCTCTCTGCAAAATCACCGGATGTTTTTGGAACTACTGAACATAACGTGCCAATGTATACTGAGATTTTTTGATATAAATATGAACTTTTTCGAACAAAACATACATGTATTGTGTAACATATAGTCCTATGAGTGTCATCTGATGAAGATCATCAAAGGTTAGTGATTCATTTGATCTCTATTTCTGCTTTTTGTGACTCCTGTCTTTGGCTGGAAAAATTGTATTTTTTTTCTGTGACTTGGCTCTGACCTAACATAATCGTTTGTGGTGGTTTCGATGTAAAGCCTATTTGAAATAGGACACTGTGGTGGGATTAACAAGAAGTGTATCTTTAAAATGGGGTGAAATACTAGTATGTTTGAGGAATTTTAATTATGAGATTTCTGTTGTTTGAATTTGTCGCCCTGCACTTTCACTGGCTGTTGTCATATCGATCCCGTTAGCGGGATCTCTGCCCAAAGAGGTTTTAAGAAGCCTTTTGGACCTAGACCTGACGCTCTGGTAGTTCCCCTTTCTGTTTGAGTGAAAATGTTCAACTGTAACAGGCAGATGGGGTGCGGACAAGGTTTCTGATGTCAATATTGTGAACAGAGTGTCCCATGGTGGCGGTGGGGTTATACTGTGGGCAGGCATAAACTATGGACAATGAACACAATTGCATTTTATTGATGGCAATTTGAAGGCACAGAGATACCGTGATGAGATCCTGAGGCCCATAGCCATGCCATTCATCTGCCGCCATAACCTCATGTTTCAGCATGATAATGCACAACCCCGTGTTGTAAGGATCTGTACACAATTCCTGGAAGCTGAAAATGTCACCATTTATCCATGGCCTGCAAACTCACCGGACATGTCACCCATTGAGCATGTGTGGATGCTCTGGATCATCATGTACAACAGCGTGTTCCAGTTCCCACCAGTAGCCAGCAACTTCGCACAGCCATTGAAGAGGATTGGGACAACATTCCACAGGCCAAAATCAAGGGCCTGATCAACTCTATGCGAAGGAGATGTTACAAATGATGCAAATGATGATCACACCAGATGCTTTTCTGATCCACGCTTCTAAATGTTTTAAGGTATCTGTGACCAACAGAGGCATATCTGTATTCCCAGTCATGTGAAATCCATAGATTAGGTCCTTCAATGACTGATTTCCCTATATGAACTGTAAACTCAGTAAAAATCTTTGAAATTGTTGCATGTTGTGTTTTTATATATATTTTAAGTCAATAGATACAAGATAGCACCAAAGCAGGTTAACTGCAAGCCCCAAAGATCTCTATCTGGCTTCTACAAGCCTATTTCTTTCTTCCACTCCGAGAGGAACTGGGAACTTGGTAGGCTTAGACTATCGTGGTGTGCTTGGAAATGACACAATCTTTATAAAGTCTATGCCAGGTTGCTGTCTGTGTTTGCAGTGGGAGAGATGTCAGTTGATTCCAGTCCAGGGTGGTTAACTTCAGACCTTGGTGTAAGCATAGTAATACAGTGATACATATTGGAAATGGGAAGTATATCCTTTGGTGGTGACTGGTGGGCGGAGATATCAGTGTGATTGCTTGATGGAAAAAAAAGAACATTATCAAACACATGGAACCATTCCATTCAAACCATTACAATGTGTCTGTCCTCCCATACTTCCGCCCACAAGCCTCCTCTGGTACATTATCCATATGAAGAGTTTCATTCTAAAATGTGATATATCCATTTTAATTTTTTTTGTAAATTTGTATTTATAAAAAAGTAATTTTGGGTGGTGGACCATACTTGATACAAACGGGAAACTGTTGAGCGTGAAAAACCCAACAGCGTTGCAGTTCTTGACACACTCAAACCCGTGCCCCTGGCACCTACTACCATACGCCGTTCACAGGCACATAAATATGTTGTCTTGCCGATTCACCCTCTGAACTGCACACGATATCTCAATTGTCTCAAGGCTTAAAAATCATTCATTAACCTGTCTTTTCCCCTTAATCTACACTGATTGAAGTGGATTTATTAACACGTGAAATCAATAATGTATCATAGCTTTCATCTGGACTCGACTGGTCAGTCTCATGTTTTGTACACCCAGTGTATTTGGAACTGCCATCAATATTACACTTAATCAGGGTAGAACTATACCCAGACAGACAGATGGTATTGATGCAGCAGTCTGAATTGGAATATGCTGCAGCACCACAATTCTTCCAAATTTCTCGAAACGACAACAGACCCGTCGTGACGTGCCACATGGTTCAGCCGTGTTATCGACATGGTTCGCCGACCCTAAAAGGACAACCATCAATAACCACCACCCAGGATGCTCCCTAATTGTAATGACTCTGCAACAAACGAGACGTCACTCCTCTTAATTGAATTAGAGTCAACTTTTATTGACATAATTGTTTGAGACAAGCCATTTTCCCGGTCTCGGACTGAGGATCTGACAGTGCCAATGATACAGCGATGAGTAATTAATGTGTTTCTTAATTGAACTCGAAGCGGGGAGGATAATGTGTGGATGGGTGCCGAGCTCAGAGTGGGACCCCAGCATGCCAGCCCACTCCGTTATTTTTTTTTAATCATAGGAAGACTTCTTAGGCTGCTGCAGGTATGCAAATAGAATGCAGACCAGTGTTCACGTAGTATTTGTTTTACTTCAAATACCTAAGCAAGCTTCCCTGGAGAAATGTAACCTATAAAATAGGCCCAGAAGTACACACCGCACCCATCTGGGATCTCAAGGCAGGCTCAATCAAATGCACAAATTATTTGAAAGAAAAAAAAGAATTTGAACCCATTAGCTGTTTTAACACTTCCCTTATGTTCGATTCGGCCTACACTCTTTATGTTCTGGGTAAATTTGACCTGTACAGTAGGTAGAGTAAGTACATCAAGATAAATATATGTTTTAATCTCCCAAAATGTTAGTTTCCAAGAGCTGAGAATGTCCTCTTTCATATGCTTTTTTCCATAGTTGATAGACCGAATTATTCAAAATGTATGATTACTGTATGACATTTTTTATGACATTTATGATTTTATTTGCTTATTTTGTTTGCCAGATATCCGTCTCTAGCATCAAGGTCAAGCTCAAATTGACTACAAATGGACTTCAGTGTTGCTCAGCCTCTGAGCATAATTGGGAAATCATATTTCTGTGTGATTAGCATGGCTGCATCTTTCATGTGCAGAAAGCAGCTCGTTTTTAAGACAAATTGTTCAAAAGTTCTATAGACCAAGATCAAGGTCAAATTGCAGGCCAAATTAACTTCGGATCAGTGTTGCTCAGCCTCTGAGCATCATAGACATATATCAGATATCAGCACTATTTGCACCATTTATGTGCAGGAAGCAGCTTGTTTTCAAGACAATGTTAAACATTTATATAGACCAAGGTCAAATTGCAGGTGGTCAAATTGACCCGGAACGTCATGATGTCCCTATTCCGGTACCGGGTCCAATTGTTTGAATTTATATTTAATTACATGTTTTACACATTTGAGACCCATATATAGGAAAGTAGATGAAGGTTCATGGTGAAACATTTACATAAAATTGTATTTTTGTGATTTCAAACTCTGGTCAGGACCGAATTGACCCGGAACATATGTGAAGGGTTTACATACTATTGGAACTATGCCATGTGAAAGGCGGTAAAGATCTGAGGATTATGAGCCTGTTGTTTTCCTCAATACACACTAATCTTGTCTGATGACTGCAGTGTGCCAAAATACTACCATTGTGTGGTTATTGTCAATAATTTATGTTGAAATTGGATTGATGTAACAACCTTTTAGGTTAAGTCAATGTATTTGAGTTGAAGTTTTACCCTAACTTCAATGCTTATAATGCTGGTTGAAATGAGATGAAAACTGTACTGGTTGATTACTTTTTTGTATTTTTGTATTGTGACGTGATCCCACTTATATCCTGTAGTTTTTTTATTATTATTATTATAAAAAATTTGATTGAACCTTTATTTAACTATTTTATTTATTTTATTTATTTTACCTTTATTTAACCAGGTAGGCAAGTTGAGAACAATTGCGACCTGGCCAAGATAAAGCAAAGCAGTTCGACAGATAAAACGACACAGAGTTACACATGGAGTAAAAACAAACATACAGTCAATAATGCAGTATAAACAAGTCTATATACAATGTGAGCAAATGAGGTGAGAAGGGAGGTAAAGGCAAAAAAGGCCAAGATGGCAAAGTAAATACAATATAGCAAGTAAAATACTGGAATGGTAGTTTTGCAATGGAAGAATGTGCAAAGTAGAAATAAAAAAATAATGGGGTGCAAAGGAGCAAAATAAATAAATAAATTAAAATTAAATACAGTTGGGAAAGAGGTAGTTGTTTGGGCTAAATTATAGGTGGGCTATGTACAGGTGCAGTAATCTGTGAGCTGCTCTGACAGTTGGTGCTTAAAGCTAGTGAGGGAGATAAGTGTTTCCAGTTTCAGAGATTTTTGTAGTTCGTTCCAGTCATTGGCAGCAGAGAACTGGAAGGAGAGGCGGCCAAAGAAAGAATTGGTTTTGGGGGTGACTAGAGAGATATACCTGCTGGAGCGTGTGCTACAGGTGGGAGAGGCTATGGTGACCAGCGAGCTGAGATAAGGGGGGACTTTACCTAGCAGGGTCTTGTAGATGACATGGAGCCAGTGGGTTTGGCGACGAGTATGAAGCGAGGGCCAGCCAACGAGAGCGTACAGGTCGCAATGGTGGGTAGTATATGGGGCTTTGGTGATAAAACGGATTGCACTGTGATAGACTGCATCCAATTTGTTGAGTAGGGTATTGGAGGCTATTTTGTAAATGACATCGCCAAAGTCGAGGATTGGTAGGATGGTCAGTTTTACAAGGGTATGTTTGGCAGCATGAGTGAAGGATGCTTTGTTGCGAAATAGGAAGCCAATTCTAGATTTAACTTTGGATTGGAGATGTTTGATATGGGTCTGGAAGGAGAGTTTACTATCTAACCAGACACCTAAGTATTTGTAGTTGTCCACGTATTCTAAGTCAGAGCCGTCCAGAGTAGTGATGTTGGACAGGCGGGTAGGTGCAGGTAGCGATCGGTTGAAGAGCATGCATTTAGTTTTACTTGTATTTAAGAGCAATTGGAGGCCACGGAAGGAGAGTTGTATGGCATTGAAGCTTGCCTGGAGGGTTGTTAACACAGTGTCCAGAGAAGGGCCGGAAGTATACAGAATGGTGTCGTCTGCGTAGAGGTGGATCAGGGACTCACCAGCAGCAAGAGCGACCTCATTGATGTATACAGAGAAGAGAGTCGGTCCAAGAATTGAAGCCTGTGGCACCCCCATAGAGACTGCCAGAGGTCCGGACAGCAGACCCTCCGATTTGACACACTGAACTCTATCAGAGAAGTAGTTGGTGAACCAGGCGAGGCAATCATTTGAGAAACCAAGGCTGTCGAGTCTGCCGATGAGGATATGGTGATTGACAGAGTCGAAAGCCTTGGCCAGATCAATGACTACGGCTGCACAGTAATGTTTCTTATCGATGGCAGTTAAGATATCGTTTAGGACCTTGAGCGTGGCTGAGGTGCACCCATGACCAGCTCTGAAACCAGATTGCATAGCAGAGAAGGTATGGTGAGATTCGAAATGGTCGGTAATCTGTTTGTTGACTTGGCTTTCGAAGACCTTAGAAAGGCACGGTAGGATAGATATAGGTCTGTAGCAGTTTGGGTCAAGAGTGTCCCCCCCTTTGAAGAGGGGGATGACCGCAGCTGCTTTCCAATCTTTGGGAATCTCAGACGACACGAAAGAGAGGTTGAACAGGCTAGTAATAGGGGTGGCAACAATTTCGGCAGATAATTTTAGAAAGAAAGGGTCCAGATTGTCTAGCCCGGCTGATTTGTAGGGGTCCAGATTTTGCAGCTCTTTCAGAACATCAGCTGAATGGATTTGGGAGAAGGAGAAATGGGGAAGGCTTGGGCGAGTTGCTGTTGGGGGTGCAGTGCTGTTGTCCGGGGTAGGAGTAGCCAGGTGGAAAGCATGGCCAGCCGTAGAAAAATGCTTATTGAAATTCTCAATTATGGTGGATTTATCAGTGGTGACAGTGTTTCCTATCTTCAGTGCAGTGGGCAGCTGGGAGGAGGTGTTCTTATTCTCCATGGACTTTACAGTGTCCCAGAACTTTTTTGAGTTAGTGTTGCAGGAAGCAAATTTCTGCTTGAAAAAGCTAGCCTTGGCTTTTCTAACTGCCTGTGTATAATGATTTCTAGCTTCCCTGAACAGCTGCATATCACGGGGGCTGTTCGATGCTAATGCAGAACGCCATAGGATGTTTTTGTGTTGGTTAAGGGCAGTCAGGTCTGGGGAGAACCAAGGGCTATATCTGTTCCTGGTTCTACATTTCTTGAATGGGGCATGTTTATTTAGGATGGTTAGGAAGGCATTTAAAAAAAATATCCAGGCATCCTCTGCTGACGGGATGAGATCAATATCCTTCCAGGATACCCCGGCCAGGTCGATTAGAAAGGCCTGCTCGCAGAAGTGTTTCAGGGAGCGTTTTACAGTGATGAGTGGCGGTCGTTTGACCGCTGACCCATTACGGATGCAGGCAATGAGGCAGTGATCGCTGAGATCTTGGTTGAAGACAGCAGAGGTGTATTTAGAGGGGAAGTTGGTTAGGATGATATCTATGAGGGTGCCCGTGTTTAAGGTTTTGGGGAGGTACCTGGTAGGTTCATTGATAATTTGTGTGAGATTGAGGGCATCAAGTTTAGATTGTAGGATGGCTGGGGTGTTAAGCATGTTCCAGTTTAGGTCGCCTAGCAGCACGAACTCTGAAGATGGATGGGGGGCAATCAGTTCACATATGGTGTCCAGAGCACAGCTGGGGGCAGAGGGTGGTCTATAGCAGGCGGCAACAGTGAGAGACTTGTTTTTAGAGAGGTGGATTTTTAAAAGTAGAAGTTCAAATTGTTTGGGTACAGACCTGGATAGTAGGACAGAACTCTGCAGCCTATCTTTGCAGTAGATTGCAACACCGCCCCCTTTGGCAGTTCTATCTTGTCTGAAAATGTTGTAGTTTGGAATTAAAATGTCTGAGTTTTTGGTGGTCTTCCTAAGCCAGGATTCAGACACAGCTAGAACATCCGGGTTGGCAGAGTGTGCCAAAGCAGTGAATAGAACAAACTTAGGGAGGAGGCTTCTAATGTTAACATGCATGAAACCAAGGCTATTACGGTTACAGAAGTCGTCAAAAGAGAGCGCCTGGGGAATAGGAGTGGAGCTAGGCACTGCAGGGCCTGGATTCACCTCTACATCGCCAGAGGAACATAGGAGGAGTAGAATAAGGGTACGGCTAAAAGCTATGAGAATTGGTCGTCTAGAACGTCTGGAACATAGAGTAAAAGGAGGTTTCTGGGGGCGATAAAATAGCATCAAGGTATAATGTACAGACAAATGTATGGTAGGATGTGAATACAGTGGAGGTAAACCTAGGTATTGAGTGATGAAGAGAGAGATATTGTCTCTAGAAACATCGTTGAAACCAGGAGATGTCATTGCATGTGTGGGTGGTGGAACTAATAGGTTGGATAAGGTATAGTGAGCAGGACTAGAGGCTCTACAGTGAAATAAGCCAATAAACACTAACCAGAACAGAAATGGACAAGACATATTGACATTAAGGAGAGGCATGCTTAGTCGAGTGATCAAAAGGGTCCGGTGAGTGGAGAGGTTGGTTGGTGATTTAGACAGCTAGCCAGGGCATCGGTAGCAAGCTAGCATAGGATGGAGGTCTGTTGTTAGCTACCTCTTGCGTTCCGTCAGTAGATTAGTGGGGTTCCGTGTGGTAGAGGGGATTAATCCAAATCACACAACAACAACAAAAATAAAAACAATAGATATAGTTATAGAGGCCCAAGAAGAAAACATAATAATAATAATAAAAAATAAAAAAATATATATATAAAAAAAATAGTCCGATTGTCTATTCAGATAGCAGCCGGTAAGACAGCTAACGGTTAGCAGGCCGCAGATGGGCGTTCAGGTAACGTCGCGACGGAGGAGCCAGCCGAATAACTCCTTCGGGTAGATAACGTCGGCAGTCCAGTTGTGAAGGCCCGGTGGGGCTCCGCGAAGGCAGTAAAACGGGTCCGGATAGGTGACTGCAGCCCAGGTGTGATTGATGGAACTCAGGAGTGATTGACGGAGCTTGCTAGCTCCGGAATAATTGATGTTTGCTCCGGAATCGACGAAGGCCGATAGTCACACGGATAGCAGCTAGCTAGCTGTGAGATCCGGGTATGAATGTCCAGAGAGCAGTCGAAATCCAGGGACATGGAGAGAAAAATTGGTCCGGTATGTTCCGTTCCGAGCCGCGCTGCGCCGTACAGAACTGGCGATAGATTTTCGAGCTAAAGGATAGCTGATGACCACAAACCGTGGTTAGCTGAATACTAACGATTTGCCAGTAAAGGAGCTAACTAGCTTCTGAACTAGCTTCTGGATTAGCTTCTGGCTAGTTTCAGGCTAGCTTCTTGGAGTTTCTGGCTAGCTTCTTGGAGGATTACAGATCTGAGGTAACTAAGTCAGTTAAGAACAAATTTTATTTACAATGACTGCCTACCCCAGCCCAACCCTAACCTGGACGACGCTGGGCCAATTGTACTCCGTCCTGGCCGGTTGTGATACAGCCTGGAATCGAACCAGGACCTGTAGTGACACCTCTAGCACTGAGATGCGAAAGGCATCACGCAAATCAATGATTAAACAACCGAATGAGATGCAATCCTCTGACTTTCTTTTTAATAGTCATCGTGCTGTTTTTCGACGTAAAGCAAGCATGACTCTAGATTGATAATAGCAGCCTATATTTACATTAATCCGAGATGTCTGCTTGCATAATACTACAGACCTACTCTGAAAATAGAAGGGTAGCATTCATGAAAAGTGTTATCTCTTTAAACGCGTATTCAAATGACCAGCTCCTCAATTTGGAGAATTCAACCCAAACTCACTGCATACCAAATGGTACCTTATTCCCTTTTGTAGTGCATTACTTTTGACCGAGGACCATAAGGGGGATGTATGGGGGAATAGGGTACTATTTTGAATGCAGACACTAGCGAAGAAGACAGCAAGGTGCTTTGACAGGAATATCTAAAGTACACCTGTTCAAATAAGAGACCTCCCTCAAGCATTCAGGAAATCATCTTTTAGTGCAAAGGGAATTATCATAAATTGCGTTTTGTTCATGTTTATCTCTTCATTTGGTTTAATAGTGTATAGATATAGGATCTTAGTTCAATCATTATTTTGTTGCTAAGAATGGTCCTTTAAAGATTGTATTGTGTTTGAGTTTTTAAAAGGCTTCTTAAGTTTCTCATTTCCATTTTGACATTTCAGAAAATGTATCAACCCCTAAAAAAATGTAAATTTTAATTTTGATACACATAATAATTCACATTTGCTGTTGCTGTAGGATTCTTTTCAAATTAAGATCTTACATCTGTAGGCCGTGCTAGACGTCAGGTTTTGCGTGGCTGTAGGTATGAAATTCATTTTGCTGTGACATCAGAAGACGTGGCAGATTTTCTCAGGCCCAAACAGTTTGGGAATTTCCCAGGCTAACTACAGTGCAGACACCGATCTCATAACACCTGGATAGGTGTTTAACATATCAGCTAAACACTTCATATGATATTCACAATCGATGATGTGGTAAATAAGTAATTGGTTTGATGCAATGCAATTTCTGCAATGTAGATGGCCTTGAACACAACCTTTCGTTTTTGTTAAATCCACATGTGTGTTGCTTTCCTAAATGTTTCTTGACTAGATTTGATGCTTGAGTTTGCTCTTCTTGTCTATTGGAGAGCGAGGTATATAGGAAATGTTCTCTTTCCTAATTTACACCATGTCACAGCTCACTCCATCTTTATCAGGCCTTCACATGCGATTGATGTGGCAGACATAGATGATACATTTTTGAGGTTGAATTCCAATCATTGATGATCTGGTTAACGCTGAGTGAAGCCGACCTCTCTGACAAGCGACCAATGATGTAGATAGTGGCTCTTCAGTTCTACTAGTTTGATCTACTAACTCTCACAGTTTCAAGTAAAAATTTGATGTTTTTCCAAATTTCTCAAATGTCAAATTTCGAAGTTGTTCCAAACGTAAAATGTCTAAGGGCCAGGCATTAACACCAAATGTTTAAGCTTAGGGTTAAGTTCATGCATTAACTCTAAATTATGAAGGTTAGGCATTAACTCCAAATGGGTATGGTAAGGATTAAGGTTTGGGGTAGGCTTAAAACAAAAATAGCTTAATATCACTCGATTTGGACTTGCAACCTTTAGAATTAGATGCTTATGCCCATCTGTCATCTCCATCCACAACACCCTAGCAAAACCAAAACCTACTTGAAGGTAATAACGCTCACTGTTGCCCCTAGTGGACAGTTCCCACATCATCTCACGACGTCCTCAGACATAGATGGACGTCAAATACTGACTTGTATCACGGGTGACCTGGCTGAGTTTGACATATAGATAGATTCAATGTTCTGGAGAGCACCTACATCCCTGTACCTACATCCCTGATAACACCCTCCGTAATTCAATGTGATGGAATGCCCACATACAGTACATTAATATTATTAAATGTGTGTGAGCTCTACATGTGTTGGATGGGGCCCACTCATTGTATGTCCAGTATGGTGTTGAAGTCCTGGATGGTAGAATTCCTATGTCATGCGCTGTGTTGGCGAGCGTCCCAAATCACACTTTATTCCCTATGTAGTGCACTACTTTTGACCAGGGACCATAGGGCTCTGGTCAAAAGTAGTACACTAAGTGGGGAATAGGTTGCCAGTTAGGACGCATCCTTGGTTCTGCTGAGTGCCGACCGACCAGTCTTCCAGGGTGAACACAGGTTATCTTCCTCTGAGGTAACGAGACAGTGGGAAGAGCTGTGGTCTAACGAGGCAGGGCTGCTAGCGAAAACCAAGATAACGAGGCGCCTGACGGACAGGGAGATCCGAGCAGGCAGTGAGCTGCTAGATACCCCTCTCATTACCACCCCACTCACTCGGTCTCACTCTCCAGTCTCAAACGGGGCCGAATGCCTCCCCCCCGACTTAATTTGAAATGATATGTGACCACGTGGGACAGGCATCTACGTATCCTTGACCAATATTCATGTGTGGCATACAATTTCTACATGCTTGTTGACAAATTGACATCTGGCGAATGGAATGGCTTTTTATTTGGGTAAATAATCAATATTGGTCAGTGTAGACTTTTAACATGAGAGAAGCTCCTTGGATCACATGTTCTGTAGACCTACCTGAAACAACTACACACTCACTCACTTTCACACTTTCACTTTCACACTTTCACTTTCACACACACACACACACACACACACACAATTCAACAGAGAGACACACAGGGAGGTGTCGTTGAACATCACCTGTTATGTCACTCCTAGTTCGAGACCTGTCATCACTGTGGCAAAATAACAGTTGGCGTTCGAGGGGCAGTATGTTTGTTAACATACAGCATGGCAGATGCTAGCGGGCAGGAGGTATCAGGGAGAGTACAGGCATTTATCTGCCAACGTTCTGTCACTCTGTTTCTAGGTTACACCAAATTATCATATTGCTAAAACAAATCATCATATTTCTTAGGTGTGTGTTTGAGGATTTGTGTGCGTGCGAGAGAGAGAGAGAGGTTTTGAATTAAACTGTAAACTCGAAAACTCTCAAATCTGCTTGATTGTGTACGAATACAAATATTTATTTTCACTCACAAATATGTATCTTCATTATGCCTATTATCCAATAGCTTTTTGGCCAAACGTTCAAAAGCGTCGAGGCATGAGGTATGGATCCAAGACCAATGTGGTGAAACCAACCTTTACCTCTCTTGTAAGTGCTACAGCAATTTATTTAGTTATATTTTACTTATTTAAAAAAAAAATTGCTAGCAATATTTATGTTTTAAAACTAATGTGTCATTGTATGCTGCTGATTCATGTTTTCTTTTAAATCCACAATTTGGATCACTCCACAGCCTCATAGAGGATCTAGATAATTGTTCTAACCTCTCTGGATTATAACCAAGTTATGATAAGTGTACTATATTACTCATTGGCTAACTAAAAAACACTACTTTTAAGTTACAGTGTAGTTTAACAATAAAATGGTGTGACGGTGTCACGACTTACGCCGAAGTCGGTCACTCTCCTTGCTCGGTCGGCGGTCGATGTCACCGGTCTTCTAGCCGTTGCCGATCCACTTTTCATTTTCCATTTGTTTTGTCTTTGTCTTACACACCTGGTTTCAATTCCGCAATTACTTGTTCATTATTTAACCCTCTGTTCCCCCATGTTTGTTTGTGAATAATTGTTTGTATATAATACGGTCCGTTATGTGGGCTCTCTTTATTGTATTATATTTGTCTATTTTGAGTAAATTATGTTTATTTACTCATATCTGCTGTCCTGCGCCTGACTCCTCTACACAAGCTACACACAGACCTCATTACAGACGGTGAAGTGGACATACTCGGTATACCTACATATCCCTAAATAAATAAATGATTTCACTGAAATAAATGTTAATAGAAAGTTAGCAAAAATAGATAAGATCTTGCTACAATACCATGGAAAGGAAAATACCTGTCTGTTTGTTGGAAAATCACCCTGATTAAAACTCTTTAGCCATATCCCTGTTTAACCAATTTGCTTATGGCCCTGCCTACACCTAACAATTCGTTTTTTAAATTATATGAACCAAAAATATATTCTATTTGGAATGGCAAGTCATGCAAAATTAAACAGGCATATTTATATAATTAATATGAATTTGGAGGGCAGGAAATATGACATTTTAATGCATTAGACCTCTCGCAAAATGCATCCGTCATACAAAAACTATACTTAAATCCAAACTGGTTCTCCAGCAAATTAGTAAGAATTGCTCACCCCGTGTTCAAGAATGGCCTTTTCTCCTTTATTCAGATTACAACATCTCACTTTAGGTTATTTAAAAATAAAATAATCTCCAAAATATCGCTATTTTTTAAAAGACAGTTGGTTTCAATTTCAGTTTAATCCACCAGAAAAGACGAAACAAATATTAAGTTAAAACTCAAATATACTAATTGATAAACGGTGTAATCTTTGCAAATGACATCATAAATAGTACTGGTGGAGTTATGTCCCACATGCGGCTTACAAAAATATATGTAAATGTCTGCTCTATACAAAATTACAACCAACTAATTGCAGCATTACTGCAAAAATGAAGTGTCAAGTGGAAGGGTAGAAAGTAAGGACTAAAACTGGTTGAAGAAAATTGTAATCAATGAAAAAGTATACCAGTTTAATTTAAGGACCAACACATGACAGCTATGCCATACAGATTGCAAAATAGCTGGGAAAAGATTTTCAATGTACCGATTCCATGGTTTGATTCCATGGTTTATCTTTAATTTAAAAGCGGTAGAAACTATGAGTATAGTAAGGTTCACAACTTTTGTGAAACATCACAGGGCAGTTGAAAAATATATTTTCACTAATTTCAGGAACCTATGGTTATGTTGCGCGTCACTAATTCACATGAGGGCCATTTGAATGTATTTTTTTTATCAATATGTGTTTTTTTGTGTGTCAGTAATGCCTTCTGGAACATATGAACTTTCATGTGCCTTAATAACAAAGTTGTGTTTCATATGTAACTATGAATAACATTTTAAAATTATGGACCTAGTTGGTTTAGCCATGGAAAAATAATGCAACCTTCCCACTAGCCTTGATTGGCTGAGATAATGAGTGGGCTGGACATGCAGAGAGATTAGTTCAAATTGATCTGCCATGTAGCTAGCTTCTGTCTATAATATGAGCTGGTCAGTATGTTTAGGTAATCCTTTCTAATGCGTTTAAAAAAACATATAATGTAGTAGATCTGCAGAAGTGTTGCTCTTCACTTTCTGGAGGACCGAGTTTTGAATTCTGTGGAATTAGAGTATGATAGCTGAGGTGATGGGGAAAAGTCTGCCATTTCATTGCAAATATGCAGACGGAGTCAAAAAGAGAACACCTGTCTCCGGATTACGTCTTCAAACTAAGGGCAACCATGGCATCCGTGACAGAGGCGGAGAAGAGAGTCTAGCTAGCTACATTTTCATATATTACACGTTTCTAATTTTGTCAGAAAGTCATTTTAATTTCCAGTTAAAGTGTGCTGTTAGCTAGCTAGCTACTGTTAGCTGGATGGCTAGATAGCTAACGTTAGCTGCTGGCCCATTAGCTAATGTCAGCTGGTTGGGTAGTTAGCTAACATTACGTGTATGATCTTTGTAGTAAAAATATATTAATTGCATTGCTAGTTATCTTGTTATGGCTGCAATCCCAATACCAGGATCGATATGACAACTACCAGTGAAAATAGATGGCACCAAATTCAAACCACAGAAATCTTATAATTACAATTCCTAAAACATACATGTGTCTTATATCATTTTAAAGGTAATCTTGTTGTTATTCCCACCAAGGTGTCTGATTACAAATAGGCTTTTCAGCGAAAGCACTACAAACGATTATGTTAGGTCTCCACCAAACCACAATAAGCACAGCCATTTTCCAGCGAAATATAGCATTCACAAAATCCAGAAAATAAAGATCAAATGAATCACTAACCTTGAATTATCTTCATCAGATGACACTCATGGGACTTCATGTTACACAATAAATGCATGTTTTGTTTGATAAAGTTCATATTTATATTTAAAAAATCTGAGTTGACATTGGCTATTTAGATTCACTAGTTCCAAAAACATCAAGTGATTTTACATAGCCACATCGTTTCAACAGAAATACTCATCATAAATGTAGATGATTATACAAGTTATACACATGGAATTATAGATATACCTCTCCTTAATGTAACCACTGTGTCAGATTTCAAAAAAAGTTTTACGGAAAAAGCAACACATGCAATAATCTTAGACGGTTCTCAGAACAGAAGCCAAATTAGCCGCCATATTGGAGTCAACAGAAACCAGAAAATACATGATAAATATTTCCTTACCTTCGATGAATTTCATCAGAATGCAGTCCTAGGAATCCCAGGTCCACAATAAATGCTTGATTTGTTCGAAAATGTCTGTTATTTATGTCCAATTAGCTACTTTGGTTAGCGCGTTTGGTAAACAATTCCAAAGTCACAAAGCGCGTCCACTATAACGTGACAAAAGTTCCGTAACAGTCAGTAGAAACATGTCAAACGATGTACTGAATCAATCTTTCGAATGTTGTTTACATATATCTTGAATAACGTTCCAACCGGGGAATTAGAATGACTTCAAATGAGCGGTGGAACGCAGGTGCTTCCCTGTGAACATGCATAGTGAATACATGGTCAACTCGTGGCAGTGGTGACTATTTCCTATGTCATTCGACCCCCCTTCACATTAGAGTCATCAGACAAAGTTCTATTGACTGTTGACATCTAGTGGAAGGCGTAGGACGTGAAAACTCATCCATGTCTCACTGTAATTTCAATGAGAGCTTGGTTGAAGATCTGCCACCCCCAGAAAAAAAACAGGAAGTGGAATTTCTCAAGTTGTTGCCTGCTATATGAGTTCTGTTATACTTAGAAACTTCAGAGTGTTTTCTATCCAATACTAATAATAATATGCATATATTAGCAACTGAGACTGAGGAGCTAGCCGTTTACAATGGGCACCTTTTCATCCAAGCTACTCAATACTGCCCCTGCAGCCATAAAAAGTTATAGGGCTCACGAGTGGGCTGCAGAGAAGAATGGGAGAAACTCCCCAAATACAGGTGTGCAAGCTTGTAGCATCATACGCAAGAAGCGTCAAAGTTGTAATCGCTGCCAAAGGTGCTTCAACAAAGTACTGAGTACTTATGTAAAAGACCGCTCAAATTGGTCTTATGTTTCAAAATTTGAAATTGTATTTTTAAAATTGTATTTTTTTTAATCTCAGGCTCCCAAGTGGCACAGTGACTTAAGGCACTGCATCTCAGTCCAAGACATATCACTGTAGTCCCTGGTTCAAATCTAGACTGCATCACATCTGGCTGTGATTGGGAGTCCCATAGGGCGGCGCACAATTGGCTCAGCGTCGTACAGGTTTGGCCGGGGTACGCTGTCATTGCAAATAAGGATTTGTTCTTAACTGACCTGCCTAGTTAAATAAAGGTTAAATCAAAAATAGCCTAATTTAGCTAGCTAATATCGAACCTGGTTGGTTAGCTACTTGCAGATTCATGCAGGGTAGTAACAATATAACTTGAATGATTATGGTTAATCATTTAGCTAGCTAGCTATATGTCTTAACAAAAGACCCCACTATGCAAGTAACTATTTCAATACAATGTTCATGATGCCACTGCGACAACTGTTGATAGACGTAGCTTGTAAATTCGCTCTGGTTCTCTACTCTGATTTCAGAGCACTCTCGTCTGAGTGTGCCAGAGCTCAGAATAATTTACGAATTTACAAACACTCAGCAACTGTTCAATACGGCCAGTGTCAGTAAACGTTGGCAAAAAAAGTGTAATTAAATTGCCAGCAGCACAGTTGCAGTCACCAACATTCTGGATAACATAAATAATGCTTGGATCAACCCTACTCCTCGCCCAGAGTGTACAGTGTGAGCTCTGAACGCTCTGAGAGCGAAACGCTCTGAATTTACAAATGGACAATCTGACAGCATAGTTGCAGGCACCAACGCTCTGAATAAAATAACATCCTAACCAGCTCTGCTAGGATGAGTAATGTTCAGTGAGCTGTTCTCTCATTTGTGTCTGGAAGATGCTAGCATGTTTGCTTGGGTGTTTGACAGGTGATGTTGCTACACGACACTTGGATCAACCTTTAAAGAGGTGGTTGGGCCTAAAGCTTAAGAAGGTGTGAACGATGCTGAATGGGTTTAGACAAAGAAGGGCTCTCCAGTAGTAGTACCAAAACATTCAAAGTTTATCATTGTTCAAAGCAGAATTATTTTCCCATTGTTCCTCAACTGTATTGGATGATATATCATTTTGAAACTTTTATCCAATGTAAAAAACACTTTCAAATTTTGAAACACAAGACCAATTTGAGCGGTCTTTGAGATTTACATAAGTATTCAGTCACTTCACTCAGTACTTTGTGGAAGCACCTTTGGCAATGATTACAGCCTCAAGTCTTCTTGGGTATGATGCTACAAGCTTGCACACCTGTATTTGTGGAGTTTCTCCCAATCTTGTTTGCAGATCCTCTCAAGCTCTGTGAGGTTGGATGAGATGTGTGACTGGACAGTCATTTTCAGGTCTCTCCAGAGATGTTCAATCGGGTTCAAGTCTGGGCTCTGGCTGGGCCACTCAAAGACATTCAGAGACTTATCCTGAAGCCATTCCTGAGATGTCTTGGCTGTGTGCTTAGGGATGTTGTCTTTATGGAAGGAGAATCTTCGCCACCGTCTAAGGTCCTGAGCACTCTGGAGTCGGTTTTCATCAAGGATCTCTCTGTACATTGCTCCGTTCATCTTTCGATCGATCCAGACTATGCCGCTGAAAAACATCCCCAGAGCATAATGTTGCTTCCACCATGCTTCACCATAGGTATGGTACCAGGTTTCCTCCAGACGTGATGCTTGGCATTCAGGCCAAAGTGTTGAATCTTGGATTCATCACACCCGAGAATCTTGTTTCTCATGTTCTGAGAATCCTTTAGGTGCCTTTTGGCAAACTCCAAGAGGGCTCTCATGTTCCTTTTACTGAGGAGTGTTTTCCATCTTGCCACTCTACCATAAATAACTTATTGGTGGAGTGCTGCAGAGGTGGTTGTCCTTCTGGAAGGTTCTCCCATTTGTCCCCCAGATCTGTGCTTCGACACAATCCTGTCTCTGAGCTCTACGGACAATTCCCTTGACCTCATGGCTTGGTTTTTGTGCTGACATGCACTGTCAACTGTGGGACCGTATATAGACAGGTGTGTGCCTTTACAAGTCATGTCCAGAGATGGAATCTAATCAAGTTTTAAAAACATCTCAAGGATGATCAATGGAAACAGGATGCACCTGAGCTCGAGTTCGAGTCCCATAGCAAAGGGTCTGAATACTTATGACAGTACCAGTCAAAAGCTTGGACAAACCTTCTCATTCCAGGGTTTTTCCTTAATATTTCTACATTGTAGAATAATAGTGAAGATATCACAACTATGAAATAAAACATATGGAATCATGTAGTAACCAAAAGTGTTAAACGAATCAAAACATGTTTTATATTTAAGATTCTTCAAAGTAGTAACCCTTTGACTTGATGACAGCGTCGCACACTCTTGGCATTATCTCAACCAGCTTAATGATGTAGTCACTTATAATGCATTTCAGTGAACAGGTGTGCCTTGTTAAAAGTTCATTTGTGGAATTTCTTTCCTTCTTAATGCGTTTGAGCCAATCAGTTGTGTTGTGACAAGGTAGGGGTGGTATACAGAAGATAGCCCTATTTGGTAAAAGACCAAGTCCATATTATGGCAAGAACAGCTCAAATTAGCAAAGAAAACGACAGTCCATCATTACTTTAAGACATGAATGTCAGCCAATCCAGAAAATGTAAAGAACATTGAAAGTTTCTTTAAGTGTAGTCGCAAAAACCATTAAGCGCTATGATGAAACTGTCTCTAATGAGGACCGCCACAGGAATGTGTCACGAATCCAGCCGAAGATGGTGCCTCTTCCTGTTCAGGCGGCGCTCGGCGGTTGTTGTCGGCCTATTAGCTGCCAACGATTCCCTTTCCTTTTGTTTCTGTTAGTTGGGTCTAATTGGTTACATCTGTTTTGAGTTCGTTTTGTTTGTAGGCTATTTAAGGGCACTAGGCCCGCTGGGTATTGTGCGGGCTTGTTCTCTGTTTATTGGTGTTGGTGTATTAGTGTGATCTCTATTTTTCCGGACAATTTTAGTCCTGTGTATTTTTGGACGGGTTGTTTCATGCGCCTTTGTGTTTTGCATGTCCGTGTCTCCGCTGTCTTTGGAATAAAAGATCCACGTACGGAAATACCTGCTCTCTGCGCTTGACTCCTCCACTCACCATTCATAGAAGTCATAACAGAATGGAAGACGCAGAGGATAAGTTCATTCGAGTTATCAGCCTCAGAAATTGCAAATAGATTCTTCACAGAATTCAAGTAACAGACACATCTCAAAATCAAATGTTCAGAGGAGACTGTGTGAATCAGGCCGTCATGGTCGAATTGCTGCAAATCACTGCTAAATTACACCAAGAGTGGACAAAGCTGTCATTAAGACAAAGAGTGGCTGCTTTGAAGAATCTCAAATATAAAATATATTTTGATTTGTGCAACACTTTTTTGGTTACTACATGATTCCATATGTGTTATTTCATAGTTTTGATGTCTTCACTATTATTATACAAAGTAGGAAATAGTCAAAATAGTCCAAAGAAGAACACTTGAATGAGAAGGTTTGTAAATGTGATATTTAATTATTATTTTATTTACAAATTTGCGAAGATTTAATAAAAAAAAAACGTTTTTGCTTTGTCATTATGGGTTATTGTGTGTAGATTAATGGGGGGTAAACTATTTCATACATTCTCGAGTACGGCTGTAACGTAACAAAATGTGGAAAAGGTCAATGTGTCTGAATACTTTCTGAAAGTACTGTATATATAGTAGTCCTACAGCAACGGGAAAATAGAGAGCATTGGCATCCTCTAGGATAATAAAGCCTTCCTCTCAATATGTACAGTATGCACAATTAGGATCTGTAAGAGCTGAACTGGACAGACTGAGGCAACTCATGCTGAGAATGAAATAACTCCTGCTGAGATCAGCTGTCCTAATATGGACACCGTAATTGTTAGATAAAGTCACTTTGACATGGAAATATGAAGCATGTTTAATTCTGGTACCTATAAGTAAAATAGTTTTGTTTCAGGGGGGAACATTTTCAAGGGTGAACTTTTCCACTTCTACTACAGATTGTGTGTATAATGTAATTGGGGTCATAAGCACTTTCTGCCCTGTACGTCAGGGGCTCTGAAAGTGATATGATCGTACAGACCTTGTTCAGTACATTTTCTCCACCATGGTAGAAGGCTAAAGGATTGTTGTCACATTAAAGGGATTTGAAAAGTGTGAACTATTGCCATGAAAGAGAGGTTTGATCCAAAAGAGAGATTCTTAATAACAGTGGGGGTCAATGACAATAGACATGCATGTTCTTCTTTACACAAAATATAGTATTGTCTGAAAATGTTTGGGTTTTCCAAAAAAAACCTGTCATGTACCAACAAACATTGATAGATGAGTTTATTTTATTATTATTATTTTATTAATTTATTAATTTAAGTCATATGATACACAGCACTTCATTGGGGCTAGTATTTCTGGATAACAGGTTGTCCCTCCCTGTTTCATTCCGGTTTCTTCTGTTTAGTACATAATGAACACGGCCAAGGTTTTCGAAATGTCCTCTGGGCACTGCCTCGTCTCTAATTGACCTATCTGTCACCGTGGCAACGTTGAAGGGGTTAATGGACAATCACCCTGGTGACGGCCATCCCATAACATGTCTTGGTGAGAAAGGCCCCTGTGGGAAATGTAGTCAGCAGGTTGAGCTCCCGCTAATTGCTGACACAGGGCTCCTGTTCCAATGTCCCCTGGGACACCTGACTCCAGGTCAGCTCTAAATCTCTTAACAGGAAGTTCAGCCGTTTTGCCACAGCGGTCTGTAAAAACATAGCAATGAAACTGGATCAGTATGTGACTATGGAGTGGTGACTCTATGACTGCAAACCTGTGAGAGCCAAGGTTGACTATGAAGCTGCAATACTTTGTGATTACATATTCCTATGAAACAGATCTGACATCCTTTATCGTTGGCTGCAGTTATTACTGTTGGCACATCAGCCTTGCGTTTTTAGCCTGTCAATCTGATGTCAGTTGCGAAGACTGTCACGATCACAAAATAATGTCCCAGGGCCAGAGGACCTCACATTAAAAGCCAGTGAGAGCAAAATAGAAATGTAAAGCTGTTCAAACTGACACATGGATGTTTGTGTCATATTACTTTAAATCAACACATAAGTAGTTACACAAGTAATAGTGCTGTAATTGTACCTCGATTCGGCAGAGTAGGAAAATAATGTTTGGGGGAAGGATGAGGGGAGGTAAAAATTAGAATTACGATGGCACGCAATGTGATGACACTCCCCATAATAAAATATCACACTATGAAGACTTGTAACACTCTTAAAATAACTCCAGCTAAACTGTAGCTATATCGAATACAATTCATGCAGAAGGACATGCTAACACACCAGAACACAAGAGATTCATTTGTACAATGTGTTCCAATGACTAACTAGTTTTAGCAGCAAAATGAGACAAGCAGAGGCTATACAATGACATAGGTAGCGGGATTTAATTGGCACCCATTAGCATGCGCCGGCGCCAGCATTTATCTTGGTAAGAATCTGGTGACATTTGTCCTTGTTGTACACAACGGTACACCGTCTTTAATTACCGACAATTACGGTGAAGGGCAGAGGAGGAGAAGGGCTCTAATCACTAAGGGGAATTAGTTATTAAAATCCAATTGTATTTAAACAGATGTAATGAGCGAGAGCAAGTTCACCTCGCCCATGTGGGGAGATAAGGACTGGCCCGGGATACATAGGATGCACCCTATTCCCTATATAGTGCACTATTTTTTGACCAGAGCCCTATGGGTAACTTTTGGGCCCTGATCAAATGTAGCGCACTATATAGGGAATAGGGTGCCATTTCAGTTGCAGACATACAGTACATGGCCTTTTTTTGTACTGTTTATGCATGGCTATTCCTCTCCAGGCCTTCTACTCCAGCATAATGGTGTAGGGACTGTGGTAATAGAATGAAGCTGGCCAGCCATTTGCATTTGATTTAGTGGCTGGTAACAGTGCATGTGCAGAGGTATGCATTTGTCTTGTTGATTTCCCTTTGTGTCATATGAAGAAGCCATGCTGTTCGTAACCCTGTGCAGTCCACCTTTAGTAAAAATTCATACACAAGCTACAGACACTGGACAGAGGAAGATTGGAAAAAAGTGTTATGGACAGACGAATCTAAATTTGAGGTGTTTGGATCACAAAGAGGAACATTTGTGAGACGCGGAAAAGATGCTGGAGGAGTGTTTGTCAAGCATGGTGGAGGCAATGTGATGGTCTGGGGGTACTTTTGGTGGTGGTAAAGTGGGAGATTGGTACCGGGTAAAAGGGATCTTTGAGAAGGAAGGGTATCACTCCAATTTGCTATGCCATGCCAAACCCTGTGGACGGGGATCGCAGCCATAACAGGTTAATTGGAGCCAATTTCCTCCTACAACAGGACAGTGGCCCAAAGCACAGCTCCAAACTACGCAATAACTATTTAGGTAAGAGGCAGTCGGCTGGTATTCTGTCTTTTATGTAGTGGCCAGCACAGCCACTGGATCTCAACCCTATTGAGCTGTTGTGGGAGAAGCTTGACCGTATGGTATGTAAAGAAGTACCCATTAAGCCAATCCAATTGGTGGGAGGTGCTTCAGGAAGCATGAGGTGAAATCTCTTGAGATTACCTCAACAAATGTATAACTAGAAGGCCAAAGGTTTGCAAGGCTGTAATTGCTGCAAATGGAGGATTCTTTGACGAAGTTTGAAGGACACAATTATTATTTCAATTAAAAATCATTATGTATAACCTTGTCAACGTCTTGACTATATTTCCTTTTCATGGAAAACAAGGACATTCATAAGTGACCCCAAGCTTTTGTCCGGTAGTTTAGAAAATAAGTATAATGCAACATAAAAAAAAAGAGGAGACTGAAATGAGCTTGTATTGTGCCGGGAGAGTTTCATAGATGAACTATAATGGTAAAGCTGTCCTGTAGCAGCAAGGGGGGACTGTCTGTCCATTTTGCCTGAGTAAAAAGGGACAACGGCACAGCTTTAATGAATGTACGATCTTTATCGTACTTCACCACTGAAACCTTTTGCAACCTGACACTCACGACACACCTTCCAGATGCAAACATAGTTTCACCAAATTGGGACTTTCAGACTATCAGCAGCAGAACAATTTAACGTTCAGAGTTTTTTTTCCTTTTTTTTCTTTCAGGAGTACTGTAATTGTTCTCTGCTCAAATTGGTGCACACTTTGTCCTCCTAATTTTATTATGAAGCAGAATCGAGAGCTGTCTGATTACGTATTCAAAAGTAGGAACATTTACATATAAAACATAGAGATCGCATGAATTGCATGTTTGTTATGTACAAGGGCCATTTCTCCACCGTGACAAGGCGTTTGGGGCTCGTTCATAATGAAACAACATCCGGAGTAGTGTATTTAATCTTTCCTAAGGTTGTCGGTATAGCTAGATTTACTCTCACAGATAGTCACCTAGGGAATTCCCCCTCAATCCAAATTGTCTGCCAAAGTGTAGCCACAGTGAGACAGACGGTTCACGGGTGGAATCAATCATTCGCTTAATACCCAACATAATTCACTCGGAAACACCCTGGTGTGAATGATATGTGCTATTGGGAAAGGTGACCGTCGTTATAGAATGGTACTTCGCACGTTAGGTTCACAGGGACATTATAATGCAGTAATGGCGGAGCACTTGGCGACTGACATGTTAAAAACACAAGGCTAACATATCAACAGTAATTACCGCAGTCAATCTTTTAGGATGTCAGATCTGATTCATCCACATGATATTGTGGCTGCTCATTCAAAACTCACTTCCTTAGTTCAACGTCAACATTTGACAAATAAACCATAGAATAAATATATTAAGTGATATAGCCTTGTGATACATCTTGCAAATTCCAATGGGTAAAAACACAATTCCGATTTACTTCATGATGAACAGTAACTAAGTTGTTAAAAATGATGAGTCCCTTCTAGTCTGTTAGAAGTGTGTGTACCAAATTGCTCAATGTTCAATACACTGAGTATACAAAATATTAAGAAGACCTGCTCTTTCCATGACAGACTGACTAGGTGAATCCAGGTGAAAGCTATGGTCCCTTATTGATGTCAGTTGTTAAATCCACTTCAATCAGTGTAGATGAAGGGGAGGAGACAGGTTAAGATTTTTAAGCCTTGAGACAATTAAGACATGGATTGTGTACGTGTGCCATTGAGAGGGTAAATGGGCAATACAAAATATGTAATTGTGTAACGGTTTTCCTTAGGTGAAGGAGAGGCGGACCAAAATGCAGCGTGGTGGTTATTCATGTTTTTTAATAAAGACACTAGACAGGAATAAACTAACAAAAACAATAAACGTGGAAAACCAAAAACAGCCCTATCTGGTGCAAAACACAGAGACAGGAACAATCACCCACAAACACATAGTGAAACCCAGGCTACCCAAATATGGTTCCCAATCAGAGACAATGACTAACACCTGCCTCTGATTGAGAACCATATCAGGCCAGACATATAAATAGACAAACAAGACATCCAACATAGAATGCCCACTCAGATCACACCCTGACCAACCAAAACATAGAAACATACAAAGCAAACTATGGTCAGGGTGTGACAAATTGCCTTTGAATGGGTTATGGTAATAGGTGCCAGGCAGATCGTTTTATGTCAAGAACTGCAATGCTGCTGGGTTTTTCAAGCTCAAAATTTCCTGTGTGTATCAAGAATGGTCCACCACCCAATGGACCATGTTTTATTTGAACACATAATAAGCAATTAGAAAATGTGTAGAATTGCTGGAAATTTGCTTTAAAACTGCAACATTTTCTCTTAGCCTCATGGCCAAATGTGTAGAAACCAGGAAATGTGCTTTACAAGAGCAAAATGGTCTCTGAATCTCATGGCAAAATGTGAAGAACAGCCTGAGATGAGCTATAAAACAGCACATTTTTCTCACTGACCCATGGCAAAATGTGTAGAATTGCAGGTAATTAGCTTTAAAACTGCAACATTTTCTCTCAGCCTCATGGCAACATGTTTAGAATAGCGGGAAACGTGCTTTACAAGTGCAAAATGTTCTCTCATCCTCATTGTAAAATGTGAAGAATAGCATGAGATGAGCTACACAATAGCACATTTCTCTCACTGCCCCATGACAGAATGTGTAGCATTTTAGGAAATTAGCTTTAAAACTGCAACATTTTCTCTCAGCCACATGACAAATTGTGTAGAATAGCATTATGAAACAGATAATGTTTCTCTCTCCCATGGCAATGTGTTGAAATGCAGGAAGTTACACTTTTTGGGTTGAGGGGCTTTCTGGAGGTACAGTGGATTGGGAAAGTATTCACCCCCATTGGCATTTTTCCTATTTTTTTTCCTTGAATTAAACCTGGAATTAAAATAGATTTTTTTGGGGGGGGTTGTATAATTTGATTTACACAACATGCCTACCACTTTGAAGTTGCAAACTATTTTTTTATTGTGAAACAAACAATAAATAAGACAAAAAAACTGAAAATTAACTAATCACCCCCCCCATTTTTTTCTTTAAGCAATGGCTTTTTTTCTGGCCACTCTTCCGTAAAGCCCAGCTCTGTGGAGTGTACGGTTTAAGTGGTCCTATGGACAGATACTTTGCTGGATCTCCGCTGTGGAACTTTGCAGCTCCTTCAGGGTTATATTTGGTCCCTTTATTGCCTCTCTGATTAATGCCCTTCTTGCCTGGTCTGAGTTTTGGTGGGCGGCCCTCTCTTGGCAGGTTTGTTGTGCTGCATATTCTTTCCATTTTTTAATAATGGATTTAATGGCGCTCGTGGGATGTTCAAAGTTTTTGATATTTTTTTATAACCCATACCTGATCTGTACTTCTCCACTACTTTGTCCCTGACCTGTTTCGAGAGGTCCTTGGTCTTCATGGTGCCACTTGCTTGGTGGTGCCCATTGCTTAGTGGTGTTGCAGACTCTGGTGCATTTCAGAACATGTGTATAAATACTGAGATGATGTGACACTTAGATTGCACACAGGTGGACTTTATTTAATTAACTAATTAGGTGACTTCTGAAGGTAAATGGTTACACAAGATCTTATTTGGGGGCTTCATAGCAAAGGGGATGAATGCATATGCACGCACCACTTTTCTGTTTTGTATTTTTTTAAACAAGTAATTTTTTTCATTTCACTTTACCAATTTGGACTATTTTGTGTATGTCCAGTACATGAAATCCAAATAAAAATCCATTTAAATTATAGGTTGTAATGCAACAAAATAGGAAAAACGGGGGATGAGTACTTTTGCAAAGCACTGTATGTTGGAATGCTTTTCATTGACTGCAGCTTGCGTTCAACACCATAGTGCCCTCAAAGCTCTGGGACTAAACACCTCCCTCTGCAACTGGATCTTGGACTTCCTGATGGGCCTCCCCCAGGTGGTAAGGGTAGATAACAACACATCCGCTACTCTGATACTCAACATGGGGGCAACCTCAGGGATGCGTGCTCAGTCCCCTCCTGTACTCCCTGTTTGCCGATGACACAACATTGGTAGGCCTGATCACCTACAAAAGGTTCTACAACTGCACCATTGAGAGCTTCCTGACGGGTTGCATCACCACCTGGTATTCTAATGAAATGTCTACCCAGGCTATTTGCATTGCCCCCCCCCCCCCCCCCCCCCCCGCCCTGTTATTATCTATGCATTGTCACTTTAATAACTCTACCTACATGTACATATTTCTGTACCTCAATTACCCCGACTAACCGGTACCCCCGCACATTGGTGCCCCCTGTATATAGCCTTGCTATTGTTATTTTACTGCTGCTTTTTAATTATTTGTTAATTTTATTAATACTTTTTGGGGGGTATTTTTCTTAAAACTGCATTGTTGGTTAAGGGCTTGTAGGTAAGCATTTCACTGTAAGGTCTACACCTGTTATATTCGGAACATGTGACGTAACATTTGATTTGATTTGAGTATTCGGCGTCATCCATTTCTGAGGATATTGGGAGATAACATGGTAACCAGCCACTAGGGGCAACAGTGAGCATTGTTACATTCAGGTAGGTTTCAGTTTGACTAGGAAATTGTGGACAGTGATGTCAGAGAGGTGTAAGCATTTGCCCTTGATACCAAAAGTTCAAATCCAGCAATAGGATGTTGTTCTTGACATTTTTTGTTTTAAGCCTATCCCAAACCTTAACTCTTTCCTTAGCCATTCAAAGTTAATGCATAACCTTAAGATTTCAGAATGAATGCCTAAACTTAACGCAAACCTTAAACATTCTGTTAATGCCCAAACTTAACCTTAAACACTTTGTGATTTGACCTGTGTAACAACTTCAAAATGTTACGTTTGAGAAACATGGATTAACGTCTAATTCTGACGCGAGACTGTGAGGTCTAGTTGGATGTATGACCAGAATGACAAAAAGGCTACAGTGATGTCAAATGGCCAAAGACGAGGAAGAATGAGGTGGGAGGATAATGACCTGTCTGCCAGTGCCTGAGGACACAGGTGTCATCATCTGTCAGGCGTTATCATCCTTCAGTATTGTGCAGAGCAGGAGACAAACCTAACATCATCATAACCAGTTTTTCTTCCTGTCATATTCTTCTCTTTATTTTAGACGGTCTAGAATTAAGATGTAGGGGTATAGTTGTAGAGGGCAATATGTGCTCGGTAGACTGCAGCACTACCGTTGCCACGAAGTCATAACCTGCTAACTAGTCTTGTTTGTTGTGAAATGTGTTTATAGTCTTTTCCATCCCACAAGGGTTTTTATGTATAGAACTGCACTAAGAAGTCATATCTCTCCCCACTGGCTGTAATGCGTTTTGCTGTTTCTATCTAAGAGTCAGAGTCTATCGACGGCTCTATCGCTAAGGAAGAGTTGAACGTCTTTTGGATAAGTGTGGAGCTTAGCATGTTTGAGGAGGGGAGACACCCACTGCATCCACATGGCTGTGGGAGACTGCATCTTTACACACACTTACTTACATATTGAAATATGCATTTGCTTGCAGACACGCTTCAACACACACATAAACTGTTCTATTATATTATGTGCATGGACACATACATAAACGCACACACACAATACAGAGATGAATGCATATGTATGGAGCTGCATCACTCTCTCTCAATTCAATTCAATTTACTTTATTGGCATGACGTAACAATGTACATTTTGCCAAAGCTTACTTTGGATATTTACAATATGAAAATAATAAGAATCAAAATTGTCAACGGGACAACAGTAACAACAGTAACCAAGGGCCAAAATAACCATACATTGAACAATAAGCACACAGTAGAGGACATGTGCAGGTTGATTGGTCTGTCAGACACTGTCCCTCAACCTATGGCAGCCAGCAATGTCATGCGCTGCCAACCCACAGCTCTCTGTCCTCCCCCAACAGGACGAGTAACCTACTCTCATCAGAGAGGTCTTTGAAATCTTGAATAAGGGTTTCATATTTGGGGAAATTACACTCGCTAATAGTTTTATATTTTGTCAGGAAATTCAGCTCTGTCTCAGGTTCTGCTGTTGTGCAGTGGTTGCATAGCCTTTCCTCTACAAGGTTTTGATCAGTAACCATGGTCAAATAGTTAGCCACAGTGTACTGTCGAGTTAGGGCCAAAGATCACTGCATTTTGCTTTGTGCTAGTGTTTCTCAATAAGCAATGTAGAACCCAGCCTCAGGACCAGCTGGACGAGGGGACTCTTTTCTCAGCTCTCTCTCTCTCTCTCTCTCTCTCTCTCTCTTATTTATATATATATATATATATATATATATATATATATATATATATATATATATATATATATACACACACACAAGGCAGAAAGTCTATCAAGTCAGATAGGTGCTAGGTGAAGTGGTGTGAAAACAAGAAAGTTATCATAGCAATGTTTTGTTATATCAACTGACAAGCTTCCTCATAACAGTAGGGCACAATGCTATTGACCATCACACAAATAAACTCATAAATTGCTCACACACATTGTTTTGTCAGAGTAAGCAATAAAAATCCACTCTGAAGTGCACTAGCTCCTTATGATTGCACAGTGTGTGAAATGAGACTGATTTCCTTGCAACCTCTTAGAGTGGAGACTTACCCCGGGGCACATCTTCATAGGGCTGTATTTGTGTCTGCACAGAGTCAACTAAAACGCTTCTCTGTAGTCAATACTTCACATTCTAGAATGGAAGCGGACTGAGTGTTTGGTACACAGCAACAAAAAACACTCAGACAACAGCAGGCCTACCTGCTATGTTTGTGCCATGGATAGTTATACAGTAAGCATCACGACCTGGGATTGAAGGTAATGTTTAGACGTGATATTGCAACAAGGCCGGTCTCTGCCGCAAAATTCTCTTGCTTTGCCATAATTTCATAGTCCTGTATTTACCAGGAGAGCTGGAGATCAAGCTTCTCTTCATATGGACCAATTAATTTGTCATTTATTTTTATTTTAGGAGCATCATACCACTGTGCAGATATTTTTTGTTTGTTTCTTCTATATTTCATATTACACACCACATATCTGTTTATACAACGTTGACTTGCCCTGCTTAGTGCAGGTCCAGATGGGTTAATGCTAAAGATTTGTTTTGAGCATGGACATTGTGTCTGTTTACACCAGTAGTTAACAACAAGGGCCACTCAAGTCAAGTAGCTAGAAGACAACTCAGAACTCAGGTCCCCAAAAGGGAGTGCGGTACATTTGTAGCCATGGGTCATTCCATTTCATTTCAGCAAGTCATGACACCCAGTAGCTCAGATCGTTCTGAGAGACAACAATAATGAATTTAGCAGGAAATTAATAGATCAACCTGACTCTTGTCTTGAAATGTGAAATTCATCTTTCATGAAATGTGGGAATGTAGAGTCCGATCTTTACCGTATAGTGTCAGATAGCATTATTTCTAGGTCTCCTGCACGTCATGTCCACTGATTTGACGGAACAGATAAGATAAGCGCTCCTTCAACATTATTTTGTTGAACAACAATTTGAACTCTGAGAAATTAACCTAATTGATTCATATCATTTTCATGAAGTGTATGTTTCTATCTTTCGTGATGTAGATAAAGTGAAATATTGGGATGCAAACTCAAAATATAATCCGTTTCAACTATTCATCTGACATGGGATAGGTGTCTTCTTTTTCTTAAAACTCATAACCACGTGTGTGTGTGTGTGTGTGTGAGGTGTACACTTTTGTTTCAAAGTGGATTTGTTAAAGGCTACCAAAAAACAGTCTGTATGACCGTGAGATCACAAACTGCAGTAAAAGCTTCCAGCCAGGTCTGTGATCACCCTGATCATTGCAGTAGTGACACTCAACGTGGTGTTTGCCTCTCAGCCTTCTTACAATGGCTACAGAATCATCAAAGACCCATCTGTTTCGCCATAGAAATAGAACGGCACTTAATATCGCCGCCGTTCGCTGGTCCATCCCTCGCAGAACGTCGTCTTGAATTGAAACTGTCTGTTCTCGTCATTGCTGTGCACAAGAATAAACCACATTCAAGAGTTGGACCGGTCTATGTTCACTGCTGGAGCAAAACGTGTAAGTAATAAGACCAAGGCACAGTTGTAGCTGTTCAAAGATAATGCCAGTTTATATTAAAATAAGAACGAGGTACTATGATCGCTCAATTGACAATGTACAATGCGTGGAAGTGAGTACAATTAACATAGAAAATGGTAATAACCATGTAATAACAACAGTTAAGTAACAACCTTATAGTAACCTTATATGTACAAGAACCGTTAGGCAGTCAATAGTATTTCTAGGTCATTATAATCTACTGGGTGCACCCTTTAAATCTAAACGTCATGTAATACAATGTACCAATACATTTGAGTACACAAAATCAGTTTCAAAACGTAAGGGAATTTAGTCTTTTTTTTCATCCAATTTCGTCTTTTAACCTAAATCCAATAATATGGTGACATTTTTTTGTCGATTTTACATTGAATTCATGTTAGTTGACAACTCAACCAAATGTAAATCAAAAGTAGACTTTGAACGGAAGTCTGTGCCTCGTGGGATGTTCCAGGATAGGGAAGTTATTTGGTCCAAAAGAAACTAACAGTTGAGCCGAAGGCACAACCATAACCGCAGTACGTAGAATGATGAATAAACTGGAATGGGATGTAGGTGGAAAAAGCAGTAACAGTTGAGCAAAGCAATGCCTTGGCTAAGGCTAAAGCTTACAGCCTCAGTACTTTTTCCAGAGACATCGAGAAAACATTGTGAAAATTGAAAAAGAAAAAAAAGGAGATGGTGGTGTTCTTGGGAGTGTAGTAATGGTCTCCGCACTGTGCAGGAACAGCAATGCTACAAAAGGAGACATTGAGCCTTGAGGTTATGTGGATGTGGAATCAATCACACATTTCTGTTTCTGCAGTTTATCATTGTGTAGTTGGACCATAAATGGCGAGTATGGCTGTGAAAAAGAAAACAGCAAGGCTGCTAGAGAATTACAATTGGATACAATTTTAGCCACTAATTGAACTCAAATATACTGTTCCTGGCCCAAATGGATGGCGTTCAATATTTTATATGATTTTTAACATTTTCAAATAAATTATATTAAACATACTTTTTACATGGAGCAGTATGTGAGTATGCCCCAGTGCAGCTTTGATTGAATCCTAGCCTGAGTTTATTCCGTTTATTGCCATTTGCAGTCTATTTCCCTGTATCCTTCTATCCTGTCGCGATGAGCATGCAACAACGTTTTTCATTTATCTTAAATGAAGTTCCCAATATGTGCTCTGGAGGAAAATAGCCATTTCCGAGTCATTTTTCTTGTTTATCTTGTTTATGTGTCTGGTAGTTTTCACTTTGGGGGTTTTCACATTCTTCCATCTGACAGTTGTTGTTTTTTTCAACTCCACTTCAACATCTCAATGTGTCTGAACTCTGCGTTATTGTGCCGAGAAAATGGTGTAACAGCTGGAAATCCATTCGGCTTTTAACAATCAAACCTAAATGATGAAAATAGTCTGTTTTTGTGTGTGTGGAGATCTATGTTGAGATGAAATATAAACGCCAGGTCTTTTCATCCAAGACGGAAAAAGCCTGCCTTGGATTTTTAGGAAGCATTGATGTCTGGAATCATGACAAACTTTACTTTCGTCACCACGACTCAAAAGCAAGACGTGCATTTGCAGAGGTTCCTTTGCAGGCCCATTTTTCTTTTGTTTGTGCTACTTCAAGTAAAAGCTTTTATTTATCAATGGCTTTTTTTGCTCTGTTGATTTTTGCTCCAATCTGACTGCTGACAACCCATCAGACAAAGCAAAACTGGTTGTAATGGTTTAGGCTGACGGCTTTTATGACGTCACGGTTGGTGTAAAGTTTTCCTGTTTGTGTACAGTTTAGGCAGTTTTTTGGGGGACTAGGAAATTATGTATTTTGCTGACAAGACAACAACGAAAATATATCTTTCCCAGACATCTTGATGTTTTTATTAACAAAAAGATGTTGTGATATGACACCATTACAATTCTGTAAAATCAGTGGCCATGATGTGCAGGAGACCTAGTAATAATGCTACTCAACACTATATGGTAAAAAACCTGATTCTACATTCCCACAGTTCATAAAAGATGAGAAATACATTTTAAGACAAGAGTCAGGTTGAACTATTCATCTCCTGCCAAATTCATTATTGCTAATAGTGAAAATAAATAGTTTATTGTTGAGTTTTTTTAATTAAGTATTTATAGCTACACCATCTATTTCTGTATTCAAATTAGTTTACTAAAACAGATACAGGCTGAAAATCCAGTACTTGCACAACACAAACACATAGCTATGCAAGTTGTTATTTGGGTCAAAGTGCAGAAAACATCATTATTTTTTGCCGGATTGGCATTCACCGAGCACACGGCAAGACACCAATGCACTTTCATCTCAGTTCATCATTCAACTGATAACATTAGCAATCACGGAGTACATTTACATATAAATACAACACATTTGGCTAAATTAGATTGTGAATTCAACCCAGGGCCTAGTTTACCAGCAAAGTTCGTGGACCAAAATAGCCAGGTGATTGCTTCAGTTTTTCCACATTTTACATTTAGATGATAAAACCCGATGAACGCCGCTTAATGGAATATGCAGCTGCTAAACAGTAATTAACTTTCAAATGACTATTATTAAAGTAAACCGACAATGGCATTAGTTGACAGGTGGTGTAGCATGCAATAAATTGGCTCACAAAATGACTGCTCCGTAAGGCATTTAGTCATATTCGCAACATCGGCTCAATCTAAAAATCAATCAACTATGGTAATAGAAAAACACAGCGGTGGGATAGAGTGACGTGATCAAATATGGCTTCCTAGTATATGGTCAAGGCTTTATTGCAGGATATCACAAACCCCTTCACTTTTTCAAACTAGGTGAAGAGTTTGGTCAGTTGAGTTACTGCTGGGTCGTATTCATTAGGAACCAAAAGGACGCAAATGGACTGAAACAGGGAGGGACTCCCTGAACCTGTCCAATAAGAAACTAAGAAAAAGGTGGCAAAACGTTTTGCTAAGGAGTGCACTAATGAATACGACCCAGACGTGTTCGTGCAAAACGTGTGTCACATTTTCTGTCAGCCATGACAATGTTGTGCTTTACTTCACAGTGGCCCCAAGTTATTACATTAACTCAAGACATGGTAGCCTGCAAATCTGGACATCTGTTAGACAAGGGGGCTTGTTAGGTTGCTTACCACAGACTCATTCATTAGCAACAGGGTAACACACACACACACACGCACACATACACACGCCGAGAGCTAGTCAGCCCACACATGCTCCCTCTAGCGTTTAATCTTTTCCCCAAATATTCACAAACTTGATGTATACACAAAATCACCCTTTAATGCAGCCATCTGTGTTCTTCCTAGAGTAATTTCATTCTGATCCATGCCCTTAGATTCCCTCTTTCATTTGAAAAACAGAAAGAGAGCTTTGCTGCCCCACAACTCCTCCGCGAGCATCAAACGCAAGACACAAGAAAAGCCACAGCCAACATCCCGACTTGTACCTCGGTACATTGTGTTCTTGTTTAATTTCCTGATGTTTGATGAACGATTAATTGGTGAGAAGTTCTCCCTCTTTATACTCACTCTTTGACAGCTCATTTTTACAACACATGTTTACACCTCTGGCAACCAAATCCACTTCAGACTGAAGCGTAGAGGACAGGGCTTTCAGACAGTAGCTTTACCTGTCGTGGTCTCTCCCTCTGCCTTGTCTGCTCTCCGTCTGTTCGTCTCTTTGTTTTGGAAGGTGTTTGAGGCTGTTCCCAAGACTGTGTGAATGAGGGTGTTTGATGCCCATGGTGAGGGATGAATACTAATACTGTACACTGGAAGAGCAGTGTAGAAGGGCGCTCTGCTGCCACCTTTTGACAAATATCAAAGCCTCATACTGTAGATAGGCACAGTGATTGAGAATCCAGCAACAGTAGGTACCTATCCAGTAGGTATTCTCTCTCCCTTTCTCTCTCTCTTCCTCTTCAACTACCTCCCATTCTTTACTGTGTCTCAATGGCAACCCACATCCTGTCTGTATTGTAAGTCCCCCTCTTTCTTGCTGTAGCACACTGACTCCTCTTTTTTTCTCCCTCCACATGCCTCTCTTTCTCTTTCTCTCTCTCGCTCCAATCTTTTTTCTCCCCCCCTCACACCTTCTGTCTCACTCGCTCGCTTACATTCACGTAAACTCCATCCAGGAAATTAGATGTACATTCTCATCTTCTGAGAGGTGTCATCATGTCCTCTGTTGATTGTTCCCTTCTATCTACCTGTTACAGAATGCATCCCAAATGGCACCCTATTCCCTATATAGTGCACTACTTTTGACCAGAACCCATAGGGCTCTGATCAAAGGCAGTGTACTATGTAGCGAATAGAGTGATTGCTCCACAGTGATTGCTCGGCAAACCTAATCAGCCAAGCCTCTTCCCTGTTCCCCATTATCCCCTGTCCTCCCAGGGATGACGTGATGAGACAATTAGTTGTAGGAAGCAGCGGCATCATGCCCATTGAAACTGAGTGGCACATGCCCACTCAATTTCATCTATTGTAGGATAAAAAAATATACAAGGAAGTTTCTCTTAAACATAATGAATTTAAAAGATATTGAATTTGTCTGTTAGTGCCCCTACAAAAATAATAGATACAGTACATGGCACGACCAACTTGATCACTTCATTATGCAACCTCTAATCAACAAGCAGCCAGGTGCGCAAAACTACAACAACACTATGACAAGGCATTATGTCTCTCAAAGATAACGGACGCTAGGTTAGTCCAAAATATATAATATCATAATATCGGCACAGTTACAAGATTAACTCCCCAAAAATGTGATAATGTTTGCCTTGAATGTGGGAAGAGACATTCTGTAACAACAAAGCAATCCTAGAATTCAGCCCAATCCACAAACTCAGCAGAGTCCTACTCACCCTCAACATAGCAGGATCGGAAGCAACAGTTTTGGCTTAGGGACTTTCCATCGCTAAATAGCAACAACAAAGCAGATTGGGTGCAAAGATGTCACCCTGAAATGTGTTAGACTGGCATGTCTCCATTAACAGGCCCTAAAAATGGTCAAAGTCTCCAGCCACCCTAGTCATAGACACTTCCCTCTGATACCGCACGGCAAGCGGTTTGCGCTAAGTCTAGGTCCAAGAGGCTTCTAAACACCTTCTACCCCCAAGCCATAAGAGTCCTGAACAGCTAATCAAATGGTTACCCAGCCTATTTACATTGCCCTCCCCCCTCCCTGTTTTACGCTGCTTCTACTCTCTGTTAGTATCTATGCATAGTCAACTCTACCTACATGTACATATTACCTCAATTTCCTCAACACCAGTGCCCCCGTACATTGACTCTGTACCTGTACCCCCTGTATATAGCCTCGCTATTGTTATTTTACTGCTGATCTTTATTTATTTGTTATTCTTATCTCTCATCTCTCTTATTTTTTAACTGCATTGTTGGTTAAGGGCTTGTAAGTAAGTATTTCACTGTCATGTTGTATTCGGCGCATGTGACATATAACATCTGATTTGAATTGATTTATATCAAGCAAATTGGGACTTTGCTGCTGTGGACTGTTTGGACATCATTCCTTAAATACCAATCTATGTACTTCTTCAAGGTGGAACATTTTCCACAAGAGAAGAGAAGAGAAGAGAAGAGAAGAGAAGAGAAGAGAAGAGAAGAGAAGAGAAGAGAAGAGAAGAGAAGAGAAGAGAAGAGAAGAGAAGAGAAGAGAAGAGAAGAGAAGAGAAGAGAGAAGCAGTGAGAAGCAGATCTGGGACAAAATACTATTTGAAATCTTCCAAATTCGCAGCTTGCACTTTTGGGACGTGTCTGTTGATTCATTGCAACAGGCAAGCTCGAAAAGAAACAGAACAAAAAAGCAAGAGAACTCTTCGAAGGGAGAAGCAGAGAGAAGAATAGAAGAGATAAACAGAATCCATAAACAGAGAGGAGCAGAGGAGAGGAGATCAGTAATAGCATTGTTGTGATTCTGGCGAGGCTCCCCCTGCCTGTCTCTATAATGAACCTGCCGCATATTAATCCCTATCACTAATGAGGCCATTCAGAATGATAAGCTTCCCCCCGCACCCGCTAATGAACACATGCTAATGCTGCCGCTCCCTCCTCCGCCAGGCCCCTTTCACTGAGCCTAAATCAGACAGGAACACCTGCCCGGCTGCACCGCCGTCCAGACAGCCATCAGCACATAGGCCTAGGTCCAAAATGCAGTGCATCTGTCTGTTGGTTAATCTATCTATGCTTTCATTCGTCAGTCCATGTGTCCGCCAATTCATTAATTCATCCATCCATCCATCCATCCTTCCATGAATGTTTGCCACCCATCTGTCCATCCATTCATCCATCCCTTCATATCTATTGAAAGGCACTTTTCTTACTTATCTGATGATTTGTACATCCCTCCATCATTCTGTCAGTTCAATGAGCTGACATAAATCTGAATTTCCTTATCATCCACTGATGAACCCCATGTGCCCTGTTGACATTATTTTCTGAATTCTTTAAATCTGGGACTCTAAATTAGACAAGTGTGAGTGTGTCTCGTCTCTATTTGGGGTTCTTCCAACCAACACATTGAGGAACAGTGCTCCGAACAGGGGCGTATTCATTTTGGAAACCGTTTACCATTTACGAACCAAACGGAAGCAAACAGAGCAAAACAATCATTTCTATTGGACAAATTTAGGAAAGTCCCTCCTCATTTTGTTCAGTTTTTAATAAACATTTTGCAACGTTTTGAAACAGAATTGATGGAATGAAAACTTCCCCTGCTCACCTCAAACTAAACCCAACCTACAAATATACATCCATGAAAAAAAGTAAGTCATGAAATACAGTGCATTCGGGATGTATTCAGACCACTTCACTTTTCCCACATTATGTAACATTACAGCCTTATTTTAAAATGTTCATTTTACCTTTATTTAACTAGGCAAGTCAGTTAAGAACAACATATTATCTACAATGACATCCTACCAGGGAACAGTTGGTTAACTGGCTTGTTCATGGGCAGAACAACATATTTTACCTTGTCAGCTCGGGGGTTTGGTTCCAGCAACCACCCCTTTTTCAAAAATGTATTAAATTGTTTTTGTTCCTCATCAATCTACACACAACACCCCATAATGACAAAGCAAAAACAGTTTTTTAGAAATGTTTGCAAATATATCAAATTTTTAAAAAATGAAATATTAGTTACAGCCTTGAGTCTTCTTTGGTATGACGCTACAAGCTTGGCATACCTGTATTTGGGGAGTTTCTCCTATTTTTCTCTGCAGATCCTCTCAAGCTCTGTCAGGTTAGATGGGGATTGTCACTGCACAGTTATTTTCAGGTTTCTCCATAGATGTTCAATCAGGTTCAAGCCCGGGCTCTGGCTGGGCCACTCAAGGACATTCAGAGACGTGTCCCAAATCCACTCCTGTGTTGTCTTGGCTGTGTGCTTAGGGTCGTTTTCCTGTTGGAAGGTGAACCTTCACCCCAGTCTGGGGTCCTTAGCACTCTGGAGAAGGTTTTCATCAAGGATCTCTCTGTACTTTGCTCCATTCATCTTTCACTCGATCCTGACTGGTCTCCCAGTCCCTGCCGCTGAAAAACATCCCCACAGCATGATGCTGTCACCACCATGCTTCACCATAGGGATGGTGCCAGGTTTCCTCCAGATGTGACGCTTGGCATTCAGGCCAAAGAGTTCAATCTTGGTTTAATCAAACCAGATAATCTTTGTTCTCATGGTTTGAGAGTCCTTTAGGTACCCTTCCCCAGATCTGTGCTTCGACACAATACTGTCTCGGTGCTCTACGGACAATTCCTTCGACCTCATGGCTTAGTTTTTGCTCAGACATGCACTGTCAACTGTGGGACCTTATATAGACAGGTGTGTGCCTTTAAAAATAATGTCCAAACAATTGAATTTACAATCAAGTTGTGGAAACATCTCAAGGATGATAAATGGAAACAGGATGCACCAAGTCTCATAGCAAATGGTCTGAATACTTATCTAAATAAGGTATTTCAGTTTTTTTTTTTTTTTTTGTGCAAATATTTGTGAAAACCTGTTTTCACTTTGTCATTATGGGGTATTGTGTGTACAGTAGACTGATGAGGAAAACAATTTAGAATAAGGCTGTAATGTAAGACAATGTGGAGAAAGGGAGGGGGTCTCAATACTCTCCGAATGCTCCGCATGGTGACGTTATTCTTTGGAAGAGAAAAGGAGTTTGAACTGTGAAGTTCTGTTAACTGCTAGTCAGAAATGATCAACTTCCTTATAGATGACCTTTTTGTTGTTTTGTTACCTGGATGTTACCACGTTAGCCTTCTAGCTCATTAACTCTTGTTTTAGGCTTACCATATTGCATTACTTTTCCAGTGCTGTTCATTGCTTTTCATTTCTGTGGTAACTTGACAAAGAAAACCACGTGCCAATGTTTACGTGCCTTTACTTGTGACCTAGAAAGAAAATGTGTACAGCAGTACAAACGGTGTAATTACAAGAGAGCGTCATGGCAATGCAGCGTTCTACTCGTCTGACTCTAGGTGTTGACATCCCGGGAGGGAAAGGTCATGGGTCAATATAAATGGCATAGAAATTCACACACGAATAGTAATACTATACTGCAGGTAAGTATGCATACACATTTTTTTTTAAACGATTTCAATATCCATGCATGTTTGTATTGCGCTTGTGTATCGGTATTGATCATGCCATTGTTTATAATTGTTTACCATTACGGAATGACATATCCATTATTGCACTTTACGGATATGGTTGTTTATGCTCAGAAATTATTATTGTATATTTACAATTATATTTGGAAGTGGACCCTCAACCTTTGTTGTTAGCATTGTGGTTCAACCAAATGGACCATCTGGGTGCAATCACACCACATGAACTCCTAATATAACCTAAGGAGAGGAGAGTGTGAGATGAAGACCTTCCAGGAGTGCAGGAGAGTGGAGCCTGCGTGAACTCATGAGAAAATCATCCTATAAGTGTCTTATCGCTAAGACAATCACGGCTTATTAATGACAGCTCATCTGTTTCTTTAAGCACTCATGGGATGAGGCTTTGGCATATCAATTTAAAAAAATAGCTCAGCATACAGACGTACTTGCGCATGTGACATATAGAACCTTGAAAATCAAACTATTTATGTTCCTCACCATATGAGCTGAAGATCAGGGTTGCCCTCTTTGCAGGCCTTGGGAACACACACACACACACACACACACACACACACACACACACACACACACACACACACACACACACACACACACACACACACACACACACACACACACAGCTTTCTCTACACATGAATAGGAAATGACTTCCCACTGCGAATAACTCACGTTAGCCATCCATCAAAGCCATCAAGTTTATTGTAATAAATCTATTCCCTGGGCTACATTGGGTCTTGATTAAAAGTAGTGAACTATACAGGGGATAGGGTGCCCTTGAGAAGCTGAACACAACGATTGTCACGACGTGGAACCGAACGGCCTGCTCCTCAAATAGCTCTTACAGTAGAATATGCAATCTTTCAAAACAGCTTTTGTCCAAGGGGTGTCCATTGTTGTCTGCTTACAAGCGTTGCACTTCCTGACTAAGATGCGGTTTCATTTCAGAGAAGGAATGAGATGATGCCAAATACAGAGTAACAAACATTGATTGTGTTCAGATGAGTAATCATCATTTTGTTGTCGCTTGGTGTCTGTTTGCATCTTTTCAGCTTCTGTTACTTGTGTGACTCGCAACATTAGTTCATATACATTTTCCATATTATGTTATTGAAGTACTTTGGGAAAATACAACAATCCTTAATTGTACTCTGTTTCAAATCATCATTTCATAGATTCCTGGTTTCTAGTTGAGTCTTTCCATCTATTCTAACTTGCATTGGCTCACAACAGTCGTTTGAAAGTTCAGATCCATTTTCTACAGTGTTATTTAAGAAAAAAAAATGTATTAGATGTATATCTATATACATATATATATGTTTTGTTTGTTTGTTTGTTTGTTTTTGTTGTTGAATATCCGAAACATAGAATATACTTGCTGTGAAGCCACTCAACAACTACATCATACCATTCATCCAACAGTCTCCCATTCAGAGCGACACACAGAAGCATCCAGGGTCAATGCCCTGTTCAAGGGCACGTTGACAGATATCCCAACAAGCCAAGAAATGTGAACCCGAACCCCTCCAAGATCCCCCCCCCCCCCCTCCACAGTTCCCTAATTGCTGTCCCTCAAACATTCGAGACCCCTCCCACAGTCCCACCCCCAAGAAAAAAAAGAAAAAGAAAAAATACAAATAATTCCATTCCCCACTTCCCAAGAACCCCCCAATGCACCAACAACCAAGACAATGAACTAAAGAGAAAAGAGAAGAAGACAGAAGAAAACAGCAAAAAAATAAAGAAAGAAAGAAACGAAGGACATCGAGGACACCTAAAATCATAACAGCAATGACAAGTTTATATGTTTGTGTGAATGTCTGGCACTATTACATGTATTTGAATGAGAGTGTGTGTATATGCATGTGTACAAACACCTACACTGCATCAGCCTCAGGCAAACTGGCATTAATTTTAAAAACACTGCCCCTCAGTGTCATTCAAACATACTTTGTATTATGTTTTATTGAACTTTTATCTGACCATCATTTTATCTCCAGCACAGCAACTCCACTCCCACTTGTCTTCAATTCCACATCCCAACCCTCAGCTTCCCTCAGCCCATCCCACCTATCTATGATGCCCACGCATCATTCGGATTTCTATGCAGCATACATCTTTCAACTATGCTGTGATGTTTAACGTACAATTTCAATCTATCTAATCGAATAGAATCCACAGATTGCGAGTTGAAGATAAATACTCTTGCTGAGAGTATTAGCATATTAGTAATTGACTAACCCGGTCTCTCCATATCTCCTAACAGTATTATTTCTAGGGTCAATTTTAGATCAATGTTATGCATTTTCACCCATTCCTGAACCTGAAACCAGAAACAGGCTACCTGAGGGCAATATCAAAATAAATGGTCTATTGATTCTTTATCCTAACAACAAAATCAGCAGAGCTTTGATGATTTTATGCCCCAAATATTCAACATTTTGTTGGTGGCAAGAATTCCATATAATAATTTTAGCTGAAAAGCCCGGAGTCTTGAATCTTGCACTGTTTTATATATCAACTCATACACCCTGTACCATGGAATCGGTACATCAAAACTCCCAACGATTTTGCAATCTAGGTGGCACAGTTGTCAACATCCTGGTCCTCAAATGAAACTGGTCTACTTTCCTATTCATGCTATTTTTATTCCTCCGCCAGTTTTGATCTTTTATATTGGGCAGACAGACCAGTTCCCATCTACCTCCCGCTGCCACCCGCCTCCTCCATTTTGGGGGTAATGCTGTAATTAATTCGTTGTACTCTTGGATTGAGCAGACCTTCTCGTACATTTCTGATAACTCCATGAATGATATAACTCTACCATTCCAATTGACAATATCATTTAAGAACAAAATACCATTTAAAACATCTTTCCCATAAATACAGGTGTTTTATCTACCAGCACAATTGAGTTCAGCCATATTATTTGTTGTAATATTTGTTCTATCTTTTCAGGGGGGTGACATTGAAATTGTAGCCAGCTCTGCAGTGCTTGCTTGAAAAAAAGAGAGAAACTTTGAAAAAAGTGTAATTTTCAATTAATCAAAAATGAGACTTGGCAATCTGCAAAAAGGCAAAAAGGCCATTTTTAAACAATGGATGAGCTTTTCTTAGTAATCTACTTGAGAACCATTTAGGGTTCAAGTATAACTTTTGAATAAGTGAAGCTTTAAAAGAGAGGTTTAGTGCTGCTATATTTAATCATCTCAACCTACCCGATTCATATTCATGATATAGATAGGTACGCATTATTTTATCTGGTTTAGCATCATAGATTAAGCTAAATATTTTTTGAAAAATTAATCATCAGGAGTAGGCAGAGCCATAAGTAAGTGAGTAAACTGAGATATGACTAAGGAGTTAATCAGGGACATTTTTCCATACATAGACGGGCATTTACCTCTCCATGGTTGCAGGATCTTGTCTATTTTTACAAGTTTTCTATTGAAATTCATTGTGGAGAGCTTATTTACAGTGGGGCAAAAAAAATTTTAGTCAGCCACCAATTGTGCAAGTTCTCCCACTTAAAAAGATTAGAGAGGCCTGTAATTTTCATCATAGGTACACTTAAACTATGACAGACAAAATGAGAAAAAACAATTGCACAATTGGTGGCTGACAAATACTTTTTTGCCCCACTGTATATCCGTTTATTATACCTCAGCAGCACAATATTGTGTAGAGCTTTGGCAAAGTGGGTGATGTTATATCCTTCCTTTTTGGCCCTGTCCGGGGGTCTCATCGGATGGGGCCACAGTGTCTCCTGACCCCTCCTGTCTCAGCCTCCAGTATTTATGCTGTAGTAGTTTATGTGTCGGGGGACTAGGGTCAGTTTGTTATATCTGGAGTACTTCTTCTGTCTTATCCGGTGTCTGTGAATTTAAGTATGCTCTCTCTAATTCTCTCTTTCTCTCTCTCGGATGACCTGAGCCCTAGGACCATGCGTCAGGACTTCCTGGCATGATGACTCCTTGCTGTCCCCAGTCCACCTGGCCTTGCTGTTGTTCCAGTTTCAACGGTTATGCCCGCGGCTATGGATCCCTAAACTGTTCATATTTACTCTTGAGGTGCTGTCCTGTTGCATCCTTTACAACTACTGTGATTATTATTATTTGACCATGCTGGTTATCTATGAACGTTTGAAAATCTCGGCCATGTTCTGTTATAATCTCCACCCGGCACAGCCAGAAGAGGACTGGCCACCCCTCATAGCCTGGTTCCTCTCTAGGTTTCTTCCTAGGTTCTGTACAGCACTTTGAGATATTAGCTGATGTACGAAGGGATATATAAATCCATTTGATTTGATAGAGGACTGAGGGTCTTCCAAATATTGAAAGTGTGTAAATAGTTACCCATGTTATGTTGTAAATGTATATATTTTTTTCTTCATATGTTTTTTCTCCATATTTTTTTCTCCATATTTTTGCGAGGGGTGTGTTAGAATACCATTTTGGCATTTTGTATATAGTTATTTGTTTCAAAATGTATACCTTCACCAATTTGGCCACTTGGGTACTTTTGGGCTACTTGTGTGGGACACCTGGGTGACTTCATGATAAATGTCATGTAGCACACTCATTTTTGGAAGTTATCATTCTGAAACTGTGCACAAGTACTGTTGCCCTCTTATATTTTTCACAGAAATTGTCCCCATCATCCTATCTGAATGTTTGTTTTATCTTGTTTTAAAGATGATACAACAATAAAAAGAAAAAACATATGTTTTTTAAAATTGTATTATCTAAACCAGATCTATTGTGTTATATTCTCCTACATTCAATTCACATTTACACAAACATCAGAGTGTTTTCTTTCAAATGGTACCAAGAATATGCATATCCTTGCTTCTGGGCCAGAGCTACAGGCAGTTAGATTTGAGTATGTCTTCAGGCGGAAATTGAAAAAAGTAGCTCTAAGAGGTTTTAAGGGCATGGTGATGATAGTTTGTAGGGTGATTACCTTTACGGTCCATTGAGGTACTTGTTATAGTCTCCAACCATAATGATTTTATCATTTTTTGGCCAGTAAGTTCAATAAATTGATATAAATGTTTTTGAAGAAGTATGGATCATCCTGATTTGGACCATATAGATTAATGAGCCAAATCTCTTTTCGGCCACTTTCATATTAAAAAATGATCCACCTTCCTTGCGAATCATTCCTGTCTATTTGCATATCCAGATCAAAATATTTGTTTATTAATATCATCACACCTTTTGAGTTCCTTTGTCCATGACAGAAAATTATTTCACCACCCCACCCCAGGATATAGAGTGAGTTTCCTGTAAACAGTATATGTTATATTCCTATTATTTTAGCCGTGTAAAGACTGATCTTCTTTTTTTATAATCTGATAAACCATTACAATTATAACTGGCTATAATTATTTCTGTCACACCCTGACCATAGTTTGCTTTGTATGTTGCTATGTTTTGTTTGGTCAGGGTGTGATCTGAGTGGGCATTCTATGTTGTGTGTCTAGTTTGTCTGTTTCTGTGTTTGGCCTGATATGGTTCTCAATCAGAGGCAGGTGTTAGTCATTGTCTCTGATTGGGAACCATATTTAGGTAGCCTGTTTGGTGTTGGGTTTTGTGGGTAATTGTAACCTGTGTCATTATTTGTACCACACGGGACTGGTTTGGGTTTTCACGGTTTTTGTAGTTTATTCATTTATAGATTCTTTATTAAAGAACCATGAATTATAACCACGCTGCATTTTGGTCCGCCTCTCCTTCCCAGGAAGAACCCCGTTACAATGTCACCCGTTACCATAACTAGATTCTATTCTCAGTCTAAATTGACCATAATTAAGTGCTTGTAAATATTTGTTTTATTTTTTAGGATAAATTACTTTAAGGACAGAACAACTACATACCACAAAATAAAAAGAATTGCAATACTTTTAGTGGCAATAAAGTTGATGATAATGAACTCTTTAGATGCAAGGTTCAAAGCATAAACATGTGTTGCTGTTTTTGTCCAGCAAGTTTCCATGTATGTCTGGTGGAGCTTTTTGTGATTTAGCTGTTGGATGTAACTCATTTAAACCCATAGTGCAACTAAAGAAACCAATGATTAGTTTTTGATGGAGGGAATAGAGTTTTAGATGTCGTTATAACAGGGTGTGTGTCTGTGTGCCTGACTGACATTGCGTGTGTGTCTGATTGTCTGCCGTGCACTTGTGTGTGAGCAGTGTGCATGAATGTGCCAGCCCTGTATGAGTTTTCAGATTTCCCTCTCATACTAGTGTTCCTCTGAATGGGAGCACAGCGGTTCCACCTCATCCGCCATGAACCTCCCACTCCTGCTCCCGCTGTCACTCATCCGTGTCCCCTCGCTAATAAAGGTTGGATTTATCGCATCCCGCCTCCCTCGTTCCCTGCCATGCGTAGTGACCCGGTCCCTGCCGGTCACCTACATGAGCGCCGTGACATTTCCACTAACCGGAGTGGGCTGCTGCTAATGACCCAGGTCAGGTCACACCGTGGTGAAACCCAACCCCATCAATGACATTTCCCCCACTGCCACATGTAATAACCTATCACGGTGTCCCGGAGAAATGCACTGGGTTCCTATAGGTCGTCACCTACATTATCAAACAGAAAACGGACCACTCCATTTGTGTGTTTCCCAAATGGCGCCCTATTCCCAATATGAACCCTAGTCAAAAGGCTCTTCAGACTAAATCAACTCCCCTTCGACACTTCCTGATGTTGATTGATTATGTCACCATGATGGAGCGTGGGTGTGGTAGATATAACTCGATATGATGGGGCTCATTTGGGACTGTATTGGGTCACTAGGTAGGTCTGATAATATGAACTCCCCAGAAGCTTTCAAATGGAGTTTTGGAGTCCCTCTATTGCTTTTTAACTGTGAAACCTTGGTCAAAAAACATTAACCAAAGGTAATGTTAGCCACGGCCATACAGAACCTCATGATCCACTTCCACAAAACACATTATCTCCTGCTGAAACTCGTAGCCTAAACAATTCTTCCTGACATCAATACTTCAGTGCCTCAATGCCAATCATCAGTTAAATGTGTTTTTGCATTAAACTATTAATGCATAGCAGAAAAATAAATCCATGAACAAGCAAACCTTTAGAGAGACTGATGGATCACACTGCATTAAGCCAGACGGACCATTATGGGAAAGCTTTGGATCATAAACAAATGACATAATGACAAGGAGTTGGTGAGGGAAAGGGGGAGTGGGGGAAGTAGGGGCTATTCTATCTGGGTACACTAAATGCCGCCGTTAAACTGTATAATGTAGCTTCAAATAAATCAGGAGCACATCCAAGGCAGGTGTTGTGTGTATGAAACCTCTTTCATTCCCCTGCAACGAAACTCTCTCTCTCTCTCTCTCTCTCTCTCTCTCTCTCTCTAGCTCCCTCTCTCTCATTTTCTCTCCCCTTCTCTCTTTTTCTTCCCTTTTTTCTTCCACTCTCTTTCCCCTCATTATTTTCTCTCCATTCCTCCCTCTCCTTCCCTCTCGCTCTCCCTCCCTCCTCATCCCTCTCTCTCCTGAATCCAGTGGAGCAACACGGTCATTCAGGAGGTGCTCTGTGATCTATGTTGATGACAGTGACTAGCGAGCTATAGGCAGGACTGGAGTACCCAAAAACTCAATTTGGCCTGACCTTAGCCATGTCCTGGTCTCAAACGACTGACTCCAGAACAGGTTCCATCCAGCATATTCGTCAGCCACAGCCTACTGATCTGAAGATGACAAGCCCCATGCTGTGTAGTGGGTAGAGCAGTCCGATCTGAACGCTAAGGCCAAGAGGTAGCATTTAATGGTGTTTAAATAGTATTGCTTTTAATTACGGTACTGGTTCCACCATGAATAATGATGAGGAAGCTAGAGAAATGGTTGTGGAGTAAAGGATTTAGTCATAGTAGTCATAGGGCCATGAATAGCAGTCATAGGGGTCATGGTCAATTCCTGGTCCGGTCACATGGGCTATGTCTGACAAAGTTACTGTCCATCCAATCCTTCCTTCCCCTGCCATTGTTTCCCCAACTCCTCTCAAAGCTCATTGAAGGAGGAGGCCCGAGGGATAGACATCGATCCTCTCCTCCAACACACTTTGAGAGGAAGAATTGAGGAAACGATCCAGAGAACGCAAAGGTTTGATGGCTGATATGGCTTTCTACACAGCCGTGGACACTACCCCTAGGGCCTACAATGTTTCCTGGTCAGGTCACGTGGTCGGGAGCAACTCAAGGCCATATTCCTGATTACCCATCTTCCTGTAACGTTTGTCTATGATGTGGTAACATAACAGTGCAGCCGAGTTGTCCTGTAACTTTATGCGTGTTAGACATCCAAGGCCTCCTCTCTCTCCATGTCTGCTCGAAGAGGACTTGAAAGCAGTGGTCTCCGGGGTATGAAAGACACAGGAAGTATTATTTTCCCCGTCCCACATTTCTTCCTCCTGGTTTTCTGTGGGGAATAGCATTCAGCGAGCGTCAGTAGTCCTTCCAGGCATGACGTCAATCAATCCCTGTATTCAATGCCTCAGGGAGCCAACTGAAGGGCTATGCCTCATTTCAAGGAGCTGTGGATAGGGGACAGATGCAGGAGTAGAAGAACTTATCCCCACCCACCCCCCCCCCCAAAAAAAACCTGGCAGATATGAGACTTCCTTCTTCTTCTGGTTTTGGGGTGGGAGGACTCGAGGTGGACTTCAGGAGACTCAAAGAGACTCTGGAGAGCGAAGGCAGATAGATTTCCAGTGACAAGAGGGGAGAGAAATGTTCAAGGCTTTGGATCAGTCCGGATCAGGCCACCACCGAGAGACGGGCTGACTCAGTGAGTTGATCGAGAATCGATAGCAATGTTCTCAATTACAGCAACGCTTTAGGGCCCAAATTAGCTCTCTAACGGACCTGTGGCAGGAGGGATGGAGGGAGTGAGGGTGGGATAACAGGGTGAGAACACATATCAACACAAGGTGGTGTGTCTGTATGTTTGTGTGTGTTTGTGTGTATTTGCATGTGTGTGGGCGTTTGCATCTGTGGGTGTGTGTAGGATTAATCTGTTGCAGCGGTGAAGCCGATCTAAGTCGATCAGAAGTAGGGCAGGGCAATGTGTTTTCTAGGGCCATGAATGGGTGACTAGGAGGTATGCCCCAAATGACATTCTATTCCCTAAGTAGTGCACTACATAAAGAATAGGGTACCATTTGGGATGCATGCTGTGTGAATCAGGCTGACTATGGTGTTTGAGGACGTACTGATTTAACTGATTTAAAAAGATTTGGGTAACGGTTCAGACACCTTGAACGGCCATAAGAGGGCTGATCGAAAGCTTACACCTAGGTGCTAGCAACACCAGGGTCATGGGTTCGAATCCCGCTGGGGTCACAAATGTATGCATGCACTCACTGAGTCAGCTAAAGTTAAATGTAATATGTTCTATTATGTTTACGGTTATTGAGATGGAAGGTTAAATTCCTGAATGTTATGGAACTGAATCTAGGCACACGGGTGCAAATGTATAGGAAATTCAAGCCTAACAGCCAGAGGTCAAAAACACTTGTCTGTTTTCATCAAACATGAAATCAAACCTGAAATCAAGGGATCCATTAGTGTCACATTCCACCCTCCATGAAACGAACAAAATTGCTGGCGTTTCTCCCGCAATTTGAATCCCATTGTTATTGCATCTCATGACCAATTATAATAAGTGTGTGATTACACGGATAATGCCCAAACTGTCCATCTGCGGCACAAAAGATAGTCCTCCCATTACAGCCAAATAGAAGTGGAAGCTCAGCCACACAATGGAACATCATACAATCATCCTGAGGGCTTTTCTTTCAATTTGAGGCAGTTTATTTGCCTAGTCATGCAGCCATCAATATGCGGTCATTTGAGCAGTTTGAATGATAAACTTTCTTTCTCTTTGGGGATTGGTACAGGTGTGTCTGTCACTGTGTACAACATCAAGACTTATGTATATATATATTTTTGGAAAGGATATAGGAATAGGACTATGTAGTAATTAGATGCAAGTACTTAAAAATTACAATAGCAATGTAGCAATTTAAACAAAACTTGAGTCAATGTCCGTGGCTCCCACATAAATCAAATTAGCATAATTAAAACATCCGCATGAAAATCTGCCAGTTTAAGCTGGAGATATGTGTTTTTGCATTGTAGGCGTCTCAATCTGACGATGTCGCACTTCCCTTTTTGGTTCTAGGTAGAACCTTTTCACCAAAATAGGGTTCTCCTATAGGGACAGGCAAATAACCCTTTTTGAAAGCATATTTCTCACAGACTTTAACCTATTTTAATCAAACAAGCTAGCTACTTTCAGTCCAGACACTCATCCATCCTGGCTCTGAAGTTGTTTCCACATTATACCGATGGGGTATGGGAACTATGGTGATTGCTGCTCTTTTGCAAGTACCAGTCCATGGGCAACCTGAATAAACTGAAATAGGTTTACACTTTATTTATTTTCATTCTCTACTGCCTCCAGGCTCAGCGCTATAGTGTTCTTGGTTGGAAATATACCACAGAAGGCATTGCAGCAATACATATGAGAGGATTGAGATGGGGTAGTAGTAGAGTGGCTCTCCCTGGTGGAAACTGTGTGGGGACCGCAGTAACAGAACAGTCAGAGCACTGTGAGTAGGTGTTCACCTGTCTGAAATATCCCATAGCACCTTGGAGAAGATGGGGATACAGGCCCAGAGGAAGACCAGGCCCTGTAGTCTAACTCTCCTTGTGATGGCTGGGGTAGGTAGACCTGATAACTGTCAGGATGTACTATTCACGTGTGTGCGTGCGTGCGTGCGTGCTTGCCTCCCTGCCTGAGTGTGTGGGTGGGTTGCCTGGCTGTAGATAAGGATGCATGTCGGTATAATAGATCATAAAATTTATCTCCCATAGTGTGCTGCATAAAACAGGTCGATACACTGCAAATACCCTCCGTTACATTTGATAATGAATAGCAGCAGTCAGTAATCCAATAGATAATGCAGGTCTTCATGCTGCAAAGTAACATTCATATTCTTTACATCCATGAAATGTATGTCATTCTCTCTAGAAAAAACGAATTGGTACTTCAGTTTGTAACGGACTTTTTCTGAGAATATATATTTTTTCTGAGAATGTTTTCCTTTATATGCAATATGTGGCAAATATGTGGTGCAATTACTGAGAAATTGACAAATGCTGCATATGAAATTGTTAAATAAATCCTTAGGGCATATCTCATTAGTAAAACATTTAAAACATGTATTTATTTCTCTCTCGCTCTCCCTCTCTCTCACTCCATCCCATAGCGCCAGTTTCAGTGGATACTGACATTATCAGACAGCCATCAGAGACCCATTGTCAGCTACTCAGCAGTCCACTTAAATCACTCCATGGTGAATGTTCTAACTGAGGCCTTGACTGGAGCACTTGCACTTGAGTGAATAGGGCCTGGTAAATAGCATGCCATGGCGCAGCATGAGCCATGCTATCCTCTCCGCCACTGACTGAGGGTGCACATACTGTAACATACTTTATAACACAACAGGGCTTCGGAAACTTGAATGTTTTGTTTTCTCATTTGTCCATGATAACAACTGCATCTGATATTTAAAAGAACAATTTAAGGCACTAAACAACTTGTCTGATAGAAAACCGATGTGGCATCGGTATTAGTCTGAAACATTTATTCTGGTGTCAAAATTGACTACAAAGGATAACTGGATAAATTTGGTCATGAAGTCAGTCTCGTCCAAAACTGAGTTTTGTTAGTTCATCATGACTTACTTGAGGGTTTGGTTTTGAATTTGACAATTCTCACGTGCCCACTAACATGGGATATATAGGTGTGGTAATTGCACTTCATCCAATCCTACGGAATAACAGACAGTGAGACAGACCTGCCCTTTGTTTACATAAGACATCAAGTTGCCATTTTTTTATTTGAGAAACCCTGCACCAAACACCTTAGCTAGATGTTAAATTACACGACTAAAACCTATTTTGAGGAAGTCATACTGACGTTGTTCCTATGGTGTCTCATGGGGGGACAAACATCAGCAACTTCCACATTGAAACACACCCCAAAGACTGAAGTCTTGTTTCTCTAAATGAACAACAGAGAAACACATGCGGAATTGGTGTGTTCAGTCACTCTTTTAATGTTGAGGGTGTTAACTCTATATGCTGGAAATGAGTAGGCGTTTTATTATAGGTATTCTGACGCAGACCAATGTCTGTCCATGCCCGTCCTTCCTAATGTCAAGCTGGTTATTTTGTTCAAGAAAACTTTATATTGAACTAAAGTTGAACAATGTTTAAATGAAGGGCCATTACTGTCACTTATTCCTAAACCCTCCAAATACATTAGAGTTGAGTGAGGTGGTGAGTTTGGAAAAGTGGATATCCCCGTTCCTTTCCTCTGAATTACCTTTTAATGTGTGTGTCTTCGACTCTGGGCCCTGGGGCCAAACAGGTCAAGAAAATGAAAACCTGTATGGGCACTGGCAAACAAGGTTGTTGGATGGAGAGGGAAGAGGAGATTGTGTGTGTGTCCTTGCCTGTTTGCCTGTGTGTGTGTGTGTGTGTGTGTGTGTGTGTGTGTGTGTGTGTGTTTGTGTGCTTGTTTGTTTGTTTATGTGTGTGTCCATACATCCATGCCTTGTGCATCTGTGACTTCTGTACATAAAATATTCCTATTTACTACTGCCTCTCGACTGGTTTTGCAGCATATGGGCATTTAATAAATCTCATTGTTTCAAAGCTACACACCCGTTATGAATTCCTGAGCGCGTGAGGAGTAGAAATAGGCACCTTCTTTCGGCATTGCATTAAGCTGAGCCCTTCAGTGGTATGCTGGCACCTTTTGTGTCGATCAAAATAGACTCTTAGGTCGCTGGCTTTCGGCGAACAAGAGAGCTTAATGGACTATTTAAATGACTGGAGGTTTGGTCGGAAAACACAGACAGGATAAAAATGGCTGTCATGTGCTCAAGCAGAAGAAAAAAACGAATCAATATTCTCTCGAAATAGAGCATGAGGGTAAAATCCAATTACACATAATGCTTCTGAAAGTCAAAATAACACTTTGTCTTATTTCCTTGTGCTTCTCCTTTGCCACGTGTGACAGCAGGCATGACAAATGGTCCGGAAGGTTGATTTGATATAGAACAGGGGGAAAGGGAAAAGTAATGTGCATTCGAAGAGATTGTGTACTACTTTCTTTCCCCTAGTCATACATAAGATCTTCAAGAACGGGGGGTATTTAACTCTTACCCCACCTGGTCTGGAGCCTGCTGGTTTTCTGTTCTACCTGATAATGAATTGCACCTACCTTGGTGTCCCAGGTCTAAATCAGTCCCAGATAAAGGGGAATGGTGAAAATAGCAGTGGAACTGGCTTCAAGGTCCAGAGTTGAATCTGAGGGTTCCAGAAGATAGAATTGAACTTTTGAGGAAACCTCAAATCTGCTCTTATCTTCAGGATAAACATCAAATCTCATCAACTCCAGTTTAACCGCGGGCTGATTTCACCAAGTTTAGGTGTACATTTAAAGGGTCAATCTGTAGTTCAAACGAAGCAGCCACCAAGCCGCACCCTCATACTACTCCTTCTCTGTTCCGCGGGTGATGTGGAGGTAAACCCAGGCCCTGCATGTCCCCAGGCACCCTCATTTGTTGACTTCTGTGATCGAAAAAGCCTTGGTTTCATGCATGTCAACATCAGAAGCCTCCTCCCTATGTTTGTCTTACTCACTGCTTTAGCACACTCTGCTAACCCTGATGTCCTTGCTGTGTTCGAATCTTGGCTCAGGAAGGCCACCAAAAATTCAGAGATTTCCATACCCAACTATAACATCTTCCGTCAAGATAGAACTGCTAAAGGGGGAGGAGTTGCAGTCTACTGCAGAGATAGCCTGCAAAGTAATGTCATACTTTCCAGGTCCATACCCAAACAGTTCGAACTACTAATTTTGAAAATTACTCTCTCCAGAAATAAGTCTCTCACTGTTGCCGCCTGCTACCGACCCCCCTCAGCTCCCAGCTGTGCCCTGGACACCATTTGTGAATTGATCGCCCCCCATCTAGCTTCAGAGTTTGTTCTGTTAGGTGACCTAAACTGGGATATGCTTAACACCCCGGCAGTCCTACAATCTAAGCTAGATGCCCTCAATCTCACACAAATCATCAAGGAACCCACCAGGTACAACCCTAACTCTGTAAACAAGGGCACCCTCATAGACGTCATCCTGACCAACTGGCCCTCCAAATACACCTCTCCTGTCTTCAACCAGGATCTCAGCGATCACTGCCTCATTGCCTGTATCCGCTACGGAGCCGCAGTCAAACGCCCACCCCTCATCACTGTCAAACGCTCCCTAAAACACTTCTGTGAGCAGGCCTTTCTAATCGACCTGGCCCGGGTATCCTGGAAGGACATTGACCTCATCCCGTCAGTCGAGGATGCCTGGTCATTCTTTAAAAGTAACTTCCTCACCATTTTAGATAAGAATGCTCCGTTCAAAAAATGTAACTCTGTGTTGTCTGTTCACACTGCTATGCTTTATCTTGGACAGGTCGCAGTTGCAAATGAGAACTTGTTCTCAACTAGCCTACCTGGTTAAATAAAGGTGAAATAAAAAAATAAAAAAATAAAAAAGCCACTGATTATGTAAGCACAATGATGTGGCTGGAGAAATGTAAACACTCTCCAATTAATAGACGGAGCTATGGATGCAAGGACTGACCATCCATGAGATAAAATGATAGTTTTAACTGAGTTTTGAGGCTATGCAGCGTTTCTTTACATATCAAATCACATGTTATTGGTCACATACACATGGTTAGCAGATGTTAATGCGAGTGTATCGAAATGCTTGTGCTTCTAATTCCGACAATGCAGTAACAAGTAACAAGTAATCTATCAAATTCACAACAACTACCTTGTACACACAAATGTAAAGGGATGAATAATAATATTTACATATACATATATGGATGAGCGATGGCCGTGCGGCATAGGCAAGATGTAGTAGATGGTATAGAATACAGTATATACATATGAGATGAGTAATGTAGGATATGTAAACATTATTAACGTGCCGTTATTTAAAGTGACTAGTGAAACCTTTATTAAGTCCATTTATTAAAGTGGCCAGAGATTTGAGTCTGTATGTTGGCAGCAGCCTCTCTGTGTTAGTGATGGCTGTTTAACAGTCTGATGGCCTTGAGATAGAAGCTGTTTTTCAGTCCCAGCTTTGATGCACCGTTACTGACCTCGCCTTCTGGATGATAGCGGGGTGAACAGGCAGTGGCTCGGGTGGTTGTTGTCCTTGATGATCTTTTTGGCCTTCCTGTGACATCGGGTGTTGTAGGTGTCCTGGAGGGCAGGTAGTTTGCCCCCGGGGATACGTTGTGCAGACCTCACTACCCTCTGGAGAGCCTTGCGGTTGCAGGCTTTGATATAGCCCTACAGGATGCTCTCGATTGTGCATCTATATAATTACATAGTTTACAAACAATTGTGTAAAGAAAGATTACATTTTGGGTTCTGATACGATATAAGTTATATTCTTTAAGAATCAACAGGTATATCATTGTTCATCATTAACTCTGAAAATGGATGTAGCAATCACAGATTGCCTCTTTAGGTTTAGCTTCAGAAACAGGTGTTCACCATCACACTATGTTATTCACAATATTTTCCTGTCAAGCTTACAGTGCACTGATTAAATATCTATGGTCATATTAGACATTCATATCCATAGTTAATTCAGATCTATCGAAATTCACCATGGGATGTTTTGGCATTTAATAAAACACAAAGAAATTACTTCGGCATCGGATGCCTGGACCGCAAGAATTTCATTAAATATTTATGGAAACAAATGCAGACATGCGAGTCCTTGGACCGGCAGGTAATCACCAGGGAGGAAGAAATATAATGATTTTTACTAAGGCTCTTTCACTTTTCTTTACCAGAAGAAGAAAAGGGCTAGTATCTCTGCTTCAAATGAGCTCCCCAGCTTGAGTAGATCTTGGTGCCTTTCTCTGGCAGCTGTGAGGTTCGAACATACCTCACAAGCTACAGACGACACGGAGAGCAGCTATACACAGCTAGGGATTGTGTTCACACACCTGATTGTTCTTTAGCCATGTATTTAGGTTATTTGTAACCTACGTGGTAGGTGGCGCAATTACGTGTGTCTGAAGGCAGTGTGTTCCAGACATGGGAAGCTCTCACATAGAAAGTCGTCACAGAGCAATACGTAGGTACTCTCACACGCACACGCAGACGCCCAAACACAGAAAGAGGAAGAACAGGCATGGCCAAAGCATGTTCCAGTGCATTCAGACAGTGCTCACAGCCCTTGACCTTTTCAACATTTAGTTGTGTTACAAAGAGGTATTCAAATGGATTTAAGTGTCATTTCTTTGTGGGTGATATACACAAAATACTCCGTAATGTCAAAGTGGAAGAAAATGTTTAACATTTGTAAATTAGATTATAAAAAATAAAACATTACATCTTGATTAGAGAAGTGTTCAACCCCCTGAGTCAATACATGTTAGAATCACATTGGCAGTGATTACAGCTGTGAATCTTTCTGGGTAAGTCTCTAAGAGTTTTGCACACCTGGATTGTACATTATTTGTAAATTATTATTTGAATAATTATTCAAGCTTCAAGTTGGTTGTTGATTATTGCTAGAAGGCCATTTTCAAGTATTGCCATAGATTTTCAAGCAGATTTACACTACCGGTCAAAAGATTTAGAACACCTACTCTTTCAAAGGTTTTTCTTTATTTTTTTAACTATTTTCTACATTGTAGAATAATAGCAAAGACATCACAACTATGAAATAAAACATATGGAATCATGTAGTAACCAAAAATGTATTAGACAAATACAAATACAGATTTTTCAAATAGGCACCCCTTGCCTGGATGACAGCTTTGAACACTCTTGGCATTCTCTCAACCAGCTTCACCTGTAATGCTTTTCCAACAGTATTGAAGAAGTTCCCATATATGCTGAGCACTTGTTGGCTGCTTTTCCTTCACTCTGCCATTTGACTCATCTCAAACCATCTCAATTTGGTTGAGGTCTGGGGATTGTTGAAGCCAGGTCATCTGATGCAGCCCACAATCACTCTCCTACTTGGTAGAATAGCACTTACACAGCCTGGAGGTGTTTTGGGTCATTGTCCTGTTGAAAAACAAATGATAGACCCACTAAGCCCAAACCAGATGGGATGGCGTATCGTGGCAGAATGCTGTTGTAGCTATGCTGGTTAAGTGTGCCTTGAATTCTAAATAAATCACAGACAGCGTCACCAGCAAAGCACTCCCACATCATAACACCTCCTCCTCCATGCATCACGGTGGAAAATATGGAGTTGTGGAGATCATCCGTTCACCCACACCACGTCTCACAAGGACACAGTGGTTGGAACCAAAAATCATTAATTTGACTCCAGACCAAAGGACACATTTCCCCCGGTATAATGTCCATTGCTCGTGTTTAGGCCCAAGCAAGTCTCTTCTTACTGGTGTCCTTTAGTAGTGGTTTCTTTGCAGCAATTTGACCATGAAGGCCTGATTCACACAGTCTCTTCTGAACAGTTAATGTAGAGATGTGTCTATTACTTGAATTCTGCAAAGCATTTATTTTGGCTGCAGTTTCTGAGGCTGGTAACTCTAATGAACTTATCCTCTGCAGCAGAGGTAACTATAGGTTTTCCATTCCTGTGGCTGTCCTCATGAGAGCCAGTTTCATCATAGCGCTTGATGGTTTTTGCTATTGCACTTGAAGAAACTTTCAAAGTTCTTGAAATTTTCCATTTTGACTGACCTTCATGTCTTAAAGTAATGATGGATTGTATTTTCTCTTTGCTTATTTGAGCTGTTCTTGACATATTATGGATGTTTTTTTTAACAAATAGGGCTATCTTCTTTATAGCCCCCCTTCCATGTCACAACACAACTGATTGGCTCAAACACATTAAGAAGGGAAAAAATTCCACAAATGTACTTTTAAGGCACACCTGTTAATTTAAATGCATTCCAAGTGACTACCTCATGAAGCTGGTTGATAGAATGCCAAGAGTGTGCAAAGCTGTCATCAAGGCAGGCAAAGGGTGCCTATTTGAAGAATCTCAAATATAAAACATATTTTGATTTGATTAGCACTTTTTTGGTTAGAACATAATCCCATATGTATTATTTCATCCGTTTTGATGTCTTCACTATTATTCTACAATGTACAAATTGGCAAAAATATAGGAAAACACTGAATGAGTAGGTGTTCTAAAACATTTGACCGGTAGTGTAAGTCAAAACTGTAACTAGGCCACTCAGGAACATTCAAGGTAATCTTGCTAAGCAACTCTGTTTTTGGTTAATGTCCAGCTAAAATGTGAAATTGTCTCCCAGTGTCTGAACAGGACTTTGCCTATTCTTAGCTCTATTCCGTAATTTTTTATCCTGAAAAACTCCTAGACCTTGCCAATGACAAGCATACCCATAAAATGATGAACACATGAGTGGTACTCTGTGATGTGTTGTGTTGGATTTGCCCCAAACATAACACTTTGCATTCAAGACACAAAGTGAATTTCTTTGCCAAATATTTAGCAGTTTTACTTTAGTGCCTTATTGCAAACAGGATGCATGTTTTAGAATATTGTTATTCTGTACAGGCTTCCTTCTTTTTGCTCTGTCAATTTGGTTAGTACTATGGAGAAACTACAATGTTGTTGATCCATCTTCAGTTTTCTCCTATCACAGCTATTTGCCTCATGGTGAAATCCCTGAGTAGTTTCCTGCCTCTCCGGCAACTGAGTTAGGAAGGACGCCTGTGTCTTTGTAGTGACTGAGTGTATTGCTACACCGTCCATTGTAATTAATCATTTCACCATGCTCGAAGGGATATTCAAGGTCTGGTATTTGAATTTTTACCCATCTGCCAATAGGCACCCTTCTTCACAAAGCTTTAGAAAACCTCCCTGGTCTTTGTGGTTGAATCTGTGTTTGAAATTCACTGCTTGACTGAGGGACCATACAGATAATTGTATATGTGGGGTACTTCAAAAATCATGTTAAACACTATTATTGCATTCATGAAACTTATTGTATGACTTGTTAAGCAACTATTTAAACTTGCCATAACAAAGGTGTTGAATAGTTATTAAGACATTTCAGATTTTAATTTGTAAAAATAATTCCACTTTGACATTGAGGTGTTGTGTCAGTGACAAAAAAATCTAAATGTAAATCCATTTTAAATTCAGTCTATAATTGTCACGCCCTGATCTTTCACCTGTCCTTGTGATTGTCTCCACCTCTTCCAGGTGTCGTATATTTATCCCTGTGTTTCCTGTTTCTCTGTGCCAGTACGTCTTGTATGTTTATAAGTCAGCTAGTGTGTTTTTTCCGTTCTCCTGCTTTTAACATTCTCCTTTTTCTAGTCCTTCCGGTTTTGACCCTCGCCTGTTTCTGGACTTTGTACCTGCCTGCCTGACCATTCTGCTTGCCCCTACCACGAGCCTGTCTGCCACTCTGTACCTCCTGGACTCCGATCTGGTTTAGACCTTTTTGCCTCTCCACGATCATTCTCTTGCCTACCCCTTTGGATTAATAAACATTGTAATACTCCAACCATCTGCCTCCTGTGTCTGCATTTGGGTCTTGCCTTGTGCCTTGATAATAACAAGTCACTGTAACCATTCCATGACCTGCTACTGCATAAAGAATATATAGTACCACAATTAAGAACTTTCATTCTTTACATCAACCATTTTCTATTCCCCTGCCTGCTTAATTAAGGGCCTTCTCTCCACTGAGATTTGCTTTTCACCAATAGATCAGAATGTGTCCAAGGACTGGCGCGTAGGACTTTCATGAGCCATAATTTGTGCAGCAAGTGTGAGATCAAGTGATATGTGAGTTGATAATTACTATTTGCTGTATTATCGATGAAATAGCAGAATACTTATTCTCAAGATTTCATAACCACATCCTCAGAGATTGAAAAGCCTCCTATTCAGTCTGCATATTCTATACGTTATTATATGCAATGAACTCTGTTTCTGTGTACAATTTTGTTTCCCCATTAATGGAAAGTGTGCATTAGTATGCTGTTTTCCAAAATGTACATGTTGTTGGGTAGTGATAACTAAACACAGGCATTACGCAACAGGATCGTTGCCTTGTAGCTAGTTGAGTACTGTACTATTGTCCAGAGTGCTTCTAGGCTTATCATATTTGTCTGTGTAATAGAGGTGGTACGGTGAACCTCTCTCAGTTTATGAGAAGGCTAACTTTGACTGAGACTTGAAGACTTGCGTTTTAGGCTTTAGCTTAGCTGGCTAACACATCTTGTCAAGTGCAGGAGACCTGGGATCAAACACCAGTTGGTCACTTTGCTAATTCTGATCAGTCAGGAAAAAATAAATGCTCTTGTTAGCTATTGTAACCCTTTGATGTAATTCAATCACTTAGGTATATAAACAAAAACCCATTAATGCAGCACGTTGACCAAGGGCTAAGAGGTGGTTAATTAAGCAAGTGATTAGGCCAAGCAGATGACCTGAACTTTCTTAAGTTGCTACACGATACAACAACATTGACTGGACAATGTTACTGAGTGACTACAGCTTCTCCATGTTGGCAGACAACTCCCAATGTGAAACGCATTTGACATTATCGTTAAATGATCCTCGTGCAATGTCAAACCTCTGGAAGTCTATGTCAATCATTGGGAATAAGAGGACATGTATACGTATTCTATCTATCTATCTATCTATCTATCTATCTATCTATCTATCTATCTATCTATCTATCTATCTATCTATCTATCTATCTATCTATCTGTCTGTCTGTCTGTCTGTCTGTCTGTCTGTCTGTCTGTCTGTCTGTCTGTCTGTCTGTCTGTCTGTCTGTCTGTCTGTGTCTATCTATCTATATAAATTACACATATTTCAAACTACCTCCATTTCTTAAAAACGGTATCGGTTACCTTCAAACGAGCCCTGTGACACAAGTGGGGGTTGTACAGCAAAACGGAGCAAAATCACGATCGTGTGAGTCTCATCTCTCCATATAGTGGTCATAATAGTTTGTAGACCAAACCGCTGCATACATTTTGTCATGGATGTCTCATGGTATGATAAACACTGCTCTAGCTCTGCCACCTTTCACCACAGATACGGAAGTGCGACTTCTGCAGATGTGGTGGATTGAGATGCATCCAATGCAAAAAAACAACAACCGATATCTCTATTTGAAAGTCGCTTTGGTGCATTTTTTCACATCATCCCTAACATGTGCAAAATAATAAGTGCATTTCTCAGAACAATTTGTACAAACTGAAAATCCTTAGTACATCTCTTAAAAGTAAATATTCATGCCAATGATCATGTCAGTGTCATCAGAATGATAAGTCATTGAGTCATCGTTCACGAACAAGGTCGTCAAAATGTTTAGGCATGTTGTCAATGTAACTGTGTACTTTGACAGTATTACCTGATGTAAACTTAGGCTACAGTTTGGATGACAGTTACTGTATTGAAAATGCACAAGGCTGTACTTCTATGGCATATATCAATTTCAACAGTACTATTTACATATTACTGTATGTGGGTTATTGATTGAAAGAGACTGGACAACCCAAGGGGCACAAAGGAAAAAAAACTAAATTAGAAAGAAACACAGGAAACCACCCCTAAGGCACAACTTTGCCCGCAGCACTGTTGTGCTGTCTCTACACATCCAGACGTTCCTGTCTGTCGGCCCACATATTCTCATCCACATCACACCGGATATTTTCCCTTCCAATGCAACGTGGAAAGAATCTTTTGGAATGCCTTATCCATCCTCTGCAGGCGTCTACTGTGATGTCCTCACATGCTGCATCCATTGCAGCCAGCAGGGTCATCTGTGTGTGTGGCTGACGATCGTACACCTTCCACCTCCATGCTGAAAATAACTCCTCAATTGGGTTAAGGAATGGTGAATAAGGTGGGAGGAATTCTATGAGCATCACCGGATGGGTCACAAACCATTGCCTTATGATGTTTGATCGATGGAAACTCACATTATCACAAATGACCACATACTTTGGCAAATCCTCTCTAAACAGACCCCTCTCATCATCAGGGATGAGAGCCCTGTAGAGAGTCTCTAAAAAGTTGAGTAGATGTTGGGTGTTGTATGGCCCTTTAAGGGGGATATGGGTTAGGACACCATGCTCCGAAATAGCAGCACACATGGTGATATTTCCTCCCCGTTGGTCTGGCAAATCCACAGTAGCTCTGTGACCGATGATATTCCGACCCTTCTGCATTTGGTCAGGTTGAAGCCAGCCTCATCCACGTATACAAAGTTGTGAGAGGGTTCACTTGATTCCAACTCCATTATACGCTATATCCCAGAACACACAGTTGCATTTGTTTTGGTAAGGAAGAGTGACATAAAATGTACATATATTGCATGTTCCTTCCACAGCAATGGAAATGTGTGTTGTTTATGCCTACTGTACTATGTATCACCATAAAATGTTGCTGTAAAGTAGTTACATAGATATATGTTTTACCTGTACATACTGGTACCGTAGCTCCTTAACTCTGTCCTCATTCCTTTTGAATGGTACACGGTACAGCTGTTTCATACTCATCTGGTTTCTATGCAGCTGTCGATGGTTGAGATGCTAACCGTATGGATGTTTTCAAAGACATCGTTGTCTTCTATAATGGTCCTTTGTATTTCCCTGAGTCTCATGGCATTGTTTGCTCGGACCATGGTGCAAATAGCCTCCTCCTGTTGAGGTGTGAAAAGGCGTCCTCTGCCACCGGTTTGAGGTAATCTTGCAGTCCTATGTGGGGGAAAATGCAGTGATGCATCGCACACTTTCACATAGACAAAAACTATGCGAACACACATTTTACTGTAAAACGTACAGGTGGGTGCATGTAAGGTGCAGTATGTATCTGTATAGAGTATATTTCTGTATGCTGTGAAATACAAGTGGACTACTGTAATATAAAGCATTGTAGGAAGTATACAGTATACTGCTTATATACAGTAACAGTGCACTGTACATTGATGGACATACCTGTTCTCTCTTCGAAACGTTTGAACTATTGAGGACACAGTTGATCTCCCAATATTCGGCTGCACCCTTCGACCCGCCTCAGCCATTGTAAGGCCATGATTGACAACATGGTCTACAATAGTGGCCCTTATGTCATCAGATATGCGCCTATGTCCTTTTCTGCCTCTTCCTCTGTTTTGCCTTCCACCACGCATCCTTGCTCCTCTTCTTCCTCCTCTTGGCTGTTGACCCTGTTCGTTTCCTGGTCCATCCATTATTGCAACTCTGTGTTGTGGTCTGTCTATATATGCTTGCCAGTTGATTCTTCATGAGATGCACCTTTGAGCAATTTAGACAACTGGTTGATTGTTGGTTGAACTAACACTTTTACATTCCTTCATGAGTGAGGGTCAATTTCACCTGCATGATTCATCAATTCACGTTTTTGTACAAAAGGTCTAATAGAAATGTGTAAAACTATGCTTGACAGTTTATGACAAATAGTTCAACAATTTTGCATGTAATGGCATATGCAAGGAACAAATGCCTAGATGTTTTGAGGGGTAAGACTATTCAACAGAGAACCATCTGCTATATTTTGATCAACATGACATGAGCAATTGATAATGTGGAAAAAAGCTGACACTTGTACATTATCAATTGCAATTTGTTCAAAGGAATAAGAAATTGCTTTGATGATGTGCACAAGTGACTAGATGATTTGGAATTTGTACAAGTAGTATCAAGAATTGCACTTTTGATCGAAGAAATGCACCAAAGCGACTGAGAAAAACTGGAAGTCATAAAACCGTCCCAGCTCCCCCACTCTGTCTGTCAGCCATGTTCCAAGCTGATCTGGCACCTTTGATCCTTACCAAGGAGAGAGAGTCATGACATAACCCATACATACTGTATTTCATAGGTGATAATGTCACCCTATGAATGTGTTATGTATGGGTTATGAATATGTTCTTATGTAGTTATGCTACAAATATAGTCCATAATGACTTTGGATGAACTTAAAGACATGCTCTGGTACTTTGGAGACTAGTAAGTATATTTTAAACCTCCTCCTTTGGGCTCTATGCGTCAATGTGTGGTTCATAACAATCTATGATCAGAATTACTGTCTTACCTCAATTATCCTCGAAATCCCTAGTTTGAAGCGACTGTTTTCTAGAAGTTGTGCCGAGCCATTTTCCTTACATTTACTCCCACGTGGGCCAGCTCACTAGCTATTTTAGTTTCAGCCAATAAGCTTCAGCCCCTTGCCATTTGAGTGATAGCTAGCAAGAGGCACACACAGTAGAGCGAGAGAGAGAGCACTGATGTGGTGCACATAGCTGCATATTTGTGAAGTAGTACGCATTTTTCGGGGGACCACTTTTGCAAAGGTTTTATCCCAACACTTAGTGATGGTAATGACTGAGGAAAGCATGCAGATCTAGCAATATAGCTATTTGGGAGTCTAAAATGAAGAAAAAAAAACCTTCCCAGTGAGTTTCCTCTCATCTCAGACCTCTTGACTTCTTATCCCCGTCTGAGAAACACACAGGCACACACACATGCACACACACATTCAAAGGCTCAGATATAAAACAGACACACACACACACACACACAGTCAAAGGCTCAGACATAAAACACATATACACCAACAACGATATCAATACCAATACCAATACACACACACACACACACACACACACACACACACACACACACACACACACACACACACACACAAACAGGTTTTTCATTCGTGTCTTCTTGATGTCTGATATCTTTAGCCATCCTGAAAAAAAGGGTTCAGGTTCCACTCAGGCTGTGATAGGCATCTCCAAACCCGGATTCTCTTTGTAATAGAGCCGTGTCTGTTTCTGTCATCCCTATCCAATACAGCATCCTCTTCAACAACACTTAGCCCACAACAATACATTTCTCATTCGTTGCCCATAAAGACACAAAGTGATAACGTGCATTTCACTCAAACATGTTTTTGAATTACTGCGCAAACTTTTATAAAGCACAACTTATATGACCCTTCTATGGCTAGTCATACTGCTCTCTCACATCCGTTGCTCCACAGTCCCTTTTGCCCTTGACAAACCAAAATAAAGCAGTCGTATTATTAAATTTTTGCCATAGCACATATCTATTTTTCACTCTTTGCTATTACCTTGACAGGCTCGTCACGCTAAAGTAAATTAGCCCAGTTTTACCCCTCGACCCCAGGACCGTTTCTCAAAGTCACCTTTTCTTCCAGCGTGGTGCTATTAAGCATTTACTTCCAGGTGACAGGCGACTTCTAGTCGCACCGCGGTCCCGTGAGGACATAACAAATCCCTCCTGAGTTTTCATTCACGAGGAAAAAGTGAAAAGAGAGGTTGCCGGGATCACTTAGGAGACTTTTTTTTAAAGACAAGTTTGACAGATACACAAGCACAACAGGGCAGCACAGCTGGCCCTTGGATGCACACAGAGAGCTAAACATGAATAATATGCATGTCAATCTCTCCTGGCTGAAAGTGGAGGAGAAATTGACTTCATCACTACTTCTATTTATGAGATGTATTGACATGTTGAATGCACCAAGTGGTCTGTCTAAACTACTGGCAACACAGCTCGGACACCCATGCATACCGCACAAGACGTGCCACCAGAGGTCTCTTCACAGTCCCCAAGTCCAGAACAGACTATGGGAGGCACACAGTACTACATAGAGCCATGACAACATGGAACTCTATTCTATATCAAGTAACTGATGCAAGCAGTAAAATTGGATTTGAAAAATAATTTAAAAAAAATACCTTATGGAACAGCGGGCACTGTGAAGCAACACACACACAAGCAGCACAGACACATGCATACACACACACGATAATATACACACTAAACACACACACATACATGGATTTAGTACAGTAGATATGTGGTAGTGGTGGAGTAGGGGCCTGAGAGCACACAGTGTGTTTTGAAATCTGTGAATGTATTGTAATGATTTTAAAAGGAAGAGTAGCTGCTGCCTTGGCAGATACAAATACAAATATTAACAGTGATAACGAGGTAATACACAGGCACACAAAGACACACGGAGGCACAAGCCAAAAGCACCAAGGCACAGAGTCAACAACCCTGTACTGTTCTGAAAAGAAAACATTGTCCAGCAAGTTCCTTTATTCCACCAAACAGTGTTAGAGCACAGAAAAACACAATTTTTAGTTTAAATGGTTTTCTGGCATTTTGAAGATGTGACACGTATGGGCAGAATACAGCATGGCAATAAAACAGAAGAATGCTCACCATGGTGCAATGCAGGCCCAGTGTGTCTTGCAGGAAAAAGAGTCTAAAGCACCACTTGAATGGAAACTTACTAGTCAGTGTTACATAAATCAAGAATCAGATGTGTGTGTGTGTGTGTGTGCATGTGTGTGCATACTCACTATCTGCTGAGTCCATTAGAGCAAAAGACAGACAGGTAGGCAGAAATGATATTAATTTCTACACAGGTAGAGAGAGCAAGGAGAGATACCTCACCCTCTAGCGATATACTTCACATTACCTTATAGGAAAGGACATTTTTCTTTACACACAAAACCCAAGTAAGATTAAACCAAAACATGAATTGTAATATTTAATCTTTGCTTTCATTTTTGTACAGTCTGCCTCACTGTCTGCCTTAGAGCCGAACACCATCAGAATACACACTGGGAGTAACTCTTTCAAAGTTAAAGCCACTCTCCCTACTCTCCTCCCAAAGCCTCCACAGATGGGCCTTTTGATGAATTATGAAGGGAGCTCCCGCCTGATTCATAGGCCAGTACACACGCCCGCACGCTCGGAAGCACACACACACACACACACACCACACACACACTTCTCTAGGCGCTGCCTCAGTATGTCTCACTGATGCCCTCTACATCACACAGATATACCTTAAACCTCTTAAACGCTACCCTCCACCCCCATTTGAATCCACCAGCAGGAGAGAAATGTACCTGTATGTGATGTCACATTGTTAGTTGCCCCGTGTCGCAGATGCTGCTTGCAGTCCCTCCTGCCCCACACGCACCCCTCACTTTTCCAGGTCAGACTCCCTGAAGCAGCCCCTTAGCAGACTAAAAACTAATGGTGACAGGGCTTTCAGTTGCACTGCTCTGCGGCTGTGGAATGCACTTCCAGACACTATTAGGGCTGCAGTCTCTGTCCTCATATTAAGGTACAGCTCAAGACCGTGCTGTTCAGAAAAGCTTTCATGAACCTCTGCTAATACTGTTCTCATGTCGCCCTAATACTGTTCTCATGTCATCCGTCTGATTAGCCCTCTATATTGTGCCTATAAAAAGTCTACACCCCCTTGAACTTTTATAAAGTGGGATTGAAATAGATTTCATTGTAATTGTATGTCATTCATTGACACAAAACACTCCATAATGTCAAAGTGAAAACACCCATTTACAAATGAATACAAATGTTATAACTAAAATATAGTCGTTGCATAAGTATTCAACCCCTTTGTTTATGCAAGCCTAAGTTAGTTCCGAAGTAAAATCTGGCTTAACAAATGACATAATAAGTTATATGGACTCACTCTTGTGTGAAATAATACGGATTAACATGATTTTGAATGACTACCCATCAGTGGTGTAAAATAATTAAGTAAAAAATACCTGAAGTACTACTTCAGTAGTTTTTGGAGGTATCTGTACGTTACCATATTATTTCTATTTTTGACAACTTTTTCTTCACTACATTCCTAATGAAAATGGTTATTTTTACCCCATACATTTTCCCTGACACCCAAAAGTACTCGTTACATTTTGAATGCTTAGCAGCACAGGAAAATGGTCAAATTCACACACTTACCAAGAGAACATACCTGGTCATCTCTACTGCCTCTGATCTTGCGGACTCACTGAACACACATGCTTTGTTTGAAAATTATGTCTGAGTGCTGGAGTCATTGGCTATCTGTCTATAAAAAAATAAAATAAAAAAGGAATCAGTTTGGTTTGCTTAATACCAGGAATTGTAAATTATTTATACTTTTACTTTTGATACTTAAGTATATTTTAGCTGGAAGGATCTGTGGGCCATGGAAGCGAGGCGGTTGAGCTTTTCCATCAGAGCAACATATGACGTCCTTCCAACTCCAGTTAATCTTCACCAATGGTATGGTGAAGATCCGGACTGTGCCCTCTGTTCCATGCCAGCCAACCTTAGGCACATTCTCACGGGGTGTAAAACAAGCCTCACCCAAGGACGCTACACTTGGCGTCACAACCAAGTCCTTAAAAACCTTGCGTCCGCCCTGGAGGACAAGCGAGCTGCCACCAACTCCCTACCACCCCCAGCAGCATCACACCCCTTACGGACAAACCAGACTGCTTAGAGACATGGAATTAAGGGCCAGAGCCAGCGTTCGGCAATCAAAGCTGTATCGGAGGCGGCAGAAGGCAGCAGTCAGTGGCTCTGGATGAAGAGGAAAGAGACCCAGCTGGGCCCCGAAGTGAGAGGGCCAGGAGGTATGCGGTCAACAATGCTTGACTCAGGGAGGAGGACGTCCCTGCCATGCATAGTCCCATGGGATGTTGGCTATCCTCAACAAGGCAACTCCTATGACTAATTGGGAATGGGACGCAAGCGTAGGATTGATCACCCTGTCGCTGGCCGCCTTTGGGGAGGGTGTATAGTGTGAAAGGCCGAAACACCCTAGGAACCAAAGGTACACTACTGACGATGCGCTCCCCAAATTTCACCAGGCTCACTGTTCATTAACTCTTGGAAGTGCTTGCACAAAGGATAGTAACATCTCATCCTGTGTTCTTGGAATCATAGCAATTACAATTACTTTTTATACTCAAGTATATTTAAAACCAAATACTTTTAGACTTTACCTTAAGTAGAATTGTACTATTTCACACTTCATGAATATACTACTATTTTTTTCTATTAAGGTGCTTAACTTTTACTAAATTGGTTACTTTTCCACAACTGCTACCCTTTCCTCTGTCCCCATACATACAAGCACAGATTCAACTACAAAGACAATGGAGCTTTTCGAAAACCTCATAAAGAGGGGCAGTGAATAGTAGATGGGTAACAATAACAAATCCCACAAAATATCTTTAACCCCCTCAGGTCGATGTCCGTGCCACCGTGGAAATCTATTTAACAAAATAAAACAATCACACAAATCCGCCAGTTTAGGCTAGAGATATCTGTTTGGATATATTGGATGCATCTCAATCCACCGCATCTACCTAGGTAACACTTCCGCATCTGCGGTGAAAGGTGACAGAGCTGGAGCGGTGTTTGTCAGACCATGTGACATCCCGAACATTGGTCTTCTCACAAAATTGTAGGCGTCTGAAACAGTTTGCAACTATTATGACCGCTCTATGGGAAGATGAGACTCTCACAAACACGATGGTGTTCTCCGTTCTCTTCTCTACGTTCTCTTCTCTATAAAGATTGTATTCAATGTGTTTGTATGGGCTAATAGATGTAAGACCAAATACAATTTTTCATTCTTTCATTCTGAAAGAGGTCTTACAATTCAAAATCAAATAGCAAAATGATCAATGGTATGACCTTCTCTCCCGGTTTAGACCGGGCTTAATAATTATGCTGTGGAGGATATATTAAACCACCCAGACACATCAAACAGGCAGCCATCCTTCTGAACTGGGCTGCAGGACAGGAAGGAAACTGATTAGGTATGTCACCATGAGGCCATTGGTTATTTTAAAACAGCTACAGAGATGGGAGAAAACTGAGGATGGATCAACAACATTGTTAGTGACAATGATGATTAGGAACATTGTGAGGAGACTCCTAGTGATGGGTTGTTCATCAGCCGTTCATTTGGCTCCCTGAATTGCATAGTTCTACACTGCTTTTTTGAGCTTCAAACAATGATTATCTGCAAATAAGTTACCAAATCTTCATGGAATAAACAATAAACATTGGGGAGAGCACATCATTTTAAGCCAAACCAATTTTTTTCAGGCCATGTAGTCATTTCGCCAGGTAATTTTTTGTATGTGCATATCAAGATCTGACATGGTAGCCTACTTATGTGAGTTTACATTAGAGATATGCAAATTTTTCATGGTTATTGGTTGATTTTGAAGCATTTTGAATGAAGAGACGTTTTAATCAAAAATATTTGACTGTGATGCGGCTCATCGAAATTACCTGGAATGCCCATCACTAGAGACTGCCGAAGCCATTTAAACTTGAACAACCATTTCAGTAATGGATGAAAAAAATCTGATTTGATTAGTTTAGAAATATTTATGGAATATATCTTTGTGTAGCATTAGATTAATCAATCATGCAAAAACACAGATATTATAAACGATTTTTAAAAATCTACCTGCAGTAGAGCATGCTGGGAAATTTGATGATGATGATAATAATGATGGCACAAATTTGCCTTTTTAGGGCACCACACCAGTAACAAAGCCATTAGTTCCTTTTAAGTGGCAAAAATGTATCATTCTACCTTATTGTGGACATTAAGAGTATTGAGGGTACACAAAATACGTTTGTACCCTGGGAAACAGAAAGGTACCTTCATATTCTGCCTCTTTTTTTTTGAGACTGAGAGTGTGATGACTATACCTTTATACTCAAAATATGAGGTACAAAAATGTACCATTACACTCTTTACCCACACATGTACCCTAAAAGGTAGCGAACAGTACAATGTTAGATCATTATGTGTATAGTATTATGTATACTTTGATATATTCGTACCCCAGTACCCTTATTTTTAAGAGTGTAGTGTCACTGTGACCTGCCACACGTGTCAAGAACCAAATTGGTAATTATACGTAATTACCACAGTTCTGTTTACATTAGAGATGAAGCAGAAACATGTGATATGAAGTGTTGTTTACACATCCATAAAGCGGCTTCCTGTATCCCTGTCCCTGTTTCATTAAATGTCAAACTATTTTGAGCCAGAGACGGTGTATAAATATTGACAAATCTGAGAGCGAGCGGGATGAGATGGGAATCGCTAATGTGTTTTATGCGTTGTTGTGTTTGCTCATCAACAAATGTACACAGAAAGAGAGGAGCTGCAGAGGGAGATGGATAAAGATAGCGCGGTAGCACTGAGCTCTGGTATGGTCAAGAATATAGGCCAAGAGCTCATGGACCTTGTTTAGTCCTTGTAAGTAAAAATACATATTCAATCACTTGCGATCTGTTGTAAACAACATGGCCTTGAAATCCCGATCAAGTATTGTGATGAGGAGGCGTATTATGATGACTCATGTCTGGCTGCATTGAATTACAATTTTGTAAGCGACAATGTTGAGTCTTCCGGCAAACATTTTCAGTGACTCTACTGGGTTATGACAAAATAACTATAAAAAAAATGCATTGGAGATTATTAGTGAGCATGCTTTAGAGTTCAGGACTAGGCTTTTTAATCTGTGTGTGTTATATCAATGGCTCTATGTGGGCGTGGTGACTTTTCATCTTAAACATTCCCTAATGGGTAGCACTGGAGTGGAGATACAGGAGCTCAGAGTGGGGAAAGAGGAGATATAGTGGAGGCAAGAGAGATGGGTCGATACTGGATATGCAGCAGGGCCTGTGTGTGTGTGGGGGTGGGGTGGGGTGGGGGGGTGTGACAGAGGGATGTCACGGTCTATGAAGTAGGATCAGACTTGGTTTGTTACTCAGGGATTTGAGTTGTTTGTAACCAACCATCTCGCCAGGGTTTCAGCTGACACATTGTGAAATGGAAATGCTGGCACACTGTTGGTCAGTTGGTCCACTGTATTCACTTCACATTATCATTCTGTTAAATTATTCCATGAATGTTGAATTTGCACGGCAGTGTCACAATCTGTGGATATTAAGCTCATGAAAAATATTTTGTATTGCTAGAATGGTCTCTACAATAACGTAACACCACTGCCTGGTATGGCAACTGCTCGGCCTCCGACCGCTTAGGCACTACAGAATGTGGTGCGTACGGCCCAGTAAATCACTGGGCAAAGCTTCTTGGCATTCAGGACCTCTATACCAGGTGGTGTCAGAGGAAGGCCACCCTAGTCATAGACTGTTCTCTCTGATACCGCACGGCAAGTGGTACCAGGTGCCAAGTCTAGGTTCAAGAGGCTTCTAATCAGCTTCTACCCCCAAGCCATAAGACTCCTGAACATCTTTTCAAATGGTTACCCAGACTATTTGCATTGCATCTATGCATAGTCACTTTAATAACTCTACCTACATGTACATATTACCTCAATTACCTTGACTAACCTGTGCCCCCGCACATTGACTTTGTACCAGTAGCCCCCAGTGTATAGTCTCGCTGTTGTTATTTTACTGCTGCTCTTTAATTACTCGTTACTTTTATTTCTTATTCTTATTCCTATTTAGATTTTAATTTAATTTAGTTGTTATTTAATTAGTCAAATGTTTTAATATTTATTTTATTACATTACTTTTCTGTTGTTTTTTATTTTTTATTATTATACTTATTATTTTTTTTTCACTGCATTGTTAGTTAGGGGCTCGTAAGTAAGCATTTTACTGCAAGGTCTACACCTGCTGTATTCGGCGCATGTGACTAATACAATTTGATTTGATTTAAACAGCGAGAATGGTAAATATCACCAACCCTCCCTGCCCCCTCAGCCTACAAATAGCTGTGTCTGATACTGTTGTCCATGTCTGTTTTCGGTGACATTTATAAATGTTTCATCGGTGCAATATAAAACATTACAGATGCCACTCTCATGAATCATTTGTGTTATGGATCATCGCTTCCGAGTCAAACCCTAGCAACTCTATAGCTCTAACAAGAAGTAAGAAACTCAGTCCCAGGCTGCTTCCCAAATGGCACCCTATTCCCTATATGTTGCACTGCTTTTGACCAGAGCCAGGTCACATCCAGCCGTAGCACTTAGCATGTTGAAATGTTAGCCATAAAAAAAAAAAGAAAGATACAGAAATATCAAATTTACATAATAGTCACACCCCTGAGTCAATACTTTGTGGAAGCACCTTTGGCAGCGATTACAGCTGTGAGTCCCTAAGAGCTTTCCACACTTGCAACATTTGCTCCTTATTCTTTTCAAAATTCTTTAATCTCTGTCAAATTGATTGTTGATCATTGCTAGACAACCATTTTTTTTTAGGTTTTGCCATAGATGTTTACCAATCTACCAATAGGTGCCCTTTGCTAGGCATTGGAAAACCTCACTGTCCTTTGTGGTTGAATCTGTGTTTAAAATTCACTGCTCAACCAAGGGACCTTACAGATAATTTTATGTGTGGGGTACAGAGAGGAAGTAGTCGTAAAAAAATTATGTTAAACATTATTATTGCACACAGAGTGTGTCCATGAAACATATTACGAGACTTGTTTAGCAAATGTTTACTCATTAACTTTTTTAGGCTTGCCATAAAAAAAATGGTTGAATACCTATTTCATTAAACACATTTCAACTTTTAATTTTTAATAAAAAAAATTAAAATAAAAACATAATTCCACTTTGACATTATAGGGTATTGTGTGTAGGCCACTGATCAAAATATACATTTAATCCATTTTAAATTCAGGATGTAACACAACAACATTTGGAAAAAGTCAAAGGGTGTGAATACTCTCTGAAGGCAGTGTAGGAACTTATAAACCAGTTACTAATTATTAGTAAAGTGTTTTAGCAGTTCCTAATCTATAGTGCGGACTATTCATACTTTATAAATACTTTAAAACATTTTGGGTAACTAATATAATTTTTCACTAAGAAAATTGACATTCCATTGCTAGACACTCCAGCAGTGAAAGGATTACGCAACAAAAAAATGGATATCTTGAATCCACCACTGTTTTCTGGGTCAAAACTCTGGGCCCTGAGGCCAAACAGACTAGGATGTGCCTATAGTGTAAGCTATTGATCTGTTAGAGGTTGAAGAGAATAGAAAATGAACACCTGTATATTCCCTGGCAGAAAAGGTGTTGGATTGAGAGGGGAGAGGGAGGAAAAGAGAAAGAGAGAGATGCAGGGAGAGGGAGAGAAAGAGAGTGTGGGTATGTGTGTTAATTAAATGGTGACACAAATTAAACAGTGGCTTGTTGGTGTTACAAAGGCCAGTCAAAGCCAATTTAGATGTGTTTTTTATTTTACCTTTATTTAACTAGGCAAGTCGGTTAAGAACAGATTCTTATTTTCAATGACGGCCTAGGAACAGTGTGAGGAATAATCAAATGAACCTTTTGCAAGTTCACTATCCTCAGACTTTATTGAGAGGACTGGTACAAACAGTCTAAGCCACCATATTAAATCTGCATGGAGAAAAGCAAATAGCTCCAACCTGAATATATCTGTCGGTCTGTGTACTGTACCTGCATGCCTGCAAACGTAAGTACGAGCGTGCAGTGTGTATGAGTTAAAACATGTAGGATGGTTTGAAACAACCCGTGTTGAAACAAAGAGTGGAGGCACATGAAATCAGCAAACTACAAATGGCTTGCAAGAGCTTGTCGTCCAACCATTCAATGTACGACAGACTTTCCTCCTCAAGTTATAGTGTACAGATGGATGAAGTCTGGTTTCACTCTTTTTGAAGTACTTTCCCATGTTTTGATTTTCATTTCTCGCCAGTGAACGGAGAAATTCTTTAAATCTCTTTGTCTGTGTGTATTTAAGGCTGTGTATGTTTACTAAAAGGCTTGGTCCCCATGTTCAGGGCCATCTTTTATTGCAAATGGCATTGAACCATGTGAGATAGGGTACAGTCAACTGCAGAAAACCCAGCTGAATTCACAGAAATGTTATCTTTCCTTCCAATTCCGTCTGATCGGTATCGGCCATTCCACGGAGAGTGGGTCCGTGTTGGAAACGTAAAAAGGGAAAAGTACGAGATTCGATTTAGATTGCAGGCCCCAGAACCACATCCCCAATGCAATGCCTTTATTACATTGCAAGAATGAGGTACACTTTACGGACAATTAGGTTTCCATTTGAACGCCTACTGCCACCAGTTGAACTTTAGGCCCGAAGGAGACGTGTTCACACAAAAACTCAAGCTCTTTATTTCCTCCATACAGTTTCGACTGAGTCCTAGATTAGAATAGTGTTTACAGAATTGCGTCCCAAATGGCACCCTATGCCATATAAAATATATATATATATATATATATATATATATATATATATATATATATAGTGCACTTTCGACCAGAGCCCCATGTACCCTGATCTAAAGTGGTGCACTATACAGGGAATAGTGTGCCATTTGGGACATAGGCAATGTGTTTGCTCTAGTTGAAGCGGCACCGTGGCAGACCTGGGTTCAAATAGTCTTTGTTTTCTTTCAAATACTTAAGATGTGCTTGATTGAGCTTGCCTGATGCAATGGAACTAATGGGACAGTTAAGAAAGTGCAAACCCCGCCTGTCTGGCACTACAGGCAGGCTTAATCTAACGCTCTAAAGTGTCAGTGCAGACATCCTTGCTAGCTGTACCTGAGAGGGGTAGCCTAGACACAGCATTTGGCTAGAGCACTTCCAGGCCAACTTGCTCCCTTCAACTAACACATTGTAATGAAACCGTATTAATATTATGCGGTGTACATCCGTGATAAGTACAAGGGTTTCGTGCACATCCTCTTAGATAGTGCAGAAGATAATTGCTTTTTATGTCTCTGTAAGCTGTACACTGCTGTAAACAGGAAATAAACTGCTTAAGACTTCCATCCTACAGAGTATTGACGGTGGATGGCAATATGTCCTTCAATAAGAAAGAGGCTATTTAATAAGACAAATGGATGTAAGGTTTCTTAAAGAGGCAATCTGCAATTTCAAAGTCTAAAATGTATGTACCAATCACAGATTCCCCTTTTAATGCTACAGTATATCTAACACAAGATAGACACTTTAAACCTATCATCCCTTGCCCTGAGCAAGTCATCAGTGACCAAAAGCTTAGTAAATAAAACTCTGACATTGCATCTGATTGAAGTGTGAGAAACACATCAACTTTGCCATCGAACCAGCTAAATCAAAACCTTCTTAATATTATATACTGTACATTCGTGATAAGTACAAGGATTTAATGCACAACGTCTTAGATAATCTTAGATAGTGCAGAAGATAATTGCTTTCTATCTCTCTGTAAGCTGTACACTGCTGTAAGCAGGATATCTACCATACCTTGCTTATTGTGTCGGGATTTCACTGAGATTACGATTCATGCTGCCGACATTGGTTTTTCATTTATTATGTATTTACCAAACATAAAATTGCCATTAGAAATATATTATTAACATTTCTTCCCACAGAACCTAAAGTTTGCCTTGTTGATATGAAGAAAAAAAAGACGTTTTTCCTATGGCTAAGATGTTACCGATGTCACCATTGACAAGGAATTGAGCTGTGAAGCATTATACATGTGAAGGAGCTAACACTAGGATGCAGTATCAAACATTTTTTTCAAACACGCACACTGTAGTACAACACCATCCCATGGACGTATTAGCTGTGGTTACTGTTTACATCAAATGGCAAGTTTAGAGTGTGAAAAGTGATAAGTAAAGTATAAAGTGATGTGCATCACTTTCAAGTATTCTGTTGATCCTCTTTCTTCAATGAGAGGCAGGCCTTTAGCACTCTAGCAAAACATGCACCTAAGCCTAATGTATGTAGACACACACACACACACACACACACAGTTTTTCTTTCACCAGTCCATGCAGTCATTTGCAGGTAACCTCAATATATCCTTTTGGAATTGACATGGTCAGTATATTCAGTCTTTTTGGCCTGTTTCTCAGGAAATTAAGTGATTATGAATGAGAGAATTGCATTATCTAAAGATTTCTCTCCAGATATGCAAATAAATGAGCATTGGTTTAACTACTTAAAATGGTGGTCTTTCTTCTGCTTGTCCTCTTCAGCTTCAGCCGTTGTAACCTTCTAACTTGCTGTTTGGAAAGCAATTACAGCAGCGTCTGCCGTCTCATCACAGTGCCTGATCAAAATTAACACAATTTTTCTATTCCTCTTCCTGAAAAATGTAAGGCAGAGAAGCAGAGTTCTTTACTCTGGGCTCTGCAGGCGGCAAAATCTCACCCACACATACATTACCAATGCCACTTGAATAATTCAGAGGGCCGGGACATTGAAACAGAGGATGAAAGATTTATGAAATAACATAACAAGTTTCAATATTTTAGCAATTAGCTGGAGACATCATCTCTCCGGAGTTGTTCGCGCAGTGGGAGGTCAAATGCATGCTCGGGAGTCCTGGAGATGTTTAGAAGTTTAAGCAAAGTGCAAGTCATCAGGCTATAATGCTGTCCTTAAACTTTGATCAATTCAGGAAACAGGAAAAAAACTGCTAAGATTACGCCTTCCATCCTACAGAGTATTGACGGTGGATGGCAATATGTCCTTCAGTAAGAAAGTCTATTTTATAAGACAAATGGGTGTACGATTTCTTAAAGGGGCAATCTGCTATTTAAAAGTCCAAACATTTATGTACCAATCACAGATTCCCTGACAAAGTCACCACTGACCAGAAGCTTAGTAAATAAAACCATCGACACAGCCATAACTTCCACAATACCATTACTATTCAACACTAACTTGCAAATTACAGTGATTAATTATGTTTTTATCGGCACAAATGGGATGTGCATTTGAAAGACCATGTGCAGACATATGGTCTGGTGTCCAATTTTAAAGCTATATTATTCACTGATGTCTGGAATGATTTAAATGTTAATGGACAGTAGAGAAACAACTGAGGTTTGGAACAGCCAGCCCTTTTAGCCCTAGATAAGAACAGTTGCCTATATGGTAATGTGTAATACATTGACGTGAACATCAAGCATTGACATGCCATGAACAACTATTGGATCATGTGTCGTGTGGAGACAGGTGGTCTTTTGGCAACAACACCTGCTACAATATCACTAACATTGAGGCCTACGTACTTGTTCCAGCCTAATGGGCCTGTTCTCCACAAGCACCTTAAGTATGGTTTATGGGAACACGTTTATGTTAGAAGCTGGAGTAGAAGGTTCCTTCACCAAACGGTGTAAGTGGTCGCTGAGTGTCCATGCACAGCGTTCCCTAAGCCTTGACTTGGGAACGGCTCCAGGAATTCCGCCTCTTTTAACCCTCATGTGGAGTAGAGAGACTCCAGAGCGGGCCCTAGTGTAAGTGTCCCAACTACAGCCACGTTCACGTGCTACAATTCATTTTTGTTGTTGTTCAGGTGTACCTTTGTGACGCCAAAACCCTCCAGTCCTCTGGGTATGTGCATGTGATCTCCCATCTCAGCACACCCATGCTCAGTTACTCCCAGACAAGCCTTGACCAATCTATCTGTTCTGTGGCGGACTGTGGTTGATACACTGGCATGGCCCGGCTCCAAGCTAACGTGAAGCATGTCTGAATCAGACAGTTGAATGTGGTAATGACAGACTTTCTGCTTTCTGTATTATTCTGTTAACACTAAGGCATTTTACTGGAATGATGTGAAATCCATTCTGTGAAATTGTCCTAATGTACATACTGTGTCTGGTATCCTTTCCTCTTCTCCTGTCCTTGTTCAGAGTTAATCGATTTAAAAAATATGTGACATGTGAACGCAAGGAGTTACATGATCTGACTCGGCAAGGTCCCATGAGGCCACACAATCTTACCTTTCATAATTTCACTTGTCTGTACGATTTCCCAAGTGATTCCTGCGTTCCAGGCCGACCACATTTCAGGTGTGGCATTGCAACAACCACGTCATTGACTGCACAGTTGGGCATCAGATTGCTATTTCATATGATGTGGTTAGCTGATATGTTAAGTGTTGTGGGATCTGGCATGCACCTGCAATGTAGTCAGTATGGAAAGTAGACCAAACCTTCACCTTGCTCCAGAGGTGGTATTATGGAGAAGCCACCATTCGTCATGTGCATAGTTTTAAACCTGGTAATGATGTAGAGCTTTAAAACAGACGTCCCAACATCGAAGACAAATTGTGAATTAGTTTAGAGTAAAGCTGCCTGAGCTGGGATGAAATATGAGTAAGTTATGAGCTTTTGAAGTGGCACCATTGGTCTATTAGCCTCTCAGACTATTCCCGAAAGCTATGAAAAATACCCCTTGATCTTTTTAAGGTTGTCACACTGTTGAATCTGTCAGTATGTGACTGGAGTTTGTCTTCGCCTTACCTCTGCCGGTCAAATTATTGATTGATAGACATTCGCAAGACTGTAGCAATCTGTCCAAGGTAAATCCATGGTAGGGTCACCTTCAGAAAGATCCCCCATGAATGCTTAGAGACTCCCCACCTCTTGTGCAGAGTCAGTCTTCCATTTTTTTAAGCTCCAAATGTGTTGGCTTGTCCAACGGTTTGGAGTTTCTATAGAACCTTATTGGTGTCATACTGAGCCCAACGGAGTTGCACTTTCAACCAATAAATTAAAAATATATATAAATTAAAATTACTATAAATTACTATAAATTACTCCGAAATCATCTTACAATAACATTAGCTATCAAATGTTTAATTGATTTACTGTGCGCCAGTAGCTCTTGATTGTCTGCTTTCTTTTTTCTGATTCAAGAAAAAAAACTGGCATTTTGGGCAATGCCAATCATTTTAGAAGTGCTGATCCCTCTATTTTTAAGCGGATTGAGGGCACGGCTCAACGCTTTGCCCGCCTTAGTCAGTCAGTGATATTACCAGCCTCAACCTGACCGTTGAAATGTCTTTCACTACTTTTAAGAGCACACCATGAGGGTCTGGTGTATGAAAACCACTAGCATTAATGGAAATGCAAATGAAATAGACTTGCCTCTGATGTTCCTACCCTTCGCTTAAGTGCATGCATGTGCAAGAACACACATGCACACTTAAGCAAGCACACTTATGCACACACACACACACACACACACACACACACACACACACACACACACACACACACACACACACACACACACACACACACACACACACACACACACCAGACCAGAGATAACTATTGTCTTAACTATGCTTTGTGGAAAGTAACACTTTTTTCCAGGGGAACATATAGTTACTTTGGAGGTAAATCGAACTATTTGAATAAACATCCCCAAAAATTGTGGAAGTGACTATTTTCTGAAACTATTGGATTGGCAGCATTCAATTAATGACAGGGCGTTATCTAGAACTACATGTTGAAGACATAAGTATAATGAATAGAGCACACACAATCTACGGTAACACTTTATTTGACACCTAGCATCCTAACACGTTATGACGTGGTCCATTCTACTTGTAAATAGTACATTGTATAACATTTCCCCAAATCTCCCATTTTATTACCATTGTAACTGTACACACATTTATGTCAAACATGTGCCTAGCCCAAAGCTCTGTCACTGATGACTGGGATGAATGCCGGCGCAGGACAAAACACCCTGTTTGGAACTTATTGTCATGTGTGTCATAGGTCTATCTGGCTTGTATTATTTATCATGGCTCAGGCTGAGTCGCAGATGCAGATACGGGATGCGGATAGTACGAGTCTCTGAGTTTATTATAGTACGAGGGGTAGAGAAAAGGTAAGTCAAAGCAGGCAAATAGTTGTAATCCAAATCAGAGTCAGGCAGGTACAGGACGGCAGGCAGGTCCGGGGTCTGGACAGGCAGAAAGGTCAGAACTTGGATGACTCGGAAAAAAAAAACTAGAGCACAAGAAACACGGGAACACGCTGGTAGAACTTGACGGGACAAGACGAACTGGCAACAGACAAACGGAAAACGCAGGTATAAATAGACAGGATAATGGGAGACACCTGGTGGGGGGTGGAGACAAGACAGGTGAAACATTATTACCCTTACATCACCGACAAATGTCCTGTGATGGTTTGTATACATTTCCATATTTTGGAATCAAAGTTTGTTTGTTAACAACACTATGATTGTAGTACTCCATGGTTTTGCTTTAATATACATGTATACTTAGCGCTACCACTAGAGGGAGACATTCGAACTGTCAGCTGCAGGCGTCTCAAACGTTGGAAAAAGAGAAACAGGAAGAGAAGCACAGTGGAAAAATGAAAATGGAAATTGTCTGTGTCTCCTGTGTCTCCTCCTGTTTTCAGGTTGGCAACATTTATAAGCTTGGTTTAGTTTTTGAAATATAGCCATAATATGTTTATCTAATCTGCCATGAGTTTTCTCGTCATGTTTATGTATAATTTAAGTGTTTTGACCGAATGGAAAAACTAGTGAGATTTTCCTCTTCACATGAGGGTAGCCAAGCTAAGCTAACTAACTTTGTATGTAAGTCAATTAGACAAGATGACATCTCGGATTAAATGTATTATTGTTATAAATGTTTTGGCTCGTAAATGGTTTTATTTATTTTTTACAAACAATGGGTGGTATTAAGTGTATATGAGTACATATGAACTACTCTAATGATATGTATTTTAGAAGGTTACTTTTTGATTAAATGTGTATCTAACGGTTGCATGCTAACTGCTACCGTTAGATAGCTGGCCTTACATAGCTAACTAGTTTTTAAAAAATCTGACAATAGTGTGTAGGCCTCTTCTATAATTAATTTGTACAATTAGCACAGTATATAGAGTGAATCGGATGTACTGTTGTTGCCTCAACAATACATGGGTACAAGTAGTTGTTTTGCACACCCCCATATTTAGGGATAGGGTAGCTAAAGTTAGCTAGCTTGCTAGATAGATGAATAGTCGAGAGAGCGCTTTGGCTGTGTTATGAAAACATTGAGAAAACAGGTTTGAGACGTATTTGAGAATGTGTGAAAGTGTTTGATATTGCCATAATCTATTTGATTCGTTTCAGGAACCTAGGCATTTGTTGCACGTCACTACTTCACAGGATAGAGATTTAAACGTAAACATCAATTTTTTAAAATCTAAATGCATTTTTTTGGACCTTAAGAACAAACTTGTATTCCATCCATAAATATGAATAAAATTGTTAAATTACGAGCCAAGTTGGTTTAGCCACAGAAAAAGACATCCCACTAGCAATGATTGGCTGAGACAATGGATGGGCTGGACATGCTGGGAGAGGAGTTTGGATTGGTCTGCCATGTATTTTTAATTTTATTTTATTTAACCTCTATTTAACTAGGCAGCATTTCGTCTGTAATGTGAGCTGTTCATTATGTGTTGATAATCCTTCTACTGTGCTATTTCTGAAAGATATACAGTGGGGCAAAAAAGTATTTAGTCAGCCACCAATTGTGCAAGTTCTCCCACTTAAAAAGATGAAAGAGGCCTCTCTCATCTTTTTAAGTGGGAGAACTTGCACAATTGGTGGCTGACTAAATACTGTTTTGCCCCACTGTAACGTTAGCCATCGAGAACTACAAAAGTTTTGCTACTTTTCTCAACAACATTCATGCCCTGAATTTAGCAGGCGCTATATACAGATCAGTTGGAGTAAGTGATGGGCTAATTTTACACATGCCACAGTCAGTGTGAACCGGAGTGACTTGACACAATGCTGTACAAACAAGATATAGCTACAAACAGAGTTAAATGGTTCCAGATTGCCGTGAAGCATTGATCCGGATAAGAGTCTAGCTACATTTTCACATATATGTTTTACATTTCATCAGGTTGTTTTTATTGCACGTTAAATCGTACTGTTATTTAGTTAGCGAACGTTAAATTGCTGGCTCGCTAGCTAACATTGTGCATGATCTGTGTAGTAATATCATTCAAATCAGAAAACCATTTGCATTGCTATAACATTTCCATCACATGACCATATCAATATAGACAAGTGTGCCGTGTAAGCATCATCTAATAATGATAAAACATTGATGAAATCATTTTATCTGGACACTTTCTGTTTTTGATATTGCTACTAGGCAAGTAAACATTTCAGTGTACCGTTTACACCTTCTGTGTCCTGTGCATGTGAAAAATAAGTGTGTGTTTACCACATGGTAAACATGGTTTACCTCACTTGTGAATCCTTAAAGAGATGGGTGGGGCTAAGGCTTAAGAGGGTGTGAACTGCAGTGTAGGATATACCATTTTTGAGTATGGTCTCTAGTTTAATCTAATGTAAAAAAATAAAATAAAAACACTTTCTAATTTTGTGACATATGACCGAATCGAGGCAGTTGGTCACATACAGTGTATTTCGTATGATGTTTTAGTTTTCAGCTTACTTTAGCAGTGTCACTGCATTGTCGTGTACTCTATTCTGATTTCTGTTCTTTACTTGTATTTTTTCGAGAAAGTAATGCTGCATTCAAGGGTGGAGGTCAATACCTTGAGAGTGGCTGGAGAAACAAACTAAATTAAACTTATTGGCAGAGAAAAAACATATTTGAATAAATAACATGATTTAGAGTTTGTCGTTGTAATTAATTATTTACAGTTTGTAGAAAATACATTTGACACTATTTTCTGACACTATCATGAAACATTATGACCATCCTGTGTCACTTTACTTTGACTAAGAAAATATACTTTATGATGCTTTCAAGAAGTATTACGACCATCATAATCATATAAGACAGCTTGGACTACCACAGAGTCACAAAGAGGGTGTCCTGCTGTCGAAATCTGCTCCTGCATTCATCCATGTCATCAGCAACAGAGAATTGGGGTAGCTGCAATTATAATAATTGAATAATGTCAATTTCAGAAAATGTAATAACATAAATACAATATTTACAAGTAGGCTATGGTGTAATGTACTGGTTTGCCTTGTGTGGTAGGTTTTGTGAGTTTTGACACTCATATGTAGATGTCATAACCAGCCATAAAATAACACAATATACTATATGTCACAACAGGCCTACATATATGTGTCATGACAGTGTTATTGCCCCAGTTGTACATAATCAAGTCAAACCAATGAACAAATAATATGTTGTACAGATAAGTACAAACAAGTTGTGATGCTCAAAAACTGTATGATTCTTTCAACATGCCACTGAAAAGATTGAACGCTAAAATTAATTGTGTGATACCTGAAAATAATGGAGAGTATTTCAAAGCCATTTGCAAACATTATTAACAGCATATTGGATGCTAAGGAAAAACAACTGTGAAACTCTTTGTCCATAAGTGACCGACTGGCTCAATTCGGTCTTATGTTGCAAAATTTTTAATTGTATATTTTTTTTACATTGGATAAAAATAGAGACTCAGAGCTAGAATATTGTATATCATACTCAACTACAGTTGAGGAACAATGGGAAAGTAATTCTTCTTTGAAAGTTGATCAACTTGTAAACTCACTTTTAAGAAAATGGCCCTTGAATTTTTGGTACCTACTGGAGAGCTCTTCTTTGTCTACATCCATTCAGCATCATTCACACCCTCTTAAGCTTTAGCCCCACCCATCTCTTTAAGGACTCACATGTGAAACTATATACTAAACAATCAAAGATTTCAAGACTAAAGGCTGTCTTCTACTACAGGTGTGCTAGTAAATGTAATCGGGAGTGCTAGAGTGTGCTCTGGGCATTCGTAAACTCAGAGCGTTGTTAGATTGTCCATTTGTAAATTCTGAGTGTTTCGTTCTTAGAGCGTTCAGAGCGCACACTGGACACTCTGGCCGAGGAGTAGGATTGATCCGAGTGTTCTGACCTAACAACAGTTGTCAAGCACCTAAGCCAACTGGCTAACGTTGTCTAGCTTGCTAGCTACTTCCACACACAAATGAGAGAACAGCTCACGCTGACAATTTTACTCGTCCTACCAGAGCTGCTTAGGCTGTTTTTATGTTATCCAGAGTGTTCGTGACGGCATCTGTGATGCTGGCAACAATTTTATTACGTTTTTTTCCAAAGTTTACAGACACCGACCATATTCAACGGGTGTTGAGCGTTTGTAAATTAGAGGGTTATTCTGCGCTCTGGCACACTCAGACGAGAGTACTCTGAAATCAGAGTAGATAGCCAGAGCGAATTTACCAGCTATGTCTGTCGACAGTTGTCGAAGTAACATCATAAACATTCTATTGAAATATTTACTTGCATAGTGGAGTCTTCTGTTTAGACATGTAGCTAAACAACGAACCATAATCCCAACTCATAACGTCACTACCCAGCATGAATCTGCAGGAAACTAACCAACCAGATTCAATGTTACCTAGCTAACATTAGGCTATAACTGGCAATGCAAATGGCTCTGAGATACAAATAATATTACTACACAGATCATACAAGTAACGTTAGCTAGCTAGCCAGCCAGATAACGTTAGCTAGCTAGCTCACAATACACTTTAATTTGAAATGAAAATGACTTTCTGACAAAATCAGAAACGTGCACAATCTAAAAATGTAGCTAGCAAGAGTATCTTACCTGTATGTGTGTATGTGATGAAGCCGAAGGAGATGGCTGCCGTTATATGGGCTCCGAACCAATTGTGCCGTTGTGTTTGTTTTTTTGCATGTTTGAACATAATGTTTCTGCCACCATCTCCTATGACCGAAACAGCTTCTGGATATCAGGACAGCGATTAGTCACCTCATACTGGACGAAGATCTTTTCTTTAACGAGTCGGACACAAAGGATTTACTTTAAACACCCAACAACGCCCAAAGCCCCGTTATTGGCATGAAGAAGAGACGGATATATCGGGGACGTAGGTCGGGGTGCCTTGTAAGATTCAGACAACGAGTGAGTAATCTGCCTCGTCCCATTAGTAAATGTGCAATCATTGGATATTAAAATGAATGGGCTCAGATCAAGACTATCCTACCAATGGGACATAAAAAAACGTAAAAAAATTCAAATCTTATGTTGCACCAAGTCGTGGCTGAACAACGACATAGATAACATACAGTTAAAGTCGGAAGTTTACACACACATACATTTAAACTAAGCTTTTCACAATTCCTGACATTTAATCCTTTTTTTAGGTCAGTTAGCATCACCACTTTATTTTAAGAATGTGAAATGTCAGAATATCAGTAGATATAATCCACCTGTCGTGTCAGATTTTGAAAATATGCTTTACAGCGAAAGCAATCCAAGCGTTTGTGTAAGTTTATCGATCATTAAACAAAACATTATGAACACAAAAATCAGAAAAGCAATAAAATGAATTGCTTACCTTTGATGATCTTCGGATGTTTTCACTCACGAGACTCCGTTACACAATAAATGTTCCTTTTGTTCCATAAAGATTATTTTTATACCCAAAATACCTCCGTTTGTTTGGCGCGTTATGTTCAGAAATCCACAGGCTCGAGCGTTCACGACAACGCAGACGAAAATTCCAAATAGTATCTGTAATGTCCACAGAAACATGTCAAATGTTTTTTATAATCAATCCTCAGGTTGTTTTTCAAATATATAAATCGATAATATATCAACTGGCACTATCTCTTTTTCAGTAGGAGAGGGAGAGTCAATGGCTGCCCCACTGTGTTGCGCAAGCAAAACTCATGCGAACAGCTATCCACCGACGCAATGTTATCTTTCTCGCTCATTTTTCAAAATAAAAGCCTGAAACTATGTCTAAAGACTCTTGACACCTTGAGGAAGCGATAGGAAAAGGAATCTGGTTGATATCCCTTTAAATGGAGCGAAGGCAGGCTATGGAACATGGAGCTTTCAAAATAGAAGCCACTTCCTGGTTTGATTTTCCTCAGGTTTCGCCTGCAATATCAGTTCTGTTATACTCACAGACAATATTTTGACAGATTTGGAAACTTTAGAGTGTTTTCTATCCTCATCTGTTATATTATATGCATATTCTAGCATATGGGCCTGAGAAATAGGCAGTTTACATTGGGAACGTTATTTTTCCAAACACAAAAATATTGTCCCCTGGCTGAAAGAGGTTAAAGTCACAGTCAACTTTGTGCATGTAAACTTCTGACCCACTGGAGTTGTGATACAGTGAATTATAAATAAAATAATCTGTCTGTAAACAATTGTTGGAAAAATTGCTTGTGTCATGCACAAAGTAGATGTCCTAACCGACTTGCCAAAACTATAGTTTGTTAATTAACAAGAAATTTGTGGAGTGGTTGAAAAACAAGTTTTAATGACTCCAACCTAAGTGCATGTAAACTTCCAAATTCAACTGTACTCCGAGCATGCGCTAAACAATTGGCATGTGTCTTCACTGACATTTTCAACCTGTCCCTGAATGAGTCTGTAATACCAACATATTTCAAGCAAACAACCATTGTCCCTGTGTCCAAGAACACCAAGGTAAACTGCCTAAATGAAAACCAATCTGTAGCGCTCACGTCTGTAGCCATACATGAAGTGCTTTGAAAGGTTAGTCATGGCTCACATCAACACCATTGTCCCAGAAACCCTGGACCCACTCCAACGTGCCTACCGCCCAAACAGATCCACAGATGATACAATCTCTATTACACTCAACACTGCCCTTTCCCACCTGGACAAAAGGAACACCTACGTGAGAATGCTATTCAGAATGCTCATCGTGCCACAATTTAGTGATAAGCTTTGAGGGCACCAATCAAAGGACCCTGGGACTAAACAGCTAACTCTGCAACTGGATCCTGGACTTCCTGACGGGCCGCCCCCAGGGGGAAAAGGTAGGTAACAACACATCTGCCATGCTGATCCTAAACATGGGGGCCCCTCAGTGATGCGTGCTTGGTCCCCTCCTGTACTCCCTGTTCACCCATGACTGCATGGCCAAGCATGACTCCAACACCATCATTAAGTTTGCAGATGACACAACAGTGGTAGGCCTGATCACTGATAACAATGAGACAGCCTACAGGGAAGAGGTCAGAAACCTGACAGTGTGTTGCCAGGATAACAACCTCTCCCTCAACATGATCAAGATAAAGGAGATGATTGTGTAAAGGAGGACCAAACACGCACCCATTCTCATCGACGGGGCTGTACTATCATCAAAGGGATAGTTTACATAGAATACAAGCTAACAGCGTGCCTTGGCTGTAGTTGATTCAGAAAGGCATTTTGGGAATATTTAGTTTACTTTTGACACCGAATATAACAAAAAATAACTTCTAGACATCAGAACTGTGAATACTCACCACGGACTAGCAGAATCCTTTTTCTTCTTTCACGGCTCTGACAAGCACAAGGCAGAGCATATACAGCTCCCTCGGAACCAGACCCACGACCCCGAACCCAGTGATCTGCGTGAAGAGGAGGAGAAAGAGAGGCTGCCTTCTGAGAAGTCGGAGGTGATTGAATAAACCCCCACTTCCCTCAATTCTGCTAGCAAACATGCAATCTTTGGACAATAAAATGGACAAATTACAGGGGAAGATTAAACTACCAACGGGATATTAAAAACTGTAACATCTTATGCTTCACAGAGTCGTGGCTGAACGATGACAATATCAACATACATCTAGCTGGCTGATTATACGATGGCCCGGAAGGATAGGTCAGCGGCGTCTGGTAAGACAAGGGCTGGCAGTCTATGTATTTTTGTGAACAACAGCTGGTGCACGATATCTAAGGAAGTCTCGAGCTATTGCTTGCCTGAGGTAGAGTTTCTCATGATAACCTGTAGACCACACTACCTACCGAGAAAGTTTTCATTTGTATTCTTTGTAGCTGTTTTACATACTACCACAGTCACTAAGATATCATTGAATAGTTGTTTCCGCCATAAGCAATCAAGAAAAGGCTCACCCAGAGGCGGCGCTACTAGTAGCCGGGGACTTTAATGCAGGGCAATTTAATTCAGTTTTAACACATTTCTATCAACATTTTAAATGTGCAACCAGAGGGGAAAGAACTCTTGACCACCTATTATACTCCACACACAGAAATACATACAAAGCTCTCACTCGCCCAACATTTGGCATATCTGACCTGATTCCTGCATACAAGCAAAAACTAAAGCAGGAAGTAACAGTGACTCGCTCAATAAGGAATTGGTCAGATGACGAAGATGCTAAACTACAGGACTGTGTTGCTAGCACAGACTGTAATATGTTCCAGGATACCTCCAATGGCATTGAAGAGCACATCACATCTGTCATTGGCTTCATCAATAAATGCATCGATGACGTCGTCCCCACAGTGACCGTACGTACATATCCCAACCAGAAGCCATGGATTACAGGCAGCATCCGCACTGAGCTAAAGGCTGGAGCTGCCGCTTTCAAGGAGCGGGACGCTAACCCGGAAGCTTGTAAGAAATCCTGCTATGCCCTCCAAACGAACCATCAACCATCAACCATGCATGAGAGCACGAGATGTACCGGAAGACTGTGTGATCATGCTCTCCGCAGCTGATGTGAGTAAGACCTTAAGACAGGTCAACATTCACAAGGCCGCAGGTCCAGACCGATTACCAGGATGTGTACTGCGAGCATGCTCTGACCAACTAGCAAGTGAATATATATCACTAGCCACCTGCCCAGGGACTGCGGTTGAAAATTAGCCGGCTGGCTAAAACCGGCACTTTTACTGAAACGTTGATTAATGTGCACTGTCCCTGTAAAAATAAAAAATAAACTCAAACTCAAACTCAAGAGGGCACGACAAAACCTATTCCCCCTCAGGAGACAAAATATTTGGCATGGGTCCTCAAATCCTCAAAAGGCTCTACAGCTGCACCATCAAGAACTGGTTGCTTCACTGCCTGGTTTGGCAACTGCATGGCCTCCAACCGCAAATCACTACAGTGGGTAGTGCGGACGGCCCAATACATCACTGGGGCCAAGCTTCCGGCCATCCGGGACCTCTATACCAGGCGGTGTCAAAGGAAGGCCCTAAAAATTGTCAGACTCCAGCCATCCCAGTCATAGACTGTTCTCTCTGCTACCGCACGGCAAGCAGTACCGAAGTGCCAAGTCTAAGTCCAAAAGGCTTCCAAACAGCTTCTACCCTCAAGCCTTAAGACTCCTGAACATCTAGTCAAATGGCTACCAAGACTATTTGCATTGCCCCCCCCCCTACCCTCTCCACACCACTGCCACTCTCTGTTGTCATCTATGGATAGTCACTTTAATTAACTCTACCTACATGTACAGTCGTGGCCAAAAGTTTTGAGAATTACACAAATATAAATGTTCACAATGTTTGCTGCTTCAGTGTCTTTAGATATTTGTGTCAGATACTATTTGTGTCAGTTACTATGGAATACTGAAGTATAATTACAAGCATTTCATAAGTGTGAAAGGCTTTTACTGACAATTACATGAAGTTGATGCAAAGAGTCAATATTTGCAGTGTTGACCCTTCTTTTTCAAGACCTCTACAATCTGCCCTGGCATGCTGTCAATTAACTTCTGGGCCGCATCCTGACTGATGGCAGCCCATTCTTGCATAATCAATGCTTGGAGTTTGTCAGAATGTGAAGGGTTTTGTTTGTCCACCCGCCTCTTGAGGATTGACCACAAGTTCTCAATGGGATTAAGGTCTGGGGAGTTTCCTGGCCTTGAACCCAAAATATCGATGTTTTGTTCCGAGCCACTTAGTTATCACTTTTGCCATTATGGCAAGGTGCTCGATCATGCTGGAAAAGGCATTGTTTATCACCAAACTGTTCCTGGATGGTTGGGAGAAGTTGCTCTAGGAGGATGTGTTGGTAGAATTCTTTATTCATTGCTGTGTTCTTAGACAAAATTGTGAGTGAGCCCACTCCCTTGGCTGAGAAGCAACCCCACACATGAATGGTCTCAGGTTGTTTTACTGTTAGCATGACACAGGACTGATGGTAGCGCTCACCTTGTCTTCTCCGGACAAGCTTTTTTTCCCGGATGTCCCAAACAATCGAAAAGGGGATTCATCAGAGAAAATGACTTTACCCCAGTCCTCAGCAGTCCAATCCCTGTGCCTTTTGCAGAACATCAGTCCCTGATGTTTTTCCTGGAGAGAAGTATCTTCTCTGCTGCCCTTCTTGACATCAGGCCATCCTCCAAAAGTCTTCGCCTCACTGTGCGTGCTGATGCACTCACACCTGCCTGCTGCCATTCCTGAGCAAGCTCTGTACTGGTGGTGCCCCGATCCCGCAGCTGAATCAACTTTAGGAGACGGTCCTGGCGCTTGCTGGACTTTCTTGGGCGCCTAGAATCCTTCTCTACAACATTTGAACCGCTCTCCTTGAATTTCTTGATGATCCAATAAATGGTGGATTTAGGTGCAATCTTACAGGTAACAATATCCTTGCCTGTGAAGCCCTTTTGTGCAAAGCAATGATTCCGGCACGTGTTTCCTTCCAGGTAACCATGGTTGCCAGCGGAAGAACAATGATTCCAAGCACCACCCTCCTTTTGAAGCTTCCAGTCTGTTATTCGAGCACAATCAGTGTGACAGAGTGATCTCCAAATTTGTCCTCATTAACACTCACACCTGTGTTTACGAGAGAATCACTGATATGATGTCAACTGGTCCTTTTGTGGCAGGGCTGAAATGCAGAGGAAATGTTTTGGGGGATTCAGTTAATTTGCATGGCAAAGAGGGACTTTGCAATGAATTGCAATTCATCTGATCACTCTTCATAATATTCTGGAATATATACAAATTGCCATCATACAAACTGTTGCAGCAGACTTTGTGAAAATTAATATTTGTGTCATTCTCAAAGCTTTTGACCACAACTGTACATACTACCTCAACTAACCGGTGCCGCCGCACATTGACTCTGTACCGGCACACCCCTGTATATATATATTTTTTTTTACTGCTGCTCTTTAATGACTTTTAACTTTTTTTTAACTTATATTTTTGAAGCTGCACTGTTGGTTAGGGGCTCATAAGTACACATTTCACTGATTAATACATTTTGATTTGATCTAATAGACATATTTTGTTCCTGTTAGCATTCTCAGTAACACTTAACATTAAAATTGTCTTGTGTCTGTGTAATACCACTATAATTCATTTTGGAGCGACATTTTATTAGCATGTTGTTGCTCCCATGGTCCGCAGTGGTCTAAGACACTGCATCTCAGTGCAAGAGGTGACACTTGCAGTACCTGATTTGAATCCAGCCTGCATCCCATCCAGCCATGATTGGGAGTCCCATAGGGCTGCGCACAATTGGCCCAGCATTGTCTGGGTTTGGCCGGGGTAAGCCGTCATTGTAAATAAGAATTTGTTCTTATCTGACTTGCCTAGCTAAATACAAGGTTACATTTTTATTTAATTGCATTTGAATTGCATAGCAATTAGTTTTTGTGACTACTGTACACAAGGAATAGTAACTGTTACGTATTCCACTTATGTAATACATCTATTATCATGCAATTATGAAGTAAAGTCCTATGTAACAACAATGTTGCTATTGTAATAATCATAAAGTTTCTACACCTGTGCAAGAACTTGATGTCAAGTGTTACTGTATTACCTTGTGTCTCACTCGTTATGAAAATATATTTGCTAGTCATTTTGAAGCTGCAAAATTGGTCTACTCTAATGTTGAGGGGATTCCATGTCCCTCATGTGATTCCATATCCCTGTGCCAATTGTGTGCCACCCTATGGGGCTCCCTGTCACCGCCGGCTGTGACACAGCCTGGGATCGAAATGTGATGCATATTGTTTGGTTTTCTGAGAGATATTCAAAATACTTTCAAATTTTATTTGTATTTGAATATCAAAGAAAATGGTTACCTTTAAATAGAAACTCTATATAAACTATATTTGATTACCTTGAGTATTTGAAAAGTTGGTATTTTAAAATTAACTACACACACACATTCATTCACACAAACACAAATACACTCACAAACACAAACAGTATACTGTAAACACATGCACACACAAAAAACACATGCATGCCAGATAACCATATGGGTAATAGATCAGTTTAAGGAGAGCAACTGAGCTACGAGCATGTACATCAGTCCTGACAGTCCGTCACAGATGTGACTGTGTGTCTCGTCTCTCGGCTGAGACGTTTCTCCTCTACGTTAATGCTCTGAGTCATCCATCAGCCTTCCAATCCCTCTCGCTCTAGCCAGTCAGAGATGTTATACACTCTCCGTACACGTCTTAGGAGAAACGTCTTACCTTTTCCAGGAATGATCTATACTGAGAATCAGAGATTTTTCCAAAGCCTTTTCATCTGAGTAATTGGCTTCACATGAACACAACAGAGCATCTTCTAATGCCGGTTACATGTCTTACATATCAATTCATGGATGTTCCTGATAGATTTACAGTATTTTCATTAGGTTGTATTTCTTCCCCGGGTAGAGCTGGCACTCAGCACCTGTTGATAACCTCCTGATTACATATGCCTCCTTACTGAGACACACTCCCAAACTTTTCAGCCCCTTGTGGTGGGATTTCTCTTACCATGGTTGCCCTGACCTTCGAAGACCTTGGAAAAGAACTCAAACCCACATGGATCCAGCACCAACAACGACTGAAATGTCCAGAGGGAGGGAGAGGTCTGACCTTGCTACTCCATTGGGCAACCGGTTTCCAAAACCTGTAAATGCTCTTACTACTGCAAGAGAGTTTGAACTGCAGGGTTCAGAATAGGGCCTGATTCCTTTCCTACGCATGCATTTCCTAAGCACTTCTCAGTAGTTCGAATTCAGAACTATCTTATGCAGGTGAATAATGGGCTTTGCAGGTGTGGTTCCCTTGCGTGCACTAAATACATTTACTTAAACTGCTGAAAACCCTCCCACGTGCTTGCCAACCAATTTTTTTGTGGAGTTTTCATTCAATAGGGTTTCAAGTACATTTACAGTGCCTTCAGAAAGTATTCAAATCTACCATGACACAAGGTGAGACCCAAATGCAGACACAGGAGGCAGATGGTTGGAGTCTTACAATATTTATTAATCAAATAGGGGTAGGCAAGAGAAAGGGTCAAAACCAGTTCAAAAGGTACCGAAGGGCAGACAGAATCAAGGTCAGGGAAGGCAGGATGATCAGGCAGGCGGGAAAGTTGTCCAGAGTCTGGAAGGGGTCAAAACCGGGAGGGCTATCAAAAGGAGAATAGCAAAAGGAGTATGGGAAAAACACGCTGGTTGACTTGACTAACATACAACGAACTGGCACAGAGAGACAGGAAACACAGGGATAAATAAACTGGGGAAAATAAGTGACACCTGGAGGGGGTGGAGACAATCACAGGTGAAACGGATCAGGGCTGACAACACCCTGACCTTTTTCACATTTTACACAGTGGGATTAAAATAGATTTGTGTTTTTTTGTCATCGATCTACAAAAAAATATTCTAATGTCAATGTGGAAGACAAATTCTAACTTTTGTAAAAAATAAAAAATATAAAAATGCACAACATGGACAAATTATATTTGATGTTCCACATCGTTGAACATGCCAGTCCAAAATCATGGGCATTAATATGGAGTTGGTCCACCCTTTGCTGCTATAACAGCCTCCACTCTTCTGGGAAGGCTTTTCACTAGATGTTGGAACATTGCGGAGATGAATTTATTCTATTCAGCCACAAGAGCATTCGAGTAGTTGGGCACTGATGTTGGGCCTGGCTCGCAGTCAACATTCCAATTCATCCCAAAGGTGTTTGGTGGGGTTGAGGTTAGGGCTCTATGCAGGCAAGTCAAGTTCTTCCACACAGATCTCGACAAGCCATTTCTGTATGGACCTCACTTTGTGCATGTGGGCATTGTCATGCTAAAACAGGAATGGGCCTTCCTCTGTTGCCACAAAGAATCATCTAGAATGTAATTATATGCGGTAGTGTTAACATTTTCCTTCACTGGAACTAAGGGGCCTAGCCGGAACCATGAAAAACAGCCACAGACCATTATTCCTCTTCCACCAAACGTTACAGTTGGCAATATACTTTAGGGCAGGTAGCATTCTGCTAGCATCCGCCAAACCCAGATTCAACCGTCATACTGACAAATGATGAAGCATGATTCATCACTCCAGAGAACGCATTTATATTGCTCCAGAATCCAATGGCGGCGAGCTTTACACCATTCCAGTCGACACTTGGCATTGCGCATGGTAATCGTAGGCTTGTGTGCTGCTGCTTGGCCATGGCCGTAGTTGGGGGCTCCTGAGTGGCACAGAGGTCTAAAGCACTGCATCTCAGGACTACAGGCGTCACAACAGACACCCTGGTTTGAATCCAGGCTGTGTCACAACCGGCCGTGATTGGCCACAATTGATTGGCCACAATTGGCCTAGCATCGTCCGGGTTTGGCCGGTGTAGGCCATCACTGTAAAAACTTTAAGAAATTGTTCTTAACTGATTTGCTTAGTTAAATAAAAATAAATGAAATAAAAAAATGTTATTGTGCTTACAGGCAGTTTGGAACTCGGTTGTGAGTGTTGCAACCAAGGACAGATTATTTGTATGCGATTCAGCACTCAGCGGTCCCATTTTGTGAGCTTATGTGGCCTACTGTACCGCGGCTGAGCTGTTGTTGCTCCTAGACATTTCCACTTAAGTGATAATGCCCGAGAAGCTGGTATTTGGAGAATATATTGGCACGGGTGTTGTTAAGAATCCACTAATTTGAAGGGGTGTCCACATACACTACTGATCAAATGTTTGGGGTCACTTAGAAATGTCCTTGTTTTTGAAAGAAAAGCAATTTTTTTGTCCATTAAAATAACATACAATTGATCAGAAATATAGTGTACACATTGTTAATGTTTTAAATGACTATTGTAGCTGGAAATGGCAGATTTTTTTTATGGAATATCTACATAGCCGTACAGAGGCCCATTATCAGCAACCATCACTCCTGTGTTCTAATGGCACATTGTGTTAGCTAATCCAAGTATATAATTTTAAAAGTCTAATTGATCATTTGAAAACTACTTTTGCAATTATGTTGGCACAGCTGAAAACTATAGTGGTGATTAAAGAAGCAATAAAACTGGCCTTCTTTAGACTTGTTAAGTATTTGGCGCATCAGCATTTGTAGGTTCGATTACAGGCTCAAAGTGGCCAGAAAGAGCATTCTTCTTTCTTCTATTCGTCTATTCTTGTTCTGAGAAATGAAGGCTAGAAATTGTGAGAAATTGCGAGAAATTGCCAAGAAACTGAAGATCTGGTACAGCACTGTGTACTACTCCTTCACAGAACAACGCAAACTGTCTCTAACCAGATTAGAAAGAGGAGTGGGAGGCCCCGGTGCACAACTGAGCAAGAGGACAAGTAAAAACATGTATTTATTTATTTAACCTTTATTTAACCAGGTAGGCCAGCTGATAACAAGTCCTCATTTACAACTACGACCTGGCTAAGATAAGGCAGTGTGACAAAAAACAAGAACAGAGTTACACATAAAGAAACGTACAGTCAATAACACAATAGAGAAATCTATGTACAATGTGTGCAAATGTAGAAGAGTAGGGAGGTAAGGCAATAAATAGGCCATAGAGGCGAAATAATTACTATTTAATTAACACTGGAGTGATAGATGTGCAGATGATGATGAGCAAGTAGAGATACTGGGGTGCAAAAGACCAAGAGGATAAATAACAACATGGGGATGAGGTAGTTGGGTGTGCTATTTAAAGATTGGCTGTGTACAGGTACAGTGATCGGTTGTCACGACTCCGACCGAAGGTGGCTCCCCTTCCCGTTCGGGTGGCGCTCGGCGGTCGTCGTCGCCGGCCTACTAGCTGCCACTGATTATTTCCTCCCCCTCCTTATGTGTTTATTGAGTGCACCTGTTTTGAGTTGGGTATAATTAGTGAGGCTTTATTAGTCAGCCGGCCCGCCTGGTTCCTTGTGCGGGATTAATTATTGTGACCTTCTGTTTTGTGTAAACTTGTGTGCACGTCTATGGGTTACGGTTTTTCCCATTTCATGGGTTTTGCTGGACAGTTTAAGTCCCCCTATTTGGGGCGTTTGTTGTATTATACGCCCTGTGTTTTCGTGGGGTTGGCTTATGTTCTCCATTTTTTGTGCCTTAAAGTAGCACTCCCCTGAACTCTCTGCTTCCTGCGCCTGACTTCTCACCCATCACACTCAGAACGTTACAGAATCCCGCACCCTGAGGAATGGAGTCAGCAGGAGCAACAGCCAATCCCTTCCCATCGATGGAGGAAAGGGTTCTACATCATACCACCGTTCTCCATCGGATCGGAACGGCTATGGATCAGGTGATGGAGAGAATGGACCGATGGGAGAGAAGTGGTCTCCTCTCTCCACCTTCGCCCCCCCCCCCTCAGGACTCCCCATCTCCCGACTCCAGCACCCTCCGTCTTACGCTCCCGAGGGTCTATGATGGAGCGGTGGCGGGGTGCCAGGGGTTCTTACTCCAGCATGTGTCTCCAGCGATCATAAGGTAATATAGATCTTAAACAATTATAATTTATATTTACTATCCCATTATTCAAACAGTTTACTCATTCACCTAGCTCTTATCAATAGCTTTGATCAATTTGTAAATTACAGTGCATGGAGAATGGTGTTATTTCTATCTGAAAAAATAAATTACACCAGAAACAAAATTGTAGACCTGCACCAGGCTGGGAAGACTGAATCTGCAATAGGTAAGCAGCTTGGTTTGAAGAAATCAACTGTGGGAGCAATTATTAGGAAACGGAAAACATACAAGACCACTAATCAAAATCAAATCAAATTTATTTATATAGCCCTTCGTACATCAGCTGATATCTCAAAGGTCTGTCCAGAAACCCAGCCTAAAACCCCAAACAGCAAGCAATGCAGGTGTAGAAGCACGGTGGCTAGGAAAAACTCCCTAGAAAGGCCAAAACCTAGGAAGAAACCTAGAGAGGAACCAGACTATGTGAGGTGGCCAGTCCTCTTCTGGCTCTCCCGGGTGGAGATTATAACAGAACATGGCCAAGATGTTCAAATGTTCATAAATGACCAGTATGGTCAAATAATAATAATCACAGGCAGAACAGTTGAAACTGGAGCAGCAGCACGGCCAGGTGGACTGGGGACAGCAAGGAGTCATCATGCCCGGCAGTCCTGAGGCATGGCCCTAGGGCTCAGGTCCTCCGAGAAAGAGAGAAAGAGAGAATTAGAGAGAGCATACTTAAATTCACACAGGACACCGGATAGGACAGGAGAAGTACTCCAGATATAACAAACTGACCCTATCCCCCGACACATAAACTACTGCAGCATAAATA